>NW_027186304.1:19195704-19295103 GCF_028583685.1 Petaurus breviceps papuanus
ATATTTGTAATCTCTATAGGCATTGTGAATATGGCATTGCTGATACAATATTATATTATCTCCCGATGAGGCTTGACTATTAGCCTCCCAGGAGGGGTGCTAGTTAGTGAATTCTAGCCTGGGGGAAAGTGGCTCAAACCTATAGTCCCTGCTGCTTCAGGGACTGAGGCTAATAGATCTCAGGCTCAAGGGTTCTGAGTAGCAAGCAGGAAAGTAAGCTGATTGAAGTTCTATTATGTTCTGCATTAACATGAGGGGTGGGCCCTCTGGGAGCAGAGGAAGGAGAGGCAAAGCAGTTTAGGAGAGAAGCAGAGTAAGTCAGAGCTCTCCAGCAGGTAATAGTGGAAATGGGCAGTGAATGGACTCCTGAACTTCTATCCTGGGCAAGATAGGAAGATCCAGTCTTTAAAGAGTCACAATTCTACAAAATGGCTGTTGATACATGTTATTATTCTTTTTATGGTTATCATTTCTTTCTGTATAGGAATAAATTCTTTTGCCTAATTCTTATTGTGCACTGAGCACCTCTGTTCCTATTCTTTTTTTTGGGGAGTCCTTGGAAATGAAGCAAAAAAATAACGATTACCTGGATTCTGGGATAGGACTTCATTGAGCCAGTGTGAGAATTGAAAGCTTAATTCCCCTAAATGGAGGTAAGGTTTCACCAGAGTTGAACTCCAGCAAACATCAATGACTACATACAGAACAGGGAATGGAACAGGTCACCATCCCATTTTCCCAGCAGCAGCTTCTCTATCCTAGATTAGGTCTCCTAGGCCTGCCTATCCAGGGCTCTTTTTTATTTCAAAATTATGCTTTCTCTTTCCCATCCCATCAAAACTCCATTCTGTGTGGTTAGTAGGGAAGCATCTATTGAATTCACATGAATTATTGCAATAATTTAAGGTAGATTGCAAAAGGGGTATCTTATTATCTGAAAGGAATAATACTTTAATTCTGGAATTTCAGCAGAGATGTTTAGATCATGAGAGGCCTCCCTGATGGCCTTCAAATTATACCAGGTCAGCTTTTTCACCCACAATAATGTCAAAGTCAAAGAAAGAAGTGGTTGTCTCTCCAAGATAAAAGCCACATGTCAAAGGCCTCAAATTCCAAGAAGACACTGTTTCAGGATGTCTCAACAATAGAAAAATCTACTTTCTGACACTCTGGCTTCAAAGATAGCCCAAGACCCTTCAGAAAAGTCCCCAAAGGAGTAAAAAGCATAACCCACTATGAAGTTTCCCTGGGTCACTGAGACTTCAGTGGAGAAAAAGGAGGGCAGCAGTGCTCCAACAGTCACTGTGGATATCAAGGCCAATAAGCATCAGATTGAGGAGGCTATCAGGGAGCTGAACGACGTCGATCTGCTGAGATCAAGGAAACGGCCCAGTTTGATGGAGAAAAGCAGGCTCTCCTTGCAATGACGGCTCTTTGGCTGTTGCCAATGAAACTGTAATCATCTAAACCAGGCCTTCGTAAATTTTTTTCTATCATGACCCCTTTATGCCTGTTTATCAGTAAGCACCCAAGCGTCCTCAGGGTGGCTGCCAACACAGGTTCTTGGATCTGTTTTGTTAAAGGAAAGCAACTCAAAATGGGTTAACAAGCTTACTTTAATCAGTCAAACATGTATCGTTTACCTTGTTCAGGGGAAAAAGATCAGCACCCTGAACTTCAAAGTATACATGCAGAATTATCAAGACAGAAACAGATCAAGTAGACAGGTTTCCAAACTGTCCAACCATTACATCCATACCCAATCAACATCTGGGTTTTTCAAAGCCCGGGGGGCTCTGGACAATGGCTTCCCAGAATCCAAATCAAATCACAGAACACTTCTCAAAGTGAGCCCCAAAACAAAGCCTCACATCAGGGCTTATATAGCCTTCTCCTGGCTCAGAGAATGTAACAACCTTATTGACTCACTGGCCAATCAAGAAGTATCTATTGAAAAACAAGCCTCCCACCCCGGGCTCCAGGTGCACTTTAGCCTAGGGGCAGGGAAGATCTTCAAAATTTACATTCCCATTACAGCCTGAGAAATTTTTATGTGACCCTAGGTGTATAAAATAGGTACACAAATTGAACAGTTACTGATAATAAGTTATAAAGAAATTTATTTTAAAACAATTTTTGGTGTATGTATAATTTTACCATTTATTAAAGACAAAAGCAAATTGCATACTAATGAGATGGTTGTGCTATATTTTTAGATAAAGAATAAATCTTGGTGGAATATGTGATACTGCAGGATGTAGAGCATCTTCAATATTTTTCAGTTGATTGATATATTGATTTTATAATCAATGCCAACAATGCTGCTTCATATAAACATGTAGTACGAAGGACAGAAGGATATTTAGGGCCATTTCAGAAATTGTTGGAAATTCTGTCCTAATTCCAAACCAAAATTCATTTAATAATTTTTTTTAGGAAACTCAAGTTTTAAACCTTGTTAAACCTGTGTTGCTTGATAACTTGGCAAATTCTTCAACTTTTACTTGCAGATGATTGACATTTTTTATTTCAATTGAGTATGCTTTATGAACCCAATTTAGTTTTTTAGAATCAAAATTTGAAGGGAAGTATTTATGAAAGTGGGTGTCCAGGCACTTCAGATGATCAATTATAAGTCTTACAATAAAATCATTGGGAAGGTAATTTTCAATTATAAAATCTTCTGTGCTATAAACATTTTTAAAGAACAATTTTCTACCCTATTCTTCCATGTGTTAACTTTTTAAGTAAAACTTTCCACTTTATTTTTTAACATAAATACATAACTCTTTTTTTGAATCAACATGTTTAAATCATTGAGTTTTTTAAAATATCTGACAAATAACACAGTTTTGAAAGCCATAACTTATGAAAAAAAAAATTAACAAAATCAGATTTCTGCTCAGTCAAAAATATAACAACTTCATCTTTCTTTTTTTGGGGGAGGAGGGCTTTTTGGAGGGGGGGGAAGCAGAGCAATTGGGGTTAAGCGACTTGCCCAAGGGGTCACACAGCTAGTTTTTTTGTGTGTGTTAAGTGTCTGAGGCTGGACTTGAACTCAGGTCCTCCTGACTTCAGGGCCGGTGCTCTATTCACTGTGCCACCTAGTCACCCCCAACTTCATCATTCAATTCAGTAATCTGTTTAAAATTTGTCCTCTTGAGAGCCACCTTACCTCTGCATGTAGTAATAAACTTCTGAAATCAGAGTCCGTGTCTTTCCAAACGTTTGAAAACAAATGACTATTAAGTGTACAGTTTTTAATGAAGTTAATGATACTGATAATATCTGTAAAGCACAACATCTAACTCCGATTAGATTTTTTTGGCCATGAATGCATCCTGATGGATCGTGCAGTGAGTAAAAGTGATATATGTATTGCCACCAGCTTTAATTTTTGCTACAAATCCAACATTCTTGCCCATCATTGCTCTAGCACTGTCTGAACAGACTAATGCATTTTTTTCCACTGTAAACCTTCATTTGTGGAAAAACTCATAGATATCATATATATATATATATTAGTAATTCCTCATGTATGCTTCCTTCATAAACACATCTTACCTAAAGTAACAACTGTGCCACGTAAGAAATATCAATTGTTTCATCTAACAGAATTGCAAACTTTGGGCTGCCCTTAAGCCTGGTAATAAGTTGTTGGAATTGATCATTACTAGTTTCAGAAATTCTTTTGGAAACAGGAATTGGAAAAAGGAATTTTACGAATTTCATTCCCATACTTTTTCCTATGAACTAGTTCTGATATTTTAATAGCAGCAAATAACACAAGATCTTCTCCTGTTGTGTAGGGTTTTTTTTTTTTTTTTAGTTTTTGCAATTAAATAAGTTTTGTAACATGCAAGTCAATACTTTTCATTGACAATAACAAATTTCTCAAAACATGGTTTTTCTTTATTTAAAGATTTTAAAAATCACTCAAAATATTTCTTTGGTTTACTGAAGTATGCTTCATGCTTGCTATTAAGATGTCACTTTAGTCTAGCTGGCTTCATGCTCTCTGTAGTCAAAACTTCATTACAAGTTAAGCAAAGAGGTTTTGCTTATTGCTTAAGACCATTATCATTATTAGAAGTAAATCTATATTGCAAAAATGATTTGACATATTTTCTTTTTCTTGTCAATTTAGGTGTCCTATAACCTGGTAGCAAACACTCTGCTTATATTGTCATCAGGATTTTTATCTCTTCTGTCTAAATTTAGCACTTATCCATAACCAAAAAATATTTTTCTCCTAAAATATAAATATATATTACTAATAATTTCTCAACAAATGATAGCTTTAATGTATGAAATTACATTTGTTTGTGCTTAATTTGAAAAATCGATGTTCACACTTACAAATACATACAGTGGTGATGGCAGAGAAATATTATTTAAGGGCTTTTATCTTTACCTGCTGCAATTAAACACTTATGTTTCTGTAAAAGGAGATAACAGCAATTTAAAAAAATCAAACATTCTAACACACTGAAATCCAAATATATATATTAATTTGATACATGCTGAGGGATGACAGTAGGAAACTTTAAAAGTCTTTATTTTTCATAATTAAACTATTATGTTTTTGTAAAAGCAGAAAACTGTGTGTACAGTAAAAACACTGCAATTCATAATATACAACACTCATGAATCTGAGCTGAGGTGTTTTTAGCAGCATTCATTTGCATTGTATGGCATGATGGCATGTGGCAGTGCATAGTGCTCATGTTGTATGTTCAGAACAAAGGCTGCAGTGAAGTTGTGCAATGCAACACATAGGCAAGCATTGCTAGAAACACCTTGGAATCATTGTTTTTTTTTTTAAGCAACTGGGGTCAAGTAACTTGCCCAAGGTTACATGGCCAGTTTTTTTGTGTGGGTGTTAAGTATCTTAAGTATCTGAGGCCTGGGTCCTGGGCCCCCTCGACTCTGGAGCTGGCGCTCTTACTCACTGTGCCACCTAGCCACCCCTGTGTTTGATTTTTAATTAATTTTTGGTTGTTGTGCTTTCAGATACCTTTTACTGTTACCAAATTTTTCATGACCTCCATATTCAACTACAGGATCCCCACTCACACTTTAAGAAGCACTAATCTAAATAATAAAGGTTTCCAGTATATGCATTTAAAATAAATAAATAAATAAACCAGGGCAGTCACCTTTTCCACTTGGATGTAAGACCAATCCCTCCTAGGTACATGGTTGATTTACTGTTTCCTTTCCTTTCCTTCCTTACATTCTGAACAGTACTTCAACTACCACCCAGACTGATGAATGAGCCATGTGGTAGGAAAATGAAAGCTAAATTTAAAAAACAAACAAAACAACAACCTTACCCAGGGGGATGGTGTAAACCTAAAGTCATCACAGCTAAAAGCAAGAATTTGGATTGAAAAGAGAAGTAGGGAACCATTTTAATTTAAATACCTGACTAGAGCTCAGAAAAGCTGGGATACAATCCTGCTCTGCCACTCATTAGTTGAAGGCCTATAGCCATGACCCTTATTTCAAAGACAACATTTGTAACATTATTGTAATTACTCTCCTCCTTGTACCGTGGGGCTCAAACAAGTACTGGACACGAAAACACTTTGTAAACTCCAATAGACTATACAGATGTGAGGTATTATTCTGATGGCTACTGATTTTCATTTATCTTATTTTGCATATCCTAATTCAAACTCTGGGGCAAGTAGGTGGCTCAGTAGATACAGCAATGGGCCGAGAGTCAGTAAGATCTGAGTTCAAAGCTAGTCTTACACACTTGCTATCTGTGTGACCCTGGGCAAGTCACTTAACCCTGTTTGCCTCAGTTTTCTCATCTGTAAAATGAGCTGGAGAAGGAAATGGCAAACCCCTCCTGTATCTTAGCCAAGAAAACCTCAAATGGAGTCATGGAGATTTGGACAACTGAAACGATCTTAAATATGGCCTATTTAAAAGTTCCCGTTTTTGTGTTATGTTGCTTCATCTTGTTTTATTTTTAATTGTATATAACTCTAATAATTTTTTAGGAATGGATGAATACAAATACATTGGAGCACAAAGAATAGGTATCTCAAGCCATACCCCCTTTTGGGCACTGAACACTTATCACATAACAGTTCCCATGCTCAAATTCAAACCCCTCACTCCTGCAGTTCCAAGGAAAGGAAGATTTCAGTCACTAACAGAGTCCTGCTATGTTAGAGGTTCTGACTTGATTGTGTGGAGCTGTTTATTGCTTAACTCTCTTGAGTACCCTATCTATAGTACCTATACTCCATTCTGTTTTCTGTAACGGCTGCTGACTGCCCACATCTGGACATGCCTCTCACTTCTCACTGGTCTCATTAGGCATTCACTTCTGGGCCAATGGATGCCAATAACATCAAGGTTAAATAATGTCTGGCCTCAAACTCCTCTTTCTGTGATAACCACCATTTTGTCTCTCTACTAACCTTAACTGAAGTCAGTACCTACTGGCTATGCAGGTCATTTTCGTGGTATCTCTCCTACTAGATGACTATCCTACTGGCCCAATTTTTCATTCATTACCTACCCCAGTTCTGGCATATATGAATGTATATGTAAACCCAGAGTTATACTTAGGATATTTGCATAGACTCTCATCATTAGTAGAGAGAACCATTAGTCAGCACTCCCTGTCTATATGAGTGGTAGAGTTGGCAGAGCTTGGGAGAGATTTCTTTCTTCTTAAAAAAGTGTTCATGATATCTTTTGTTTTAATATTAATTATATTTCTTCCAGTATTTTTTTCCCTTTATTCCCTTCCATAGAGCCTATTTTAAAGGAAGGAAACTATTTTAAAGGAAAAAAAAACTATTTAGAAGAGAAAAAAATAAGAAAAAGAAAAAATAAGCAAAACTAATCAATGCATTAAAAGGGTCTGAAAATCTATGCAATGATCCATACCCATGGACCTGTCACCTCTTCAAAGGAGAGGAAGGAGATATCTTCTATCTCTTCTTTGGGGCCATGCTTGTTCTTTGTAATTTTGTAACATACTTTTGCTTTTCTGTCAATATTCTTCTTTCCATTTACATTGTTGTAGGAGAGATGTCTTCTGGCTTCTCGCTTCAAATGAAGAAACACACGCTCCAAGTCCTCTTCAAACAAAGATCCCTGAAAGAAAAACTGGGAAGTAAACATGTAGAGGAGTTGAAGCCTCAACATGTCCTTGATTTATAGCTTGCTACATTAGAGATTTTAGGGAATGTTGCCTAGGGTGAGATTGAGGAGTCTCTGTTCCTCCCAAAGGGAGAGTTCACTTATTTTGTATACTGTCTATTATTATATTATAATCTTTATAACTTCTATGACTTGTTTGCTATCAGCTTGGACAAAGAAGTTTATTTGATTCACTAGTTGTGATGGTCTTTGTGTAACTGGGATTTGATGGGAAGGAAATCAAATCCTTGAATATAGCTTGGAGCACTACTTCCCCATTAAGGGTTGGTGACCAGAAAAGTGGCTGGAACTTAAAAATCATTTCCTGTAGTAATATGGGAGATGGGGGGCAGGAAGATAAAATTCTAGTTTGACATCTTTTCTTTCAGGAAGGAAGGAAGGAAATAAGCATATATAAGAGTTTGCACACTGTAATGTGCCAGGCATTATAGTATGTGTTTTACAAATATTATCTCATTTGATCCTCACAACAAAGTTTCAAAATAGATATTATTATCCCTATTTGCAGATGAGGAAAATGAGGCAGAAGTTAAATCACTTGCCTCGCATCACAGCATCACACGTCAAATCTGAACTCAGGTTCTAAGCTATCTATAAGTAACTAATCTATAATGGTGGCATTTAAGACACTAGGTTTGTGAGACATTTGGGATAACAATGATAATAGATGGCATTTACATAGTACTTTGAGCTTTGCAATACACTTTACAAATATTAACTCATTTTATCCTCCAACAAACCTGAGAGGTAGGTGCTATTTTTATCCTCATTTTGCAAGTGAGGAAACTGAGGAAAACAGGTTAAATGACTTGGCCAAAGTCACACAACCATCAAGTGTCTGTGGCAAGCTTGGTCTGAACTCAGGCCTGGCTCCAGGTCCAGCACTTATCCATTGTGCCACCTCACTGCCTCTAATTATGGGTTAGAGAGGCCCTTCCTGTGATCCTCAAATCACACACATCATAAATTTAGATCTGGAATATGCCCTACTGGTCTAGGATCATATTTATAAGTGAAAATGTCCTTAGAGGTCATCTAGCCCAAAGCCTTCATTACACAGATATGGAAATGTAGTCCCAGAGTGCTTACTGCGACTTGTCCAATGTCACACAGGTGGTTAAGTGGCAGAGCTAGTTTCAGCTCCACATCCAGCACCCTTTCTTCATGTCAGGTTCAGTTAAGATGCCATCTCTGCTGGGAAGATTTGATTCCCTTCTGCCATTAAGTTAAATATAAGTTTTTTGGGCGAAAGAATTGCTTAATTTTGTCTGCCAATCTCTACCACCTGCTGACACAGTGCTTTTGGCTTACTGAAAGGTTCTAAGATGAAAAATGATAGCTAGCTTCTATACAGAAGATTTTAAGTCATGAAAAGCACTTCACGTACATTATTCCCATTTTACACATACGGAAACTGTGACAGGTCAAGTGACTCACTGGGAATCACAAAACCACCAAGTGTCCCCAATCTTCTAGAGCTCTATCTACTAGGCCACCTAGCATTGAACTCTGCTAAAAGGGCTTACATTAAAAAAAACAAAAAGCCAAAAAACAACCCTTCCCCCATTCTAATAACAACCTAATAGAATAGAGGCCGGCGTCAAGATCGGGTTTCCTCTGAGAGTGCTAAGAAATGCGCTATTCGGGTACAGCAGCGCAGAAGAAGGGCTCTCACGAAGACAATGGGGTCCAGCCTCCCAAAGCACTGCAAGGAGCCCCAGACCACTGTCTGGGCCAGCTGCTCGGGTAAAAAGCATGTCCTCATCCAAAAGAAATCCCGCGTTCCGTCCTTAGCCCTGCAGACCAGGCGTAGGGGACCTTTGGGTCCTCAAGTGCGGCCCCGTGACTGATTCCGGACCTCCCAGAACTAACCCCTCAATAAGAGGGTCTGTTCTGTAAAACTTGGACTCCCGCTCCCAAGGACCTAGAAGGACACATGCGGCCATCCCTGCTAGAGAGAGACGTCGGGTGGGAAAAGAAAGGCCACCAGGGCAAGATCACAGAGCCGCGGTGTGGGGGGCGGGGGCGCGCTAAGCGAGGCTCCCGCAGCCGCTCACTCCGCGCAGTTTCTGCCGCCGGCAGCCCGGCGTGGGCCCCGCAGGGGGGTCGCTCGCGGCCCCGCCCCCTCCCGCTGGTAACCTCGCCCCCCTCACCCGCCTCTTCCGCGCCCGCTCGGCGTGCTGACGTTCTACGCTCCAGGTACTTTCCCGGCCGCCAGCAGCTGTGTTCGGCGTCGTCGTGGGGGGTTGGGGGGGGGGAGGAGAAAGCAGGGAAAGCGGAGCGCGCATGCGTCAGGCGGCCGCCGCCGGGGAGACGAGTGCGGCTCGCACTCGGCTGTTACAGCGAGGACGGGGCATGTGCCTCTCCGGCCGCGGCGGCTCTACTCGCGCCAGGTCTCGCCCGCCACCATGTCCGTCACCATCGAACGGGAGTTTGAGGAGGTGGATGCCGAGAACCGGTGGCAGCCCATGTACTTGGTGAGTCTCAGGGGTTCATGTGGCGGGTCAGGGCTCGGGCTGTCCCTCCAGCCTCCCGTTCCCTCCCTCCTTTCTCCTCTCGCTGGGCGGAAGTGACCGAGCTGAGGCGCGCGGGCCGTCCGGGGACTGGCGCTCAGGTGCGCGCTCCGAGCGCGGGGCGGCGGCGAAGCGCGCCTGCGCCCAGGATTTCTTTTCTCTCCATAAATAAATAAATTGGAAGTCGTCGACTCTCTTGTGCGCAGGCGCAGAGGTGGTTCGGGAGGCCGCGGAGGGGCCCATAGCGGCCTCTAGCGGTGGACTGAGACTCACTCGATTTGGTTCCGCCTGGCACTAAGCTTAGCCTGGGAGGCTGGCATTGCCCGTGCCAGAGCTACGCCGTGTGCACATGGCCACAGAAGTCCAAGTGATGGACTGGTCGCTCTCGCGCCCGGCATTAAATGCCATCGCTGCACTCCCTGGCTCCGGAGTGGAAGCGGCAAAGAGGGCCTGTGGCATCGATCGGTCTTCATCCCGCAGGCCCGGAGTTGAGGCAGCAAAGTGAGGAGTTGGGGTTGGGTGGGTTTGTTTTTATGTTGCACCCTGTGGGGATCAGAGCGGGAGATGGGACCTCCCTATGGCTCATGGGAGTGCTGCCTCCACTGGGCAGGGTGGCTGCCCTCCGGTGATTCTCAGGCTGTAGACACGGAGCCACTTGCAGGTGAACTCGGGTCCGAATGGAATGGACTTCACTTCCGAGTGCTGTGCGTTCATCACAGTGCATTTAGGGTAGATACGGTTGTCCCAACTTGGGGTGGTCGTGCCGGAGGGAAGAAGCAAACGGAATCAGAGTTCGAGATTGGCGTTTGTTCTTTTAGTGAGACTAGGAAGCATTTTTTATTTAGTAATACTTACTGTATTACTGCGCAGCGCCGTGCTGAGCATGAGGGATGCCAGTAGAAAAGTGCCCACAGTCCAGTTTGGGAGAGGGCGCATGTAGGATGTTGGAGCTGCAAAGGAAGATCATCAGCTTATGATATTGAACCTTTTGCTAGTTTCAGGGACTATGGTTGTAAGAACTGTCTTTTCAGAGTCTTTAGTAGCTGTGACTGCAGTACCCACCAAAGCAGTTGACAGGCCACATCTCCGAGGAGTGGGGAGGTGCAGTTGCTTCTTAGGGCCTGGTCTGGAAGTGGGACCAAAGATCTGGGAGCTGTTTTTGAGGTATTCTTTATATATGGGGGGATTAACTTAAATGATGCACAGTACTTTTTAACTCAAGTCAAACTACGGTTTATCTTTATCCGAGTTTCTATTCTTAATTAAACAAAGATTTGTAAAGTACTTATTTTTATTACTTGCACTTATTATGTGCAAGGCCCTGAGGAATACAAAGATAAGAAATAAAATAGTCCCTGCCCTCTAGGAGTGCACTGGCCGATGAGGGATGCACACGGATCAAACACATCAGAAAATAAGTACATTGGAAAGGGTGAACAATGGACAAAAGATTCAAGGTAGAGAGGAAGAATATTTAAAAATGATTTAGTTTTAACCCAAAATATGGCTTATCAGACATGAGATGGGTGTGAGAAGTTAACCTGTACAGGAGAATTCCATTTAAAAAAATTTTCCTGTGTAACTGGTTGATTTTCATTCATTCCTATTCTGTTAGAAGTAATAATACATAATATTTCTGTATGTCACTATAAGATTTATAAGTAGGAAGGCAGCTAGGTGGCACAGTGGATGAATCCCTGGTCTGGAGTCAGGAAGACTCATCTTCCTGAGTTAAAATTTGGCCCCAGACACCTACCAGGTGTGTGACCCTGGGCAAGTCACTTAATCCTGTTTACCTCGGTTTCCTCTTCTGTGAAATGAGCTGCAGAAGGAAATGGCAAACCACTTTACTATCTTTGCCAAGAAAACCCCAGACGCAGTCACAGAGTCAGACACAATTGAAAAATGACTGAACAAGTGCTGGTTTGAAGTCAGAGGACTTAAATCCTGTCTCTGTAACTTGCTACCTAAGTAACCTTAGGCAAATCACTTTAACTCTGGGTCTTATTTTTTCATTTACAAAATGAGACTGGACTGGATGACTTCTGAGGTCCCTTTCAGTACAAAAATCTATGAGCTTAAATGAAAGCAACACTCAGAAGGAAGACTTTCCAGTAGTTAGGCCAGAGCTAGAACTTGAATCCTAGAGGCCATCTGCTGCCTTCTGTCTACTAGGTCTGGGTTTTTAATGCCCTACTTCACATAAGTGTAGTGTATTTGATTGGAAATAATGTCTTGACTTGTAAAAAATGATGCTGATGATAAGAGATTCTTTAACTGTGGAAAACCTTAAGTAAACTCAAGTGGATTCCAGTGAGAATTCTAGTATGAGGTGTCTGCCAACTGTCTTCTTCAGTTACATTCAGTTCGGCAGAGGCAACTGTTTCCAATATGCTCCTGACATCAGCATGCAAATTTGCGCTAGTATGTATGGGTAATGCTCAAGAATTTATCTCAAGCTATTGAGTATTAACTTGGTCAATACAAAACAGTAGATAATCTTTAGATAATTACATGAATTTACTCTCTGCCATGATGTATCATCATCATAGACCTATAGAAAGAACATACAGTAATAATGGCAGGAAGATGGGAAGTTCACTTTATAAGAGTTTAAGGGGGGAAAAAGTTTGGGGATGGGAATATAGAATTCAGTAACAGCCCTAAGAGTGTGGCAACATAAAGGCCATTCAGGGAACCAGAATACCCAGATTCTTATTCCAGCTTTGCTAATAGGGAGCAAATCACTTAATTCACAAAAAAATAGTTTTCCTAAATGAACTTGTATATGAGACATTATATTAGATGCTGGGGGTACAAAGATAAAATGTGCTTGTGGAAATTAGAATTTAGTAGGGGAAGATAAAATATGTTTGTGAGTATAATCCAAGTTGTAATATGATAACTCATGAGAGAAGTCCATGACCACATAATGTTATGAGAATTTTAATGGCTGAGGAATATCTTTTAGCTGAGTGAAATTAGGGTTCATAGAAGAGTTGATACCTGAACCGATTCTTGAAGGAGGGAAAGAATTTCAACAGGCAGAAATTGGAAGTAAGTGGGACACACTGCAGGAATGTAAAAGGAGGTGGTGAGTTTAGATTTTCTAAATCAGTTTGACTTTGAAATACATTTGGGCTGCTACTGTATTGATGGTACGAATACATGACTAGTTTGATAGGCTTAATTAATACTTCCAGAATTGAGTTGGAAAAATATTGAAACTCAGTAGAGGAATTTTGATTTACTGTCATGCTGGAAAAGTATGATTTTTTTTTGGACATAAATTCACATTTTTGAAGGAATCAAGTAGTATTGAATCAGTAGCACTGAAATTTCTCTCTCAATATCAGTTTTTTTGTTTTTGGAGGAGGAAAGGCAAGGCAGTTGGGGTTAAGTGACTTGTCCAAGGTCACACAGCTAGTATGTGTTAAGTGTCTGAGGTGGTATTAGAACTCAGGTGCTCTATTCACTGTGCCACCTAGCTGCCTCTGTCTCAATATCCATGAGCATAATTTGGATTGACAGGATTATAAGGAGTAGTTTAAAAACATTGGACATGATCTTTAAGGCCTCTTTCAGGTCTGATTTTATGATTTTGCTCTAAATCAGGTTTTTAACCTTTTTTATGTGTCATGAACCCCTTGGTCAGTCTGGTAAACCTATAGTCCCCTCCTTAGAGTGACATTTTTAAATAATTGAAGAAAATGGTAAATTTCAGTTCCAGGGTGATAAAAATAAAGATTTCTTTTTACCATCCAAGTTCATAGACCCCTTGGGTTTATAACTTTTTTTTCCCATCAATCCCATTTCAATTCCTTTTCATGTTAGGCAACAGTTAAATAGCTTGTTGATTTTAGTTTAGTTAGCTTGACACACATTTGGTTGGAAGTACTATTAGTCTCTTGAAGGCATCAGAAGAGTACTTTGAAACAGTATTCAGAGTCACTTCCTCTCTAACCCTTTCTAGATACAGCTGTGTACTGTGTTAGGCACTGGTATTAGAAGGAATGAGAATGCATCTGAGGTTTTGTGAGACTGGAGAAGAGAATCGAGAAAAGGGAAATGGGAAAAATTCAATCAGTGACTTAAGGTTTAAGATATGGAAAAATGGGTAGCTGTATCTAAAATAACCCATTCAATTGTTAATTGTCAGCAAGCATTAAGGGTTTACTGTATGCCAGGCATGAGGATACAGAGAAGGTCAAAAATAGTTTCTGTGCTCATGGAGGTCAAATTCTAATGGGGAACTGTAATATTTTGTAACTGTAAATAATCATGTACATCTAAGATACATGCAGTGCAAATTGGAGGTAATCTCCAAGGAAAAGCTTGGGAGGGTATTGAGGAAGGATAGAGAGGTTTCTTGAAGAAGGTCAGATTTTATCTGAAAACTTGAAAGAAACTAGGGAAACCCAGGAGGCAGAGATTAGAGAGTGTTTCTCATAGAGGGAATGGCCAGTGAAAATGCCTGGAAACAGGAGATTAAAGTGTTCATGTAAGGAACAGCAAGGATGCTAGTGTCACTAGATGGGAGGGTGAGTAGTGCAGAGGGCAGATATGAAGACCTTTAATGATCCTGGAAGTAACAGGGAACAAGTGAAATTGAATCACTTTGGAAAGGGAGTGTGTGGCAGTGGGTGAAAGAATGAAATGGTAGCTCAGTGAATAGAGCACTGCCCCTGGAGTCAGAAGGACCTGATTTCATATCTGGCCTCAGACACTTAACATTTAACTAGCCATGTGACCTTGGGCAAGTAAGTCACTTAATCCCAATTGCCCTACCTTTCCCTTCCAAAAAAAAAGAAAGAAAGAAATGGAACATAAACTTTTTCTTTAGCATCATTTTGACAGCAGAGTGGATGATGGATTGGAGAGACTTGAGGCCAGGGAGACCAGATAGCAGACCATAGCAATAGTCAAAATGTGAGGTAATTAGGGCTTGTTTCAGTATCACAAGATAGAATTGCTAGGACTTGGCAACAGATTGGATTGAGAAGAGTGAGGAAGGTAGAATGAAGTTCTGAGCCTGGGTGGCCAGGAGGGTGGCGGTGTTCTTGGCAGTATTGGGGAAGTTAGGAAAAGGGGAGGATTTGGAGGGGAGAAAGATGAATTCAGTGATTATGCAGATTTTTATTCATAGTGTATCTTAGTATTTGTCCCCACAGGTCATAAGGATTTGTTGAATTAATATGAAAGTAGAGTTAACAAGTCCTCCCTTCCCTGCCAAAAGCATCTCCTGCATACATTATGATGATTAGAGATGGATTTAAATATTTAACAAATTCTGTGTTTCACACTGTTCTCCCCCTGTCCCCATTCCCTGCCCCCCTCCCACAATTAAGCCTATTAATTATTCTCAATTTAGGGTCAATTACTTTTATAAGATTGCTTTCCTTCTATAAATAACTACTCATTGAGGTCAGTAGCACTGAAGGGATTGGAATTTTGATTAGGAGGCATAGTTTTGGAGTTTGGGGTGCCCTAGTCAGAGATGTATTTGCCTTTGGCATGTGTTTTCTAGGTTGTTTTGGTACCCAGGTAGGAATCTCAATTCTAGTGTAAAGAAGAGAATGGGAGTGCAGGTGACATGGTTTGGAGATAATCTGAAAGTGACTGTTTTCTGTTAGACACTCCAGCTATATGTCTTTAGTTCCTCCTATGTCCATTTAGCTCTTCTCTCAGCTCTAGCATCCCCAGTGGGATATCTCTTGCAGCCCTGACAATAATAATGATAGCAGACATTCATATAAGTGCTTTAAAGTTTGCAAAATATTTTACATACATTAACTTACTTTAAAAAGTAAATATTTGTTAAGTCACTACTATGTGCTTGGTTCTGTGCTAGCAACTGAGGATAACAGATACAAAGAATGAAACACTCTTCCCTTACAATAAGCTTATATCTAATGACGGAGAAAAGTACACATAAAAATATATACAGCATAAATATAAAGTTAATAAATCCAACTATATACAAAGTAGTTAAATGCAAGGTAGTTTAGGAGGGAGAACACTGACATTAGGAGATATTGGGAGTGGCTTCATTCAGAAAATGGTTAACTGAGCTTTATCCTAAAGGAAGAGAGGGTGTCTGAAACTGAGATAAGGGTGCATTCCTGACCTGGGGGTTGGTTAGTGCAAAGGCATGGACACTGTGGAGTGAGAGAAACAGAGAGGCCATATCTGTGAGATTGCAGAGTGTGGGAAGGGTAAGTAATGTTGACTGGGGTGGGAAACACAGGTTGGGGTCAGGTTGTAAAAGGTTTTAAAAGCTAAATAAGAGAATTTATATTTTATTTTAGAGGCAATAGGAAGCCAGTAGATTTGGTTGACTTAGAGGAGTCACATATCAGATCTGCACTTAAAAGAATGGTGTTGGGGCAGCTAGGTGGTGAAGTGAATAGAGCACTGGACCTGGTGTCAGGAGGACCTGAGTTCAAATCCAGCCTCAGACACTTAACACTTATAGCTGTGTGACTTTAGGCAAGTCACTTAACCCCAATTGCCCTACTTTCCCCCCTCCAAAGAGCCAAAAAAAAGAATGGTGTTGGCTGTTTTTGGAGGGTGACTTGTAGGGGATAAAGATTTGAGGCAGGGAGTCCAATTAGGAGACTCTTGGAAGAATCTAGGTGAGAGAAGAAGGCTTCAATTTAGGTGGTAGCTGTGTGAGTGAAGAAAATGTGCTGGATGCTAGAAATGTTATTTAAACTTTACAACAACTCATTGAAGTAAATACTATAGGTATGACTTAGTCACATAGCAAGTAAGTGGATTCAAGTAATAGCAGGATTCAAGCCTAGATCTTACTTACTACCTCTAGACCCACACTGTGATCACTAGAACACCACTTTTCTTAATTTAACTTCTTTTTATTGCTTCAGTGAATCCCCATTTTTCTTTGATTTGAATGAAGCAGTACTTAAAATGTCAAGGCATACTTAATTTATTATGAGAAGTATTTCAGAGTGGACCAGACATTTGTATAGTATGAACTAGTGGGTACATCCTTTTCTTTGTAGGGAACCTAATTGGTGAACTAAATCAATATCAGAAGACTGCTTGGCAAATGTAGAATCAGACCAAAGGGAATTGAAAAGTGTGAAGAATACTTTCATCAAGAAATAGTAACTGAATTGAGTAACTCTTCTTCCTTACAGGGATTCCTGTCATCCTTGCTATTTTTGTAGGCTGGTCAGGACGCTTGTTAGCCCAAAAAGTGCTGGGGGAACACTGACTTCCTTAAGCCCAATTTTTTTCTTTTTTACAGTTCATTAGAATTATCATTCTTGTTTTTATTGTCATTGCAATATCTCTTTACTTTTTATTTGAACATACAGGTAATATATTACTCCCAAATTAATAGGTACCATAGTCTTTTACTGGCTACATTTTAATTTAGTTGTTTCTTGGTGACACCTAGATTGTTAGATAAATTTTATCAGAAATGAGAATCTCCAAATCATCCACTTTACTTCTGGATTTATCCCCTGAAAATAGCCAGGCTTCTTGAATTTTTGACATGGGTTTGGGAAGATATGAGCTTGAATTCTGCCTTGTGACACTAGTGTGACCAGGACAGGTTTACTAAACCTCTAGAAAGCCCAGTTTTCTCTTAAGTAAAATGAGACTAGTGATTCCTGTAGTCTCTGCCTCACAGGGTTGTGAATTTCAAATGATATATATATATATATATATATATATAAAGTTTGCAAACTTTCAAGTGCCATATAAATGTCAGGTGCCATTGTTGTTTAGTCATTGAGTCATGTCTGACTCTTTGGGACCCCGTATGGGGTTTTCTTGGCAAAAGTAAATTATTTTTACTGCCATAGTAAATTACTATTTTTGTAAGTTAAACTTCAGGAAGTATTGATTAAGTGTATGTGCAAAGCACCATTCAGGATGTTGGAATAGATAAAAGATTAAATTAAAAATGGTCACTGCCCTTACAGAGGAAAAGGTACTTCTTGAGAAGAGCACTTGAGAAGAGCATTTTGTCTTTTGGTTAAACTTGAGCCCTGATGTTGAAGTCCATCTTAGGGAATTGTAACCCTCTCTGCCTATTGACTGCATGAAAACAAGGAAGGGAGGACTTTTCTACTCAACTCTAGAAACTGTCTAAATAATGAAGTCATGCATAACCAACAGCAGAAAGACTTGGGAAAGTTGTAGACATGAGAAGAAAGAGCATATCAAGGAGAAGAGAGCAAAAATTGGCAAACTATGACCATCAAGGAGAGCTCTCAGAGGTACTGCTATTC
This sequence comes from Petaurus breviceps papuanus, assembly GCF_028583685.1. Lineage (NCBI taxonomy): Eukaryota > Metazoa > Chordata > Mammalia > Diprotodontia > Petauridae > Petaurus > Petaurus breviceps. The sequence continues at coordinate 19,213,676 of NW_027186304.1, forward strand.
TTCTAGTTTCCCAAGTTTGTAACCTTAGCATCATCCTTGACTCCTCACTCTACCTCACCTCATATTTCTATTCAGATGCCATATCTTGGCATTTCTACCTTTACAATATGTCTCATCTATAGTTTTTGGCTACCCCCTTAGTTCAGCTCTTCCTTCCTTCTTGCCTAGTCTATTGCAGCAATATCTAGAGGGCTCTCCCTGCCTCAGATCTCTACACTCCAATCCATCTTCCGCATTGCTGCTAAAGTGATTTTTCTTAAGTGCAGTTATAACAATGCCACTTCCCTGCTCAATAAACTGGAGTGCAAAATCCACATTCAAAATAATTAGAAAATGTATAAAAACAATTGAGAGTTAATCAGTTAAGGCACACTTAAGACATACACACAAATATAAAACATTCTTTCATGTAATTAGGATTGATTTAAATAATTGGAGGGATTTTCATTGCTTATTATTGGGCTATGTCAGTACAATACAAATGCAGCCTATATTGTTACAGTTTTAGTGCCATACTAGTCATCTTGCCAAGGGATTATTTTAAAGTTCAAGACAGAACAACAAAATTCATTTGAAAGAATAAAAATTTTAGAGCCAAGGATTCTTTTTTTTTTTTTAAAGCAATTGGGGTTAAGTAACTTGCTCAAGGTTACACGGCCAGTTATTTCTGGGTGTGGTACTAAGTATCTGAGCCTGGATTTGATCCCAGGTCATCCCGACTCTGGGGCCGGTTCGCTTACTCACTGTGCTACCTGGCCGCCCCAGAGCCAAGGATTGTTAACCTGGGGCCTATGGACTGTCTTTTTCTCTTAAATTTAATTTACTTATTTTTAGTTTTCAACATCCTCTTCCATAAATTTTAAGTTTTCCCCCTTCCGTCCCCAAGATGGCCTGCAATCTGATACAGGCTTTACATATACATTCCTATTAAACATTTTCACATTACTCATGTTGTATAGAAGAATATAATGAATGGGAGAAAGAAAACAAAACAAAACAAACAAAAAAGAAAATAGTCTGCTTCACTCTGCATTCAGACTCCAGAGTTCTTTCTTGGGATATGACTGGCCTTTTCCATCATGAGTGCTTTGGAAATGTTTTAGGTCCTTGCATTTCTGAGAAGGGCTAAGTCTATCAAAATTAGTCATTCAAGACTGTGGCTGTTACTGTGTACAATGTTCTTCTGGTTCTGCTCACTTCACTCAGCCTCATGAACTGTCTTTAAAAAAAAAACCTAAAAATTTGATAAGCAGAAGGCAAGAACCTTCACCAGTTTTCCCTATAAAGGGGTCCATCACAAGACAAATTTCTGGTCTAGAATCTCAAAGTAAATAATTTTTGAAAGTAGAACTGAAGGAAGAGCAGCTTTTCTAGACGTCAAATTATACTATAAAGTCATAGTCATTAAAGCTTTTTGCAATGTGTTAAAAACCAGTCTAAATTAGGATGAATCAGAAAAGAATTCCATAATCCCTTGTTCAGTAATCACAAGAAGATAAATATTAACTTGGAAGAAAGCCTTATTTGATTAAAACTCCTAGGGAAATGGGTAGTTTGTTGGAAATGAGGTTTAGAAAAACAGTCTTATTCCATCCTGTTGCAGTTTAATATTCAGCAATCAATAAGCACTTACTACTACTACTACTACCACTACTACCACTACCAGTACCACCACCACCACCACCACCACCACTACCCATCCCTGTGTGAGCTGCTTTGAATACAAAGTCAAAACCAAAATGGTGCCCGCCCTCAAGGATCATACATTTTATACACATATGCAAATAGTCATATCTATATCTATTTAATAAGGTAATTTTTAGGAGGAGAGGTATTAGCTGGGTGATTTCAGAAGGGCCTCATGTAGGAGGTGATACTTGAGCTAATTTTTGAAAGAAGTTAGAGATCCTGAGGTAGAGGTGAAGAGGATTTTAGCCATGTGGGACAACCTTCGAGAAGTCATGAAGATAGGAAATGGAATGTCATATGTGCTGGACAGCATGGGTGGTTCATAAAGTATGTAAAGGGAAATAATATGTAATAAGCCAGAAACACAGGTTAGAGCCATATTGTGACAGACTTAAAATGTTAAACAGGAGTTTCTACTTGATCTTAGAGGCAGTGGGGAGCCATGGATTTCATTAAGTAGGAGAAAAAATAATAAAATGGGCAAATCTTTGTTTTAGAATTATCAATTTCTTGACTCTGTTCTGGATAGATTACAGGAGGAAGGCAATGGATAAGACTTGAGTCTATTAGAGTAGTCCACGTAAGAGATGAAGGCCTGAACTAGGGTAGTGGAAGTGGAGAAAGAGGGACAAGTATGAAAGCTTTACATCAGAGTAGTTAATGTGGGTCATGGATAACACCAAGATTGCACAACGGGGTGATTGGAGAAGAGTGGATTTTGAGGGAAGATAACGATTTCTGATTTGTTGAATTTGAGGTGCCCTTGGCACATCCAGTGGGAAGTATCCAGTAGACAGCTAATGACTCAGAACTGGAGCTCAGGAAAGGCCTGGGTATATAAATTGTTGATGTGGGAGTCATCTGCATAGAGATGATAATTGAACCCATTGATGAGGTCACCAAGGAAGGGTGTTATAAACTGGGTCCATTATAGATTTGTTACATAACCTTTACTAGGTCCTCGATGCTGCAAGGCAATCCCTTTAAATCTCCCTAATTAACTCACTCTCCCACTCATCACAGCACCTCTTCAAAACTCCCTCAGACCTCCCATGGCTCACCCTTTCCCCACTCTCTCAGTCGAGAACTTTGCCTTATATTTTATTGAAAAAGTTGAGGAAATTTGCTATAAGCTCCTCTTTTCCCTTCTTCGTTTTACATCACTCAGACACTTTCTGTCTTTCTCCTCCTTCACTCCTTCTCAGATGAAGAGGTAGCCCTTGGCTAATCCTCCTTTACTTTAATATAAGTGATCCCATTCCATCCCATCTTTTCCAAGAGATTACCTCTTCTATTCTCTCACTTATCTTCAGTCTCTTCCTGTCCACTGACTGCTTCCCTACTGCCTACATAAATGTTGGTGTCACCCCCATCTTCCAAAAACTCTCACTTGATCTATCCATCCCTACTAACTTCCCGTAACTCTCCTTTATTTTGTGGCTGAACTCTTTGAGAAGGCTGTCTACAGCAGGTGCCTCCACTGCTTATCTTCACTCTCTCACTCACTTTTTACTGCCTTGCTTCCAGCCTCATTCAGCCAAAACTGATCTTTTAAGGCCTCTTCTCAATCCTCATCCTTCTTGACCTTACTGTGTAGCCTTTGACATTGCGGATCGCCCTCTTCTCATCTTTATCAGTTTTCCAAACACTGCTCTTTCCTGGTTCTCCTCCTCAGCTTTCTTTGCCTTTTGTCCAGGTCATGCCTGCTAGCCTGGGGTGTCCACCAGGGCTCTGTCTTGGGCCCCCTTTCTTATCCTTCTATCCTGTTTTAGTTGGTGATCTCTCCAGCCATGTATTCAGTCATCATCTCTATGCTCATGATTCTCAGTCTTGTTTCTCCAGCCCTAAATTTTCTGCTGACCTCCAGTCTCACATCTCCAGCTGCCTATTAAACATTGTAAACTGGTTGTCCCATAAACTTCTTAAACTCATGTCCACAGTTAAACTCAATAACTTGACCATCAAGCCCTCTCCACTTCCAAACATCCCTAGTACTGTTGAGGGTTCCACTCTCCTGGGCTCAACATGTAGGTGTCATCTTCGGTTCTTCACTATCGCTCTCTCCCCATGTCTAACCTGTTAACAAGCCTGTCAGTTTTACTTAAATGACATTTCTTGAATATGCTCCTCTTCTCCCACATTGTCAACACCATGATACAGGTTTTCATCACCTCATGTCTAAACATTGCTGTAGCCTGCTGGTTCTGCCTTCCACAAGTCTCTTCTCTACTAATGCTGCACTTGGCTGTCAAATTGATCTTCTTAAAGTGCAGGCTTGACTTTGTCATCCCCTCCTATTCAGTGAACTCCAGTGGCTCCCTATTACCTCCAGGACCAAAGGCAAAATCCTCCAGCCTTCAAAGCCTGCCCCTTCCCTGCCTCCCTTCCACCTTTCCAGTCTTCTTGTACCTTATACTGTATCACATACTTTGCAATCCAGTGATACTGGCCTTCTTGCTGTTCTTGAAAAAGATACTCCATGTACTGACAGGTATTTTCACTGGCTATACCTCATGCCTAGAATTCTACCTCCTGCTTTCAACTAACTTCAAATCCTAGCTAAAATCCCACCTTCTACAGGAAGCCGTTCCTGATCCCTCTTTAAAATTCTAGTGCCCTTTCTCTGTTCATTATTTCCAATTTATTCTGTATATAGTTTATATATAGTTGTCTGTATGTTATTAGAATGAGAACTCCTTGATGGCAGGGACTATCTTTTGCTTTTTTTTTTTTTTTGTCTCCCTAGTGCTTATTAGCACAGTGCCCAGCACATAGTATATGCTTAATGTTTGTTGACTGATTGAGAAGAGGGCCTAGAACCGAGCTTTGGGGGTATACTCATAGTTAGAGGGTACAATGTAGATGATGATCTAGCAAAGGAGACTGAGAATAGCTTTATAGGTAGGTGGGAAACAAGAAAGAATGATGTTATAAAAACTCATAGAGGAGACTGTAACAAGGGGAAGTGTCACATGTTGCAGAGAGGTCAAGAAGGATGAGGATTGAAAAAAGATCATCAAATTTAGCAATTGAAAGATCATTGGTAACTTTGGAGGGAACAATTTCTCTTGAGTAACCAGATTGCAAGCAAAAATGAAATGAGTGAGAGAAGTAGAGGAAGTCAGTGTACTACGGCTTTTTTTTTTCCTATTCAGGTTCCCTATATTCTTGTGTGGGAAATTTTTTTATCTGACTCTACGTTTATCCCCATTAAATTTCATATTGTTAATTTCCAAGCCTGTCATTTCATCTTGTTGATTTTCTGAATCTCAGTTCTCATCCAGTATATGCCTTTTCCTCCCAGTCATGTGATAACCCAGAAATATAAACATGTCATCTATGTCTTTGTCCAAGCTGTAGATAAAAATATTGGAACAGAACAGGGCCAGTGACCACTTGGTGGTTCCATACTTATTGAAATCTTTATTGAACCCATATGTACAAAAATGTTTATAGCAGCTCTTTTTGTGGTAGCAAAGAATTGGAAATTAAGGGGGTGCCCATCAGTTGGGGAATGGCTGAACAAGTTGTGGTATATGCATGTTATGGAATACTATTGTGCTATAAGAAACAAGGAGCAGATGGTCTTCATATTTACCTGGAGAGGCTTAAAAGAACTGATGCTAAGTGAGAAGAGTAGAACCAGGAGAAATTTGTACACAATTACAGATACAATGTACCGTGTTTCCCCGATAATAAGACACTGTCTTATTATTTTTTGGACAGAAAAACACCAGAGGGCTTATTTTCAGGGGAGGGCTTATTTTAATGAACATTGACAGCAATTTTAATAAACAGGTAAATGTGAACAAAAAAATGTACCTTTATTCAATAAGCAAATCACTGGGGAAGAACAGGATGACGCGCTCACTGCTGCAGCTCTGATTGGATGCAGCTTGGAGTGCGGCGTGCGTTTCGGGGGGGGGGGACGGTGCATACAGAGGGTACCATAATGTAGCGTGTAGCGCAGGGGATCACCTTCACTACAGTAGCAATCTCAATAGGGCTTATTTTCAGGGGAGGGCTTATTTTAGAGGAATCTTACACAGTAAGAGGAGGGCTTATTTTCGGGATAGGTCTTATTATCGGGGAAACGCGGTATGTGTGATGACCAACTTTGATAGACTGGACTATTCTCAGCAATGCAGTGATATAAGTCAATCCCAAAAGACTCATGATGGAGAGAAATATGTGCATCCAGAGAAAGAACTAAGTTTATATCCAGGTGGAAGCAAAATACCTGATCTTTTTCCTTCTCTTATTTGGTTTTATGTCCTCTTTACCATTTTTCATTCCAGCTGGCACAATCTGTCCTTATAATCTGAGTAATGTATAATGTGAAAGTATTTACAGATCCTATACTTGACTATAAGCTGCCATGGTGGGGGAGGGGAGGGAGAGGGACAAAATGTGAAACTCAAGGAATTGTGGAATTGAATCCTGTAAACTAAAAGGAAACAAACAAATTAATAAAAAAAAGATTTAAAAAAAAAGAAATCTTTATTGAATTAAGGTAAGGAAGGTCCCTATTTTTCCAGATGAGGAAATTGAGACTCAAGTGAAATGGTTTGTAGAAGGTCACACAGCTGCTGTTTGGTCATTGCTTTTCTGAGAGCAGATCTAGGGGTATTTTCATTGACATCATAGATTTTAGAGAAAGAGGCAGCAGTAGATAGAGAGCTTACTTGGAATTAGAAAGACCTGGGTTCAAACTAGCTATGTAACTCTAAGCAAATCACTTAACCTATGGGCTGTCTATAGATGGAAAGGACCTTAGAGGTAGTCTAATCCAATCTTTTAATTTATAGATAAGGAACCTGGGAAACAGATTAAATAATTTGCTCAAAATCACCTAAGATAGTGACAGAGCAGGTGTTTAAATACAAGTCCCTTAACTCCATATCCAATAGTTTTTCCACTGTATTATGCTGCCTGTCACCACATTCCATATGTTTATGTTATCCATAAACATTTTTTGATCTACTAGCTGGACTAGTTTAAATAGGTAGGTAGGTAGCGAGAATGTATCCAAATTTATTCAGGCAAACTCAAAGGACGTTTATTTGAATCAAAACTGAAACAAATTGATAGATGACTCAACAATAAGAGCCAAGGACATGAATAAATAAGCAAAATATTTTAAAATTACATTATGTATAGTTTGGTGCAGTGATCTTTTTGATAGGTAGGAATGAGTCTTAAGAGGCCTTTAAAAGAAGGAAATTTTGGGATTGGATAGGGGGCGGAGCCAAGATGGCGGAGTAGAAGCACGACCTTCTCGAGGCTCCGGCTTCCACCTTCCCCAATCCATGTAAAAGGGGACTCTAAACAAACTTTGGAGCTGCAGAACCCACAAAATGACACAGAGAAGCTAACCTCCCACTGAGGACAGCCCGGCAGGCGGGCAGGAATCGGCCAGCACAGCGCTCTGGGAGCTGAGCCCAGCCCCATGCCAAGGCTTTAGCCCCAGGGCGGGCCTGACCAGCAGCCAGCCAGAGGGACTCCAGATCAGCAGCAGCTGTGGCCCTTTCCAGATTTATCAATACATAGATGCGAAGGACAAGGTGAGAGGCAAGTGCAGTCTGGACTTTGGGACCCAGTAAGTGGGAGTGCGTAGCTTCTACCCCCGGGGCGAGAAACTGCTGAGATGCCAGCAACAGCCAGCCAGCACCACGTGGCGGCTTCAGCTCCTGGCCTGCAGAGTGTAGGGGTGTAGCAGCAAGCACCCCAAGCGTCCTCAGGGTTTGCAGCTACCACAGGTTCTTGGATCTGCTCTGCTAAAGGAAAGCAACTCAAAATGGGTTAACAAGCTTACTTTAATCAGTCAGACATATATCGTTTACCTTATTCAGGAGAAAAGGTCAGCACCCTGAATCTCAAAGTATACAGGCATAATTATCAAGACAGAAACATCAAGTAGACAGATTTCCAAACTGTCCAACCATTACATCCATACCCAGTCAACATCTGGGTTTCCACATTCTGGGTTTTTCAAAGCCGGGGGACTCTCAACAACGGCTTCCCAGAATTCAGATCAAATCACAGAACACTTCTCAAAGTGAGTCCCAAAACAAAGCTACACATCAGGGCTTATATAGCCTTCTCCTGGCTCAGAGAATGTAACAACCTTATTGACCCACTGGCCAGTCAAAAAGTATCTACTGAAAAACAAGCCTCCCACCCCAGGCTCCTGGTGCACGTTAGCCTAGGGGCAGGGAAGATCTTTAAATCTGCATTTCCATTACAAGGGGGACCAAGCACCAGTCTGAGGGGTAATCGCTCTTGCTTTAACCTGCTTGGATCTGGATTGCAGTCTAGGTTGGAGGTCCTGGGGTGTGTGTCTAGCTTGCCAGAGCGTGTGGAGACCTCAGAGAGGGCACCCATCTAATACCTCCGGCAACTGAGAAAACCCCAGCGTTTGGGACGAAAACTCCCTTGTCTGGTGGCAGAGTCCTACTGTGGCAAAAAGCCCAAAAGTAAAAAAATTGAGTGGCAAAATGAGCAGGCAAAGGAAGCAAAGCAGACAGAAGATTCCAACGTTACACTCCTATTTTGGGGACAAGAAGGAGCAAGGCATGGAACAGGAGGAAATCAGTGAAGTCAGAACTGCACCAAAAGCTTTAAAGGAAAATACTAGCTGGTTACAGGCCATAGAGGACCTTAAGAAGCAGATAAGAGAAGTGGAGGAAAAATTGGGAAGAGAAATGAGAATGATGCAAGAAAATTATGAAATGAGAGTCAACAGCCTGACTGAAGAAAATAATACCTTAAAAAACAGACTGACTCAAATGGCAAAGGAGGCTCAAAAAGGCAATGAGGAGAAGAATGCCTTAAAAAGTCGAATTTGCCAGATGGAAAACGAATCTCAAAAGCTCAATGAGGAGAATCATTGCTTCAGAATTAGATTGGAGCAAATGGAAGCTAATGACTTTATGAGAAATCAAGATGCTGTTAAACAGATCCAAACAAATGAAAGAATAGAAGGCAATGTGAAATATCTCATGGGAAAAACCAATGACCTGGAAAATAGATCCAGGAGAGATAACTTAAAAACTATTGGATTACCTGAAAGCCATGACCAAAGTAAGAACCTAGAAAGCATCCTCCAGGAAGTTCTCAAAGAAAACTGCCCTGATGTTTTAGAACCAGAGGGCAAAATAGAGGTTGAAAGAATCCACCGATCACCTCCTGAAAAAGATCCCAAAAAGAAAACTCCTAGGAATATTATAGCCAGGTTCCAGAATTCCCAGATTAAGGAGAGAATATTACAAGCAGCCAGGGAGAAACAATTTGAATATTGTGGAAACACAATCAGAATAACCCAGGATCTGGCAGCTTCTACACTGAGGGATCGAAGGGCTTGGAATGTGATATTCCGGAGGTCAAGGGAGCTGGGACTAAAACCCAGCAAAACTGAGTATCATGTTTCAGGGGAAAATTTGGTCATTCAGTGGAATATAGGACTTTCAAGCATTCTTGCTGAAAAAACGAGTTGAATAGAAAATTTGACATTCAGATACAAGAAGCAAGAGAAGCATGAGAAGGTAAACGGAAAAGAAATCATAAGGAACTTATCAATGTTGAACTATTAACATTCCTACATGGAAAAAAATAATTGCATTTTATGAAACTTTTCTCAGTAGTTGAAGGGATTAGAAATATATATATGTCTATATATGAGGGTATATGGACATATGAATACATATGTGAATGTGTGTATATACATTTACAGGTATACATAGAGGGCACAGGACCAATTTAACAGGAAGGGATGATACTTAAAAGGTGAAATTAAGAGGTGAGAGGAATATAATGAGAGGAGATGGGGAGAGACAGATTGGGGCAAACTATCTCATACAGAAGAGGCAAGGGAAAATGGTTACAATGGAGGGGAAGAATAGGCAGGCAAAAGGGTCAACCTTATTCCCATTGAATCTGGCTTGAGGAGGGAGTGAAATACACACTAAATAGGGGATCTCATCCTCCAGGAGAATAGGGGGGGAAGGGGATGAGAGGGAGGATGATGGAAGGGAGGGCAGGCTGGGGGGGAGGAAGTTGGAAGCACCCACTTTTGAAAAGGGACAGGATCAAAGTAGAGAATAGAACAAGTGGGGGGTGGGATAGGAGGGAGGGAAATATAGTCAGTCTTTTACAATATATCTACTATGTTATTGTTTTGCATTAGCCACACATGTGCAACCTATACTGAACTGCTTGTCTTCCCAGTGGGGGTGGGTGGTAGGGGGGGAAGGGAATGAATCTGGAATTGAAAGTTTTAAAATGAAATATTCAAATATATGTGTGTGTGTGTGTGTGTGTGTGTGTGTATATATATATATATACTATTATTAATACCATCTTACATGTAATTAAGAAATAAGATATACAGGCTCTGAGGCATAGAGATCCAATGGAAAAGTCGAAACGGGTATGGGAGAAAATATGGGAGAGAGCAGATTGGAGGTGGGGATATCTTGTGGGACTGCTATTTTGGGGGATGGATGGGGGAAAAACGGGGAGAAAATTTGTAACTCAAAATCTGGTGGAAATGAATGATGTAAATCAGAAGTTAATAAAGCTTTTTAAAAAAAATTTAAAAAAAAAAGAAGGAAATTTTGGCCAGGGAACTAATATAGTTAATCTTTGAATATAGGACTGGTTAATTCTTGAAAAGATGCTGTTAAGTTGAAAAATGATTTTCTCCTAGAGACAAGTATATGATAGGGAGTTATATTCCTGATTTTGGGGCCTGATCAGCTTTAGTAGAAATAATTATAAATAGATTTGATCAACTCTAAATTATAGTATTACATTATACACATTGCTCTGAAGTATACACACACATATATACACACACAGTTTAAGGCAGCACTATAATCTATTACAAAAAACAGTCAGATGTATTATGATTCAGTGCGTTTAACAGAATATGCTATAGTACTATAACATACTATAGTAAGTTCTTACTTTAATGCCTGCTTAGTTTTTCTTGCCACCCATCAAGTTTAGAGGAGTGAAGTAATAAACATTAAAGACAATTGATATAGAAAGCTTTTTTTTCCTAGGAGGGTTTTCCATATTCTTGATGCAGCATGGTATGGTGGAAATAACATTGGAGTAGTAGTCAGAAGACCTGGGTTCATAGCTCACCTTGGAGACTCAGATTTGCGACTTGGGCATTAGTTATGTGATCTAAGCCATTGTTTGCTTCTTTGTAAAATGGAATTTGAAAATGAGATAATGACTCTTGCACTCACTCGATGGTTGTAAAGTTGAAATAACATAAGAAAATGCTTCATATATATTGTAAACCATTATATTGTATTAAAATATTTCCTGGGTGCCAGGCACTGTGCTAGGCCTGGGAATACAAAGATTTTGGGGGGAAAAAAGCACACTCTATTCTACCAAAGGAGAACTGTACATGCATAAGAATATGTGAAATGTATATGAAGAAAGCCAAATGATTTGGGGAAGGGGGGGGCTCTAGGAGCTGAGGAGATTAGGAAAATGTGTAGGAGGTGAAACTTGAGCTAAATTTTGATTTCTTCCTCCCCCCGGCCCCGAGAATTAGAGAAGAAGGAGTGTATTCCAGGCATAGGGGACAGTTTGGAGACAGAAAAGGAAAATGAAATGTCATGGTGGCAGGTAGGCCATTTTGGCTCATTTTGTCAAGTGCTGGAAAGGGAGTAATGTGAGGTAGCTAGGTGGAACAGTGGATAGAGAGCTGGAACTGGAGTCAGGAAGAACTTGAGTTCAAATGCTACCTCAGACTTACTAGATATGGCACCTGGGCAAGTTTAATAACTTCTGATGACATCTGCCTGCCTCAGTTTCCTCATCTGTAAAATGGAGATTACAATAACACCTGCCCTCCAAGGTTGTTGTGAAGATTGAAATGAAATATTCCTAAAGACCATTGCAAACTTGAAGGCACTGTATAAGACTGGAAAGGTAGGTAGATGGGAAGGCTATCTATTTTGCTGCCTTTTTATTAATGAAATTTCTCTCTAGCCATCATAAGCATTAGAAATCAGTGTTTTTGTTCTCATTAAGTCAAACAATTCAATAAGTAGTTTTTAAGCTACTATGTACGAGTCAGTGTGCTGCGTGTTGAGCATAAATAAACAAAAAAGCAAACATTCTCTGTCCCTGAAGAGCTTAAACTCCTTTAGGATGAAACATGTACACAGATAAGTAAATGGAAAACAAGTCCATAGTGACTATTATTGCCTGATTCATTTCTTGCTGTGGGGTGAGAGGATACTAAAAATGCTTGATCATGGTTAGGTTTAGCTACAGCTGGGGCTTTGGTTATAGCATGACATCCAGGTGGTGGAGGTTCCTGAAAGATACAATAAAAGTTAAGATCTAGCAGGGATCATAATTAACTAAAACTATCTCCACTGCCTGGAACAGTATTGTGTGTATAACTAATAAGGCTACTAGGTGGCACAGTGGATAGAGCTAGCTGACTCTGGAGTCAGGAAGACCAGAGTTCAAATGCTGTCTCAGGCACTTACTAATTTTGTGACCTTGGGCAAATCTCTTAACTTTTGTCTGCCTCAGTTTCCTCATCTGGAAAATAGGGGAAATTATGGCACCTACATCCCAGGGCTGTTGTGAAATGAAATTTTGTAAAGACATTTGCAAACCTTAAAGCACCATATAAATAACTAGTACTAAATAAATATTTGCTTAATTTTTGAAATATACAATCTTTATTTCTGTACAGAGCATTTTGTTCTGTATCCGTCTCCTTTTTTATCCTAGTGAAGTGAGTTACCTAGAAGAAAATAAGAAATTCCTTTTTCCTTCTTTTGGACCTAGAATGAGCCCTAGGCTTTATTCTTTATTTTTTTCTAGGTGCTCAAGCAAAAGGCAACTTTCCAGCAAAGACCTAAAAACCTTCATTCCTTTTCCCCTTCCAATTCCCCTGCCCTCGCTTGTTTGTTGTTTGACCTTTTCAACATCAAATCTCCAGTTTAACTAGCCTTGCTTAGTTTTATAGTCCCTTCATTCTTCCTATCAGAGTCTCATTCATAGGGCTTGTTGTTCATCCTTCCTTTTCCAGAAGGACCAGTGTGTCTTGACTTGCCTGTAAATTGGATTTAAGTGAATGCAGAGTTGTACAAAGTAGGCAGCTTCACTGTCTCTTCTAGTCTTCGAAGTCCAGTGGCAAGACAAAGTCAAGATGACTGGCGATGGCCTGGGATGCAATGGATGACCTTGGTGTCTTCAGGGTCTGACCAAGCTCTAAGTGCTCTGTAGGGCCTACTTCAGCTGCCTTCATGGCCATTTGAACAAATTGTTTTTGTCCACACCCCCCCCCCCAATTCTTCATGTGCTTGGGATAAACATTCCCTTACCTCACCAATGGGTTTGAGGCTCAAAGACGCTTTTACCAGGGTGTGGCCAGTGAGCATGCTGCAAGTTTTTGGAGCCTAGGTGAGAGTTGGGTGAAGTTGGACACTAAAGGTGGGTGAGCAGCCTTGAAAAGGGCTTGGCAAGCCCTCCTATCAGATGTACTAGTCATGTGTGTGTGTGTGTGTGTGTGTGTGTGTGTGTGTGTGTGTGTGTGTGTGTGTGTGCGCAAGCAAAAATAAACCCTGTTTGGGGTTGGTATGGATTCATATGACTACTGAATGAGGGAGGGAGGGAAAGTTTCTTTCTGTGAACTAATCTTTTTTTCCCCCCTTATGGCCTTATCTTTTTGGCCAGTTTTCATTCTGATTGAATTTCTGTGGTTTGTTTTCAGTTACTCAACAAACATTAGGATTTACTTTGTGACTTCTTGCCCCAAGATAGGGATAATAATAATAATTTGCATTTACATAACTTACTTTTAGAGATACTTTGTTCACACCAACTCTAGGTTAGGTAGTACAAGTATTATATTCATTTTAGAGATGAGGGAACTGAGACTCTGAATTTCTCCAAGTTTAGTATTTACCCAAAATTAGTAAGTGACAAAACTGGACTTCAGTCAGTCAGCAGGCATTTATTAGTCATCAGCTAAATGCCAGGGGCTCTGCTAGGTGAAAGGGGCACAAATATACAAGACAAGTGAGACTTTTCTTGCCCTCAAGCAGCTTAAATTATACTACCAGGGAGTTGTGGCTAGGGAAAAGGACTTTGATCTAAGCAATTATAGGGATTGTGAGTGGAGATCAGGGCAGTAAATTCTCTGAATCTTTCTAGTAGCATTGAGAATATTTTGTTACTGTCCTTGAACAAAAAAGACAAGTCGAGGCTTTATGGGCATAGTGGGCAGAACTTGTTCTAGCGAGGTCCTGGCAGATGACTGGAAGGGATAAAGCATGGTCTTCAGGTCTGGGGCTGGCTGTAAACGCAGGAATGGGGTGGCTCTGTCATTGAATTGACAGCCCCAGTTACGATATCAAGTCTCAACTCACGTCTCATCTGCCAGAAGCCTCTCCCAGTCCTCCCTAACCTTAGTGCCTTTCCTCTGTGACTGTCCCATTTATCACGTAGGGTAGAAATATAAATATCTGTGTGGACACAGATACGCCTGGTCTGCGGCCGCTTTGCATGTTGTCTTCTTTGTGTCCCTAGCATTTAGTCTAGTGCCAGGGGATGGCTCTTAATGTGTGCTTGTTGATTCACTGCGAAGCCCTCCATGAAGTTTCTGTGCCCCTAGACTCTGCCTCCCCCCCTTGGATTTCACATAGCGCTGAGCAGAAGGAAAAAATGCAAATTATTTAGGGAATGATTAATTGTCAGTCCACATAGAGTATCAAGTATGGGAACCAGGAAGAGAATGAAATAAGGTAGAAATGTAGATTGGTGCCATGTTGTTAGTGCTACGTTCCTTCTCAAATGAAGTTTCAGTGGAGGGTCACTGATGTCAGATTGAAGACTCAAGGACTTCAGATTTTATCCTGTGGACAGTAGGGCCATCGAAAGTTTTAGTCCTCTGGGATGATGGTTGATCATTGATGAGAATTCTTAAATCTTTCAATGGAATACTGATATTCTTGTAGTCCTGCTCGCATTACTCTGCATACATACAAGTTCATACAAGGCTTCCTAGGTTTCCCTGAAACAGTCCATTTCTACAAATAGTAGAAATATTAGTCCACTAATAGTCCATTTTGTTCATATATCATAGTTTGTCTAGTCTAGTGATTTCAAACTCAAATAGAAACAGGGACCATAGTCCATTTATCAGGATCCCTGATGGCTGCATATTGACTTATTTTTTTAATATAATATCTATGCTTTATTATATTTATTTTTATAAAATGTTTCCTAATTACATTTTATTCTGGCTTGGGCCATACTAGAGTATTGTGGGCCATGTCCCTGCAGGCATGTGTTTGATATCAGTCTGCATCCCCTTAAATTCTAGTTCTATGTACCTAACAAAGAGAGGAACGTTTTTGTGTCTGTGTATCTTTTTTCTTTTTTTTCATCTCTTTTGGGGCATTGATTTTGCCTGATTCATGTCCATGTTCTTCCAAAGATCTCCACAGAGGAATCATTCAATCTGCTGGAGGCCTTCCTCTGAATCTTTTTTTATGTCACAGGTGCAAGTGGAACACCCAGGGGTGTCCATCTGTTAATCCTTGTTCTTGTCACCTGATTAGCCCACCTTCTTTTCTTACCATATGTTTCTTCCATAATATTTCTTATACCATTTCTTGCATATAGATCATTGTTAGAAATAGCTCTGGTCTATTTCTGCCCATCTTGCATTTTCACATTGTCCTTTGGGTCACCTTCAACTTTAATTTCTTGTATTTTATGGTGCTGTAGGATTTACAGTCATAAAGAGTCATCAGGGGTGTTTTTAAAGTTGAGTCATTGTCCTAGGAAGATGTTTTATGAAAAGCCCTGCTCTCTTTGCTCTACTTGGTTCTAGGACCAACTTAATGTCCATTTGCACTATCTGCATCAGATTATACTGATAAACTAATTAAAAAGATTAACTATCCATTTGTGTATCAGAGTCCAGATCAGTAGTCTTCAAACTTTTTGATGCCTTATCAGTTGAAAAAAATTGAGTATGTACCTCAGTTTGAGTTAGGCATAGGGTCTGGACCTGTAATTTTTTTTTTTTTTTGGTTAAGAGGAACTCTTGAGCAAAGAAACTGCTTTTTGTCACCTCCTCTGCATTTTAAGAGTTTTAGACCCTAATTGATAAATGATCAAAGGATATGAACAGGCAGTTTCCTGAGGAAGAAATTAAAAGATATCTATAATCATATAAAAAATGCTCTAAATCACTACTGATTAGAGAAATGCAAATCAGAACAACTCTTAAGTACCACATCTCACCAGTCAGATTGGATAACATGACAAAATAGGAAAATGATAAATATTAGAGATGTGGGGAAATTGGAACACTAATGCATTGTTGGTGGAGTTGTGAACTAATCCGACAATTCTGCATAGCAATTTGGAACTATGCCCAAAGGGCTATAAAAATGTGCATACCCTTTGACCCAGCACTTTTCGAGCTATATCACAAAGAGATCCTACAAGTGGGAGGAGGAACCGTATGCACAAAAATATTTATAGCAACTCTTTTTGTGGTGGCAAAGAATTGGAAATCAAGGGGATGCCCATCAATTGGGGAATGGCTAAACAAGTTGTGGTATATGAATGTAATGGAATATATACTGTGCTATAAGAAATGAGGAGCAGATGGACTTCTTAATAACCTGGAGAAGACTTATATAAGCTGAAGCTGAGGAGCAGAACCAGGAGAACATTGTACACAATTATAGACACATTCTGTGATGACTGACTTTGATAGACTGAGCTCCCCTCAGCAATACATGGTTGTAAGACAGCTGCAAAGGACTCATCATGGAAAAGGCTGTCCACATCCAGAGAAAGAATTAAGGAGTCTGAAAGCAGATTGAAGCAAACTACTTGTTTTCTCTTCTTTTTTGTTTTATTTTGTTCCTTTCTCATTCATTCCATTGGTTATAATGTTTCTTTACAACTTGACTAATGTTTAATGTGAAGATCTTTGTAGAACCTATATCAGATTGCATGCTGCCATAGAGGGGGAGGGGTGAGGGGGGAATTTGGAACTCAAAAGCTTGTGGAACTGAATGTTGTAACTGAAAGTAAATAAATAAAAATTTTTTTAAAGATGTCTTAGAGTCTTTGAGACTGAACACTTGGAAGTTAAGTGACTTGCCCAGGGTTCCTCGGCCAGACTTGAACTCAAGGGTCTTCCTGACTCTGAGGTCAGCATTCTATCTACTGTGCCATGTTTCTTTCATACCCAATAAACATACATAAATAAGTAAATAAATAAAGTTCTAACATGTATGTTATAAAAATACAAAATAGAAATGAAAAAGGTTGAGATGCAAATAAATAAAAACATTTTATTTTATATGCTAATGGTATAAAACTTTTTGTCTTTGGTAAAAATCATGATAATATTTTTAGTGAAAGAAAATGTGATTAAATCTTTCATTACTTGGGGAAAACCCCTTTATATGTCCTAGGAGATAAGGCAGATTTATACATGTTTGTTAGTAATTGATAATTCTGTTAATTTGGTAGATATAACAAGCCAAATAAGTGAATTTCTTTATATGCTTTTTATTGAGATATACAATACAATAATCAAATAATAGGTCAGAGCAGTCATTGAACTTGACAGTTTCTCGGGAGTCATGTTTTTTCTGTGTATAGTAGTAATTAACCATACAGAATGCAAAACTAAGCAAGAGTAAGTTTCTCATTTCAACTCAGCAGAAAGTTTACACTGTCAGTTCCTTCTGCATTCTTTATATGGTTTTGCTTATTCGTGTTTGAATATTTTTGCTGCATTTTTGTATGATGTGAAGAACCCCTAGAAGGCCCATTTGTGGAGGAGATTCTGTCTGATCCTCATGTCTGTGGGGAGCCACTGGAGTTTATTGAGCTGGAATATGTCGTGGTCAGATTTATATTTTAGGAAAATCAGTTTAGTTGCTCTTTGGAAGAATAAGTGAATTGGGGCAGAGATTTAGACAGGCAAGGAAACAGTTTCAATAGTGCAAGCAAGAAGTTATGAAGGCCTGTATTATGCAAATGCTTGTATGAGTGGAAAAACTAGGACCATAAGAGAGATGATATGAAAGCAGAAATGATGCAGTTTGGTAATTAATTGATTATATGGGGAAAGTTGAGAGTCAGGCATTGAGGAAGATATTCAGTTTAGAATCCTTTTTTTTTTTTAATGTATTTACGTTTAGTTTATAACATTCAGTTCCACAAGTTTTTGAGTTCCACATTTTCTTCCCTCCCTCCATCCTCTCCCTTCCCCCCCCCCCCGCCCCGGCCATGGTGGCATGCAATCCAATATGACTTCTACATATACCTTCACATTAAACATTAGTCAAATTGTAAAGAAGAATTATAATAAATGGAATGAACAATGAGGAAGAAGCAGCAAAACAAAACGAAAAGAGAGAGCAAGTAATTTGCTTCCATCTGCATTCAGACTCCTTAATTTCTTTCTCTGGATGTGGACAGCCTTTTACACTGTGAGTCCTTTGGAGTATTGCTGAGAAGAGCCCAGTCTGTCAGAGTTAGTGTTCTGGTTCCGCTCCCCTCACTCAGCTTCAGTTTACATAACACTCTCCAGGTTATTATGAAGTCCCTCTGCTCCTTATTTCTTATAGCATAGTATTCCATTACATTCATATACCACAACTTAGCCATTCCCCAGTTGAAGGGCATCCCCTTGATTTCCAGTTCTTTGCCACCACAAAAAGAACCGCTATAAATATTTTTGTACATATGGGTCCTTTTCCCATTTGTATGATCTCTTTGGGATACAGCCCTAGATATTGCTGGGTCAAAGGGTACGCACATTTCTACAGCCCTTTGGACATAGTTCCAAATTGCTTTCCTGAATGATTGGATCAGTTTACAACTCCATCAACAATATATTTGTGTCCCAATTTTCCCACATCTTCTCCAACATTTATCATTTTCCTGTTTTGTCATATTAGCCAATCTGACTACCTAAGAGTTATTTTTGATTTGCATTTCTCTAATCAGTAGTGATTTAGAGCATTTTTTCCATATGATTATAAAGATCTTTAATTTCTTCCTCAGAAAACTGCCTGTTCATATCCTTTGACCATTTATCAGTTGGGGGATGACTTTTATTCCTATAAATTTGACTCCGTTCTCTGTACATTTTAGAGATGAGGCCTTTATCAGAGACACTGGTTACAAAAATTCTTTCCCAATTTAATGCTTCCCTCCTAACCTTGGTTACATTAGCTTTGTTTGTACAAAACGGTTTCAATTTATTGTAATCAAGATGATCCATTTTGCATTTCATAATGCTCTCTATCTCATTTGGTCATAAATCTGACAGGTAAACTATTCCTTGCTCTCCCAGAATACTTACAGTATCAGCCTTTATATCTAAATCATGAACCCATTTTGACATTATTTTGGTATATGTTGTAAGATATTAATCTGCGCCCAGTTTCTGCCATACTGTTTTCTAGTTTTCCCAGCAGTTTTTGTCAGATAGTGAGTTCTTATCCCAGAAGATGGAGTCTTTGAATTTATCAAACAGTAGGTTACTATAGTCACTTACGACTGTGTCTTGTATGCCTAATCTATTCCACTGATCCACCACTCTATTTCTCAACCAGTACCAAGTGGTTTTGATGACTACTGCTTTATAATACAGTTTCAGGTTAGAATCTTAAAGTGATGGTGATGTCCTTGTCAATAATAAGAAAGTTAGGAAGAGAGGCTGATTTTCAGGAAAAGAAGGTGAGTTCTTCTTTGGACACATTGAGTTTGACATGCTACACATAAATCCAGTGTGGAGATCCAGATCATACCCTATAACTGTAGGTGACCCATGAGGTTCTGTCCTAGGCCCTCATCTCTTCTCCTTCTGTACTATCTCATTTGGTGATCTCATCAACTCTTGGGGATTCAGTTACCATCTTTATGTTGAAAATTCTCAAATCAACTATCCCGTTCTAAACTGTTGGCTGACCTCCAGTCTCACGTTTCCATCTGCCTTTGACACATCTTGAACTGGATGCCCAGTAGACATCTTAAACCCAACATGTCCAAAATGGAACTCATTTTCTTACCTCCTAATCTCTGCCTTCCACCCGAATTTCTTACTGCTGTAGATGGCAGCACCCAGTCCCTTGAGTTTGCAACCAGTTGTCATGCTTTTCATCCTTGACTAATAATTTTATTACTCTCCCTGTCTCAATATAACCCTTCTGTCCTCTGGTGCTGTCACCACTCTGGTTCAAGGTCTGTTTACTTCAAGTGTTTCTCCACTCCAATCTCTCCTCCATTCAACCATTGAAGAGAGTTTCCTAAAGATCAGGTCTAATCATGTCACCACTACTAAATAATCTCCAGTGATTCCCTCTCTCTTCCAGGATAAAATAGAGTGCTGTTTGGTGTTTTAGAATACTGCAGAACCTAGCCCTATCCTACCTGCCTAGTTTTCTTGGACCTTACACTCCCTTCCCCCCATACTCTTTGATCCAGTGACATAGGCCTCCTTGCTCCTCCATAACACTTTGTCTCTTGGTTCTGGGCATTTTCTCTGGCTGTCCCCCATCTCTGGATGAAGTTGATGAGGGGCCAGAGGAGAAGCCCCCAGGGATACAGGGATCCTGAGACTAGAGTTCCCAGGGCAAGGTTGCCTGGAATGAATTTGAGGACTCAAGCATTCTTTAAGTCAAGGTGGGAAAAGTTTATGGTTACGCTTTTCAGTGGGCAAGAGTTCTTTGGGAACCTGCAACATTAGTGGGGTACAGTTAAAGTTTATATAGGATAAATATAGTAAAACACGTGCCAAATTGTGCTAACTAGGTGAATCACAGCGGGATTAGGGATTGGTTAAAGAGTAGTCAGTTCTTAAGGGAACATGTGCAGGTATTTTACCCAGAGTTCACTGGGAAATAGCCCAAGAGGGAGCTACATGGAGGTTTGGTTTTAGACCTAAAACGTCACTAAGTCAGGTAATGGTCAGGGCTGACTGAGAAATACCCAGGCTGCCCCCATCAGTGTCTTGTTAGACAAGATAAACTTCAGGGAGTATGTATATGACTAAGTCTAGGATAGGTAAATAGTAAATATCTTTATGACCCAGTGCACAGCTCCTTCAGCCAGTACACAGCTGGTTCAAACTACTAAATTCCATAGGTGCAGCTGGCTACTTATCAGAAAGAGAGATAATTACTTTGCTAGGGCATGCTGCCCTTGAGTTGGAGAGAAACTGCCTGGGACAGTGTTTTGAGGCTAGGAAGATTTGAGACTAGGGAGATGTGTGATTTTGGAACTGGGTTTCAAGCACAGGCACCCAAGCACCCCATCAGGATGTTCTTTCTCCTCATCTCTGCTCCTTGACTTTCCTGGCTTCCCTCAAGTTCCAAATAAAATCCCATCTTCTATAGGAGCCTTTCCCAACCTCATAATTCTAGTGGCTTCCTTCTTTTATTTTCTGGTTATCCTGTATAGAACTTGTTAGTAAATTTGTTTGGGGGGGGCTAGGTGGTGCAGTAGATAGACTGCCAAACTTAGAGTCAGAAAGACTTATTTTCCTGATTTCAGATCTGGCTTTAGATATTAGCTGTGTGACCCTGCGCAAGTCACTAAATCCTGTTTGCCTCAGTCTCCTCATCTATAAATTGAGCTTGAGAGGGAAATAGCAAACCACTCCAGTATCTTTGCGATGAAAACCCAAATGGGGTCCCAGAGAGTTAGACACGACTGAAATGACTGAACAGCAACACGTATTTGTTTACTTGTTTGTTGTCTTCCCCGTTAGATTGTGAGCTTCTTGAGGACTGGGACCATCTTTTGTCTCTTTTATCCCCAGTGCTTATTTGAACGCCTGGCACATAGTAGTCACTTAATCAATGTTTATTGACTGAGTGGAGACCACAGGTCTAGACAATAAGAATTTTTATCCACTTAGTTTATCTTACATGAATTTTTAGGCTAATTTATTTTGAATAGTCTTGAAGATATTTTGTATTGTATCTCAACCTTTGGAATTACATAGTTTTTTTATCTGGAAGGGACCTTAGAAATTGTCTCGACCAACTCCTTCATTTTACAGATTCAATAACTGACAGAGGACAGAGTTTAAGCAGTTTTCCCAGATAAGAGATTGTAGGTGTCGGAGCTGAGACTTAGACCCAGGGCCTGTGACTCCGCAGGTAGCACTCTTTCCATTGCATTGAGCTGCCTCCCTTCATTCAGCTCAGTATCACATGTCAAGAGGAGGAGTCGGACAAGCATCAAGCAGCCATACTATGCTCTTCAGCTATTGTACAGGGCATTTCCTCAGAGTTTGGAAAGTGCTTTTGTGAGCTTCTTAACCCTTTTGTATGCCTCTTAAGCATTCAATAATGAGCATCTCTGAACAGATTTGTATCTGTAGTTACAGGGAATTTTGTATAATTTTGTCATTAAACTGTTAGACCTCTTTGTTAAGACTTTGGTTCTTCCAGTGAGCTTTTTTCCTTTTCTTTTTGTAATCAGTAACTGGTTAACACAGTGGGTGTCTGGTAGTTTCTCCATCTTTCAGTCAAATAGGTGACACTAAAATTGTACTGTGCTGAGGAGGATTTGTAAAAACCTACCTGTTCCCTTCTCTTCATCAATGAAACCCTCATTGCACATGTTCATCATTTTATAAAGTTTTTGCAGAGATGAAAAAAGTGGTATAAGTTTAGGTAGTTTAATGTTCTATTTATTATCTTTTGGGGATATTAATATTTGTGATTTTTTACATTCTTTTTTTAATCTTTATTTCCCTGAGGTCTTATGAAGTAATCTCCCAGTGCTTTCAAAATTGTGTTATCTCCAGCATTGTTTTCCTTGCTGTATACTTGGTCTTATTCCACAGTTTTTCCAATTTCTTAAGTACTATTTCTCCTGCTTTATATAGCATATTAGATACTGTTTCTTCCCTCTATAACTTAGTAATAATTCCAGTAGACCTATAATTTCATCAATATTGTTATTATAGCAATCAAATTGTAACTTTTAAAATATATTCCTTCATATGTTTTCTTGCTCAGGCTTATGTTGAAGATAGTTTATTTAATGACTGGGAAAGTAAGTCTTTATTTTGTTGTACACAATATGAGAAGTTTGATTATTAAATTATATTTTTGTTATTTTAAGGAAATTCGAAATCAGTCCCATGACTACCCTCATAAAGTGGCGAAATCTCTAGAAAATAGAAATCGAAACAGATACAGAGATGTCAGCCCATGTAAGTACTTAAGGATTTTGGGGGGAGGGTTAAAAGGTACAATTGGGCTTGGAGTGGTGGTTGGGGAGTGGAGTGAGGACTTTTAAATAGTTAAATGTAATGTAAATTTAAGTATAAAACCAAAGTAACAGTGTTAACTATGTGTAAGATTGGAAAAACTATCTGAAGTGGATCAGTGGAATAGATTGGGTACACAATACACAGTAGGTAATGATCATAGTAATCTAGTGTTTGACAAACATAAGGATCCCAACTTTTGGGACAAGAACTCACCATTTGAAAAAATTGCTGGGAAAACTGGAAAGTAGTTGGCAGAAACTAGGTATAAACCAACGTCTCACATTGTATACCAAGATAAAGTCAAAATGGGTATGTGATTTAGACAGTAAGAGTGATACCATAAGCAAATTAAGGGAGCATGGAATGTTTTACTTGTCAGATCAGTGGACAAGGGAAGAATTTATGACCAAATAAGAGATATAGAGCGTTACAGGATGTAGAATGGATAATTTTGATTACATTAAATTAAAAAGGTTTTGCATAAAAAAAAACAACCAATGTATTCATGATTCAAAGGAAAGCAGAAAAATGGGGGGAAATTTTTTACAGCAACTCTCTCTGATAAAGGTCTCTTTTCTCAAATATATAGAGTACTTGAGTCAGTTTTATAAGAATACAATTCTTTTCCCCAATTGATGAATGGTCAAAGGATATGAACAGGCAGTTTTCAAATGAATAAATCAAAGCTATTTATAATCATATGAAAAAAATGTTCTAAATCACTATTGATTAGAGAAATGCACATTAAAACAACTCTTAGGTACCACCTCGTACCTATTTATAGATTGGCTAATATGACAGAAATGAAAAATGATAAATGTTGGAGGGGATGTGGGAAAATAGGGACAGTAATGCTCTATTGATGGAGTTGTGAACTGATCCAAACATTTTGGAGAGCAGTTTGGAACTATGCCCACAGAGCTATAAAATCATGCACATCCTTTGATCTAGCAATATCACTATTGGGTCTGTATGCCAGAGATTTAAAAAAAGGAAAAGGACCTATTTACACAAAAATATTTATAGCAGCTCTTTTTGTGGTGACAAAGAATTGGATATTGAGGGGATATCCATCATTTGGGGAATGGCTGAACAAGCTGTGGTATATGATTGTAATGGAATACTGTTGTGCTTCAGAAAAACCTGGAAATGCTTACACACAAACTGATACAAAGTGAAGGGAGCAGAGCCAGGAGAACATTGTACAAAGTAATAAGAATATTATACTATGATCAACTGTGAATGACTTAGTTATTCTCAGCAATACAGTGATCCAAAGGACTCATGATGAAAAATGCTATCTACCTCCACAAAGGGAAATGATGGAGTCTGAATGCAGATTGAAGCATAATATTCTTTACTTGCTTTATTTTTTGTGTGTTTTTTCTTTTGGTCATTGTTTTCTTTTGCAACATTACTAATATCGAAGTGTTTTGCATGACTGCGTATGTATGACCTATACATGTATAAGCATAACATATATACACACATTGAATAACTACAAATGTATAACATGTATCAAATTGTCTTTTAAATGAGGGTGGCAGGGAGAGAGGAAAGGAGAGAATTTGGAACGCAATTTTAAAAAATAAATGTTAAAAATTTTCACATGTACTTGGAAAAAAAATATTTAAAAATAGAAGAAAAGGGGTGCAGAGCCAAGATGGCAGTGTAGAAGCAGGAAAACTCCCTGCACTCCCCCAATAACCACCTCAAATACCTATAAAAAATGACTCTAAACAAACTTTAAGACTACAGAATCCACAAAGTGACAGAGAGAAACAAATCTCCCGCTGAAGACAGCCTGGCAGGTAGAAAGGAAGGGTTTGTCTCAGCCTCTTCTATATGAGATAATTTACCCCATTCTGTCTCTCCCCGTCTCCTCTCATATTCCTGTCTCACCTCTCAATTTCACCTTTCAAGTATCATCCCTTCCAATTCAATTGATCCTGTGTCCTCTGCCTTTGTATACCTGTACACATATATACACACACTTACATATGCATTCATACACCCATATGCCCTCCTATATAGACATATATATGTATGTATACATATACATTTCTATTCCCTTCAACTATTCTCACACTGAGAAAAGTTTCATAAGTTACAATTATTGTTTTTCCATGTAGGAATGCAAATAGTTCAACTTAGATAAATTCCTTATGATTTCTTTTCCCTGTTTACCTTCTCATGCTTCTCTTGCTTCTTGTATCTGAATGTCAGATTTTCCATTTCAACTCTGGTTTTTTCATCAGGAATGCTTGAAAATCCTCTATTCCACTGAATGACCATATTTTCCCCTGAAACATGATACTCAGTTTTGCTGGGTATGTGATTCTTGGTTTTAATACCAGCTCCTTTGATCTCCAGAATATATTCCAGGCCCTTCGATCCCTCAGTGTAAAAGCTGCCAGATCCTGTGTTATCCTGACTGTATTTCCACAGTATTCAAATTGTTTCTTCCTGGCTGCTTATAGTATTTTCTCCTTGATCTGGGAACTCTGGAACCTGGCTATAATATTCCTAGGAGTTTTCTTTTGGGGATCACAGAGGTGATCAGTGGATTCTTTCGACCTCTGTTTTTCCCCCTGGTACTAAAACATCAGGGCAATTTTCCTTGAGAATTTCTTGAAGGATGATTTCTAGGTTCTTTTTTTGATCATGGCTTTCAGATAGTCCGATAATTTTTAAATTATCTCTCCTGGATCTATTTTCCAGATCAGTGGTTTTTTCCAAATGAAATATTTCCCATTGCCTTCTATTTTTTCATTTGTTTGGATCTGTTTCATAGTGTCTTGATTTCTCATAAAGTCACTAGCTTCCATTTGCTCCAATCTAATTCTGAAGGAATGATTCTCTTCAGTGAGCTTTTGAGCTTCCTTTTCCATCTGGCAAATTTGGCTTTTTAAGGCATTTTTCTTCTCATTGGCTTTTTGAGCCTCTTTTGCCATTTGAGTTAGTCTATTTTTTAAGGTGTTATTTTCTTCAGTCAGGTTGTTGACTCTTTTCCTGATTTTCTTGCATCATTCTCATTTCTCTTCCCAATTTTTCCTCCACTTCTCTTATTTGGTTTTCAGAATCCTACTTAAGCTCCTCTACAGCCTGTAATCAGTTCATATTTTTCTTGGAAGCTTTTGGTACAGGAATTCTGACTTCACTGTCTTCCTCCAATTCCATGCTTTAATCCTTTTTGTCCCCAAAATATGAATCCAAAGTCAGATTTCTGTGCTTGCTTTGCTTCTTTTGCTTGCTCATGTTGCCACTCAATTACTTGACTTTTGAGCTTTTTGCCCCAGTAGAACTCAACTTCCAGAGAGGGGAGCTTTGTCCCAAATCACTGGGGTTTTCTCAGCTGCTGGAGCTATTAGTTGGCTGCCCTCTCTGAAGCCTCCACAAGCTCTGGCACACTGGTCACACACCCCAGGACCTCCACCTAGACAGAGATCCAGATCCAAGCAGCTTAAAGCAAGCGCCATTACCCCTCAGACAGGTTGCTTGGTCCCCCTACAATCTGCAGGCTGGGAGCTCTGAAGCAGCCACCGTAGGCTGCCGCCTCACCTCAATTGCTCCTCCCTACGGGAGGCAAAGGCCAGACCACACTCCCGACTCCCTGTTCCCAAAGTTCACACTGACCTTTTACTTTGTCTTTGGCATTTATGGGATATAATTCTGGAAACCGCCACAGTTGCTGGTGATCCACTCTCCTGAAGTCCCTCCAGCTGTGGCTGGTTGGGGCTGCCCTGAGGCTTAAACTGCTGGCTCATGCAGGCCTCGGCTTTGCTCCCAGCAGGCTGTGATGGACCCTTTCTTTCCACCTGCTGGGCTGTCTTCAGTGGGAGATTTGTTTCTTTCTGTCACTTTGTGGGTTCTGTAGTTTGTTTAGTGTCATATTTTATAGGTATTTGAGGTGGTTATGGGGGGAGTGCAGGGAGTTTTCCTGCTTCTACGCCTCCGTCTTGGCTCTGCCCCATCCCTTTTACTTTCTTGTAGGGAAAGATGAATTTCTATGCCCCATTGCCTGTATATCTTCTTTTCTGGTTGCATGTAAAAACAATTTTTTTAACATTTGTTTTTAAAACTTTTGAGTTCCAGATTCTGTCCCTTCTTCCCTCCTCACTCACCCCCATTGAGAAGACAAGCAATTCAATATAGGTTATATGTGTGTAGTTATAGCATTTTCATTTTTAAAAATACATTTTTATTATCTTTTTTTTTACATCATCCAGATTTCTTTCAGTAACCCTCTCCTTCCCTGACAGTCATCTAATAAAACAGTGATACTTTTTTAGAGGAAAAAAATTAGCAGAACTTCTCCATACCTCAAATCTAAAAATATGTGTAGTGTATCATTAGATAGCTTTGTAAAAGGGTGAGAGTATATTCTCTTATCTTTTCTTTGAAGCCATGCTTATTCATTGTAATGTTTCAACATTGATTTTTGATTGCGTGATTCTTTCAGTTTACACTGTTGTAGTCATTGTGCATATTTTTTTTACCCTGCTTACTTTACAGTTTATCTTACTCTTTCCATGCTTATATATATTGATCATATTCATCATCTCTCTTTTATTTTTTTTAAGCAATGGGGGTTAAGTAACTTGCTCAAGGTTACATGGCCAGTTATTTCTGGGTGTGGTGGTAAGTATCAGAGCCCAGATTTGATCCCAGGTCATCCCGACTCTGGGGCCAGTTCTCTTACTCACTGAGCCACCTGGCCACCCCTAAGCAATTGGGGTTAAGTAACTTGCTCAAGGTTACATGGCCAGGTGTTTCCGTGTGGGTGCTAAGTGTCTGAGCCCGGATTCAATCCCAGGTCATCCTGGCTCTGGTGCCAGTGCTCTTACTTGCTGTGCTACCTGGCCACCCCATATTCATCATCTCTTAAAGCACAGTATATTGGGAGTGTTTTTTTCATCTGTCAAAAGAGCTTGGATTTCTTTCCTTGAAAACTTCCTGTTCATATTTTCACCACTTATCAATTGGTAGATGTCTCTTATTCTTATAAATTTGAATCAGTTCTTTATGTATCTTGGAAATGAGACTTCTTTCAAAGAAAATTGCTGAAAAATTTTTTTTCCCTTCTAATCTTAGCTGCATTGTATTTGCAGTTTTCTTTTTTTAAAAATACATGATGGGGCAGCTAGGTGGCGCAGTGAATAGAGCACCAGCCCTGGAGTCAGGAGGACCTGAGTTCAAAACCAGCCTCAGACACTTGACACAATTACTAGCCGTGTGACTTTGGGCAAGTCACTTAACCCTGTTGCCCTCCAAAAAGCCAAAAAAAAACCAAAACATGATGCATTCAGCACATTAATTCAAAGGTCCTTTGCTTGTCTTTTCCCTCTCAGTTTCCTTTTGTTCTCTTCTGTGCATTTTTTACATTCTTTAATAACAGACTTTCTTGCTTGCTTCTTTTTTGAGGGACATCACTAAGTATTTCCATCGGTTTTCCCCCCAACCCCCCCTTATCCTCCTTCCTTTAAAAAAAAAAAACAAAAAAAAACTTCCCCTGTAACAAATAAACAGTCAAGCAAAATAAGTCAAAACATTGGCCATGTCCAAAAATATATATCTTAATCGGCACCTTTAGTCCAGTCTCAGGATGTGGATGGTATGCTTCATCATAGGTCCTGTGGAGTTGTGATTGATCATTGCATTTATCACAGTTCTTTCAAAGTTATTTTTTTTCCTACCTTTCATTTACACATTTTATTTCAGAGCACCTTACAGAATGACTTCCTAAATCTTCAATTGAGAACAAGGAAACTAATCACACAGCTACAGTCACATTGCATGGTATGCTACACATTTCAAATGGACTTCAAAATGTGCTCTCAACATAGAATATCTATTAGCTTCCCTGAAGTCCATTTTCCAGGAGTCAATAGGAACTAATATAATATAAGCTCAGAAATCCAGTTCTTACTCTGATCACAGCATTTCCTGTACAAGAAGCAAAATAGTTCCTATCACTTTTTCATGGCATTTCTCAGATTCTTGAACTGAATAGACAATCACATTATTCCCTAATCTGATACAGTTCTTCAAGTAGCTAATATTAATTTTAAAGATGCTAATTCTGAAACACTAAAAAGATAGATTAAATGAATATTTTTTTATAAAGATATGAACCAACTCCAAAGGTAAGATAAAATTTTCCAGTCTCTAGTTTTTTAGCTTACTGAGACATGATGATTCTCTTCACTCTGCTTTAGAAATTGCTTTGGGGAAGTGAATGATCTTTAATCCTTTCTTTTTTTTTAAATGCTTTATTAACTTCTGATTTATATTATTCATTTCCGCCAGATTTTGAGTTACAAATTTTGTCCCCATTTTTCCCCTACCCACCGACCCAAAATAGCAATCACCCCTGCTCCAATCTGCTCTCTCCCATATTTTCTCTCATACCCCTTTCGACTTTTCCAGTGGATCTCTATGCCCCAGTGCCTGTATATCTTATTTCCCAATTACATGTAAAATAGTATTAATAATAGTATCTATCTATCTATATATGAGTATTTGATTTTAAAACTTTGAATTCCAGATTCATTCCCTTCCTCCCTTGTCTCCCACCCTTACTGGGAAGATAAGCAGTTCAGTATAGGTTGTGTATGTGTGGCTAATGCAAAACAGTAACATAGTAGATATATTGTAAAAGACTGCCTATATTTCCCTCCCTCCTATCCCACCTCCCACTTGTTCTATACTTTGATCCTGTCCCTTTTCAAAAGTGGGTGCTTCCAACTTCCATCCCCGCCAGCCTGCCCTCCCTTCCATCATCCCCCCTCTCATACCCTTCCCCCCTACTCTCCTGGAGGGTGAGATACCCTATTTAGTGTGTTACTTCATTCCCTCCTGAAGCTAAATCCATTCCCTTTTGCCTTCCTATTCTTCCCCTGCATTGTTAACGATTTTCCCTTGCCTCTTCTCTATGAGATAGTTTACCCCATTCTGTCTCTCCCCATCTCCTCTCTTTATATTCCTCTCTCAACTCTTAATTTGACCTTGTAAGTATCATCCCTTTCTGTTAACTTGGTCCTGTGTCCTTTATCTATGTATATCTGTAAACATATATACACACATTCACATATATATTCATATGCCAATATACCCTCATATATAGACATATATATATTTCTATTCCCTTCAACTACTGAAAGTTTCATAAGTTACAATTATTGTTTTTCCATGTAGGAATGTTAATAGTTCAATTTTGGTAAGTTTCTTATGATTTCTTTTCCCTGTTTACCTTCTCATGCTTCTCTTGTTTCTTGTATCTGAATGTCAAATTTTCTATTCAACTCTGGTTTTTTAGCAGGAATGTCCTCTATTCCATGGAATGACCATATTTTCCCCTGAAAGATGATACTCAGTTTTTCTGGGTAGGTGACTCTTGGTTTTAATCCCAGCTCCTTTGACCTCCGGAATATCATATTCCAAGCCCTTCGAAACCTCAGTGTAGAAGCTGCCAGATCCTGGGTTATCCTGATTGTGTTTCCACAATATTCAAATTGTTTCTTCCTGGCTGCTTGTAATATTCTCTCCTTAATCTGAGAATTCTGGAACCTGGCTATAATATTTCTAGGAGTTTTCTTTTTGGGATCTTTTTCAGGAGGTGATCGGTGGATTCTTTCAACCTTTATTTTGCCCTTTGGTCTAAAACATCAGGGCAGTTTTCTATGAGAACTTCCTGGAGGATTTCTATGTTCTTACTTTGGTCATGGCTTTCAGGTAGTCCAATAATTTTTAAATTCTCTCTCCTGGATCTATTTTCCAGGTCAGTTGTTTTTCCCATGAGATATTTCACATTGCCTTCTATTCTTTCATTTGTTTGGATCTGTTTAACAGCATCTTGATTTCTCATAAAGTCATTAGCTTCCATTTGCTCCAATCTAATTCTGAAGCAATGATTCCCCTCAGTGAGCTTTTGAGATTCTTTTTCCATCTGGCAAATTCGACTTTTTAAGGCATTCTTCTCCTCATTGCCTTTTTGAGCCTCTTTTGCCATTTGAGTTAGTCTATTTTTTAAGGTGTTATTTTCCTCAGTCAGGCTGTTGACTCTCATTTTGTAATTTTCTTGCATCGTTCTCGTTTCTCTTCCCAATTTTTCCTCCACTTCTCTTATCTGTTTCTTAAGGTTTTCTATGGCCTGTAACCAGCTCATATTTTCCTTAGTAGCTTTTGGTGCAGGAGTTCTGACTTCACTGTCTTCCTCCTGTTCCATGCTTTGCTCCTTTTTGTCCCCCAAATAGGAGTCTAATGTTGGAATCTTGTGTCTGCTTTGTTTCCTTTGCCTGGCCATGTCGTCCCTCAGTTACTTGACCCCTGGGCTTTTTGCCACGGTAGGACTCTGCCACCAGACAGGGGAGCTTTCATCCCAAATGCTGGGGTTTCTCAGCTGCCAGAGGTATTAGATGGGTGCCCTCTCTGAGGCCTCCACACGCTCTGTCAAGGTGGACACACACCCCAGGACCTCCACCCTAGACTGCAATCCAGATCCAAGAAAGTTAAAGCAAGAGCCATTACCCCTCAGACTGGTGCTTGGTCCCCCTACACTCTGCAGACCAGGAGCTGAAGCTGCCATGTGGCACTGGCTGGCTGTGCTGGCGTCTCAGCGGCTTCTCCCCCTGGAGGCAAAAGCCATGCACTCCCACTTACTGGGTCCCAAAGTCCAGACTGTACTGACCTCTCACTTTGTCCTTTGCATCTGTGTGTTGATAAATCCTGGAAACAGCCACAGCTGCTGCTGATCTGGAGTCCCTCCAGCTGGCAGCTGGTCAGACCCGCCTTGGGGCTAAAGCCTCAGCTTCCAGAGTGCTGAGCTGGCCTATTCCTGCTGGCCTGCTGGGCTGTCCTCAGCAGGAGGTGTAGCAGCAAGCACCCCAGTGTCCCCAGGGTGCCTGCTCACACAGGTTCTTGGATCTGCTTTGTTAAAGGAAAGCAGCTCAAAATGGGTTAACAAGCTTACTTTAATCAGTCAGACATATATCGTTTACCTTGTTCAGGAGAAAAGGTCAGCACCCTGAACCTCAAAGTATACAGGCATAATTATCAAGACAGAAACATCAAATAGACAGATTTCCAAACTGTCCAACCATTACATCCATACCCAGTCAACATCTGGGTTTCCACATTCTGGGTTTTTCAAAGCCGGGGGACTCTCAACAACGGCTTCCCAGAATTCAGATCAAATCACAAAACACTTCTCAAAGTGAGTCCCAAAACAAAGCTACACATCAGGGCTTATATAGCCTTCTCCTGGCTCAGAGAATGTAACAACCTTATTGACTCACTGGCCAATCAAGAAGTATCTACTGAAAAACAAGCCTCCCACCCCAGGCTTCAGGTGCACATTAGCCTAGGGGCAGGGAAGATCTTTAAAATTTACATTTCCATTACAGGAGGTTAGCTTCTCTCTGTCATTTTGTGGGTTCTGCAGCTCCAAAGTTTGTTTAGAGTCCCCTTTTACATGTATTGGGGAAGGTGGAAGCCGAAGCCCAATGAAGGTCCTGCTTCTACTCTGCCATCTTGTTATTTTATCTACTCCACCCCGAAGTTATTTTTCTTTATAATGTTAAAGTCATTGTATAAATTGTTCTGCTTCTATTCACTTCACTCTACCAATTTGTTCAGTTTTTCACAGGATTTTCTAAACTCATTCACTTTAACGTATCTTATGGCTCAGTAGTCTTCCATTACATTTACATATGAAAATTTTAATTTTGTACATGATACTCCTTCTTTTATTCCTAGTAGTGATATTACTCTGCAAAAGTGTACACAGTGACTTTTTAGGTATAGTTCTATATTATTTTCCATAATGGCTGGACAGCTTCATACATATCTCCAGCAACAATGCATTCGTGTGCTTGTACTGCCACATTTCCCCCCAACCATTGTTATTTTCCTTTTTTGTCATCTTTGCCAATCTGATGGGTGTGATATAGAACCTTAAAGTGTTTTTATTTTGAATTTTTGTTACTATTAGTGATTTGCAGCATTTTGTCTCATGATCATTGATATTTTAGATATCTTTTCTTGATTACTGTCAGTTTATCTTTTGACCATTTAGCTATTTATAGGATAATTGCTCTTATTTCTTATATATTTAAATCAGTTCCTGATATATCTTGTATCTTATTAGAGAAAACTGCTGTAGACATTTCTTCTGTAAATAACTTATCCTTTCAATTTTAACTCTATTTTATTTGTGCAAAAAAACTCTTCAATTTTGTGCAACCAAAACTGTCCATTTTTTTCTCCTGTTATTCTTTTTATCCTTTATTTGGTCAAGAACTCTTCCTTTATCCATAATTATTAAAGGTATCTACCTCCTTAGTCTTCTAACATCCATTTGGAGCTTATTGTGATGTATTTTGTGTGAAATGTTAGTCTAATCTAAATTTCTGTCATCCTTCTTTTCAGTTTTCCCAGCAGTTTTTGTCAGATGTGTTCTTACCGCCCACAGTAGCTGGGGATCTTAGAGTTTTCAGATCCTGTGCTGCTACTGTGTTGATTTACTTCAGAATGTGGTATTGGTCAGTCAGCAGCATTTATTAAGTGCTTACTATTTTCTAAGCACTGTGGTAAGCTCTGGGAATACCAAAATGGTAAACACTGTCTTAAAATGTTGTCAAAGAGCTTACATTCTAATGGGGAGATAACTGTAAATAACTAGATATGCAAAAGATAGATAGAAAGGGGAAGGTTATTAGCGTCTGGGTGGATTAGGAAAGGCCATTCCAAGAATGAGGGACAGCTAGTACCAAGGTAAGGAGATAGAGACAGGAGGAACAATACATAGACTGTAATAGCTGGATTGCAGATTTGTGGGAGCAAGTAAGGTAAAAGGAACCCAGAAAGTTAGAAAGGGACTAGGATATGAAGAGCTTTAAATGCCAGGGTAAAGAACTTCAAGATGATGGAGGTAATAGGGAACCACTGGAGATCATTGTGGAAGGTGAGGTTTAAAGACATGGTCAAACCTAAGCTTTAGAAATAATCACTTGGCAACTGAATGGAGAATATATTAGAGTGGGGAGAGACTTCAGTTAGGGAGACCAGTTAGGAGGTTATTTCCCTAGACCAGGTGAAAAGTGAGGATTCGAACTAAGGTGACAACTATGTAAATGGTTATAAGGGGACGACATATGTAAGAGAAATGATTGTAGTAACAAGATTTGGTAATGGTTTTGGATATGTGGGGTGAGTGAGAGTGATGAACTTCTGAAGGTGATATGGAGATTACCACATAAGGTCGGCTTATGGGGGCGGCTAGGTGGCGCAGTGAATAGAGTGCTGGCCCTGGAATCAGGAAGACCTGAGTTCAAATATGGTCTCAGATACACACACACACACACACACACACACACACACAAAACTATCTGTGTGACCGTGGGCAAGTCACTTAACCCCAATTGCCCTACCTTCCCCCTTCCAAAAGAAAGGGGGGGTGGGAATTTTTTTCCTTGGGGAGGTAGAAGATATTGAATTATTTTTTTGACGTTGAATTTAAGATGTCTTTAGGACATCCAGTTTGAGATGTCCAGGAAGTAGTTGGAGGTGCATAACTAGCTCCGGAGAGAAATTAGGGCCTCATATATAGATTTTGAAATTATCTGTATATAAATGATTGGACTGATAAGCAGGTAGATTTCAGAAAAACCTGGAAAGACATGAACTGGTACGGAATGAAGAGAGCAGAACCAGGAAGACATTGTACATAGTAACAGCAGATTGTGCGATGACCAGCTTTGATAACCTTAGCTTTTCTCAGCAATGCAGTGATGAAAGACAAATTCCAAGAGACTCATGATAGAAAATGCTGTCCACATACAGAGAAAGACCTATGGAGTCTGGATACAGATCGAAGCATACTATTTTTCTCTTTTTTTTCTTTCCTGTGGTTTTCTTTTGTTCTGCTTCTTCTTTCACAACATGACTGGTGTGGAAATATGTTTAATATGATTGTACATGTATAATATACTATATCAGATTTCATGCCATCTTGGGGAGGGGGAGAGGAGAAAGGTGAATGCTAAAAACCAAAAATAAATAAATAAATGTAAGAAAAATAATAAGTAAATGAAAAAAAGAGAAGAGGGAGCCCCAGGACAGTGCCTAGAGGGACATCCACTATTATTGGGTGTGATCAGGATGAAGAACCAGGAAAGGAAGACTGAGTCAGAATGGTTGGATAGATGGGAGTAGAACCAAGAAAGAGCAGTGTCACAGAAGCCTAGAGAGAAGAGGGTATCCAGCAGTTTGCATTATGGTTCTAAATTAAGTTTCTTTCAGTATTTAGTTTTATGATTATCCTAATTGAAAAAAATATACCTCACAAAGGTATTGTAAAGTGATGCATTTTTATATTCTCAAAGGGTTCAGCGCCCACTGAAACATTTTTAGGATTTTTAAATAGGTTAGAAAATTGCTTCCTTGTTTAAAGTGTGTAGATGTAAGAGTTTGTATAGGTGGTACATAAATTTTGGCGACACAAATTTAGTTTTTAACTATCTTTCTAATAAGCATGACTTTAAAATATCATTAACTAATATCTCATATCACAATATACACAAGTTAGGGTTCCTCATTAATGATAGTGGATGTAAATTTGTATTTCAAAAAATATTTAATTTTGGGGGGGCAACTTCTTGTCAGATCTTATTAGATCGCCATTGTTTTTAATCTTTTAATATGGCAGGTACTGGGAGCAGAAATGTCAGCCCTGCGACATTTTTTTTCTTGGATTGACATTATTTGTGCTATCTTCAAACTTCATTTTCTTTACAGGAGCCCTTTTAAGCCACTTGTCCTTTTTTTGTGAGTTAGTTTAGTTTAAAGTAGATAATATAATTCATAATTGTACCTAAGAAGGCATACATAAGTAAGTAGCAGTAGAAATTTGATTTATTTTGTCACGAATTTTAGTGCATAAAATTATGTATCTCTTGTACATCCCATTTTGGAGACTGCTGACCTAGACCAGCAGACCCAAATTTTTGTCTCATAGGCCTCAGGTAGACCCTACTTCCTCCTGTACATTGCTGCATGAACATTTTCTCAATTTCTAATCTCGGTCTTTTCTATGTGTTGGTTCCCGTCTCTGCTGCCTGCAGACCTTCCCAGGACTCCCCTCAATTTGGGCCACTTCCTGCAGCAATTAGAATGAAGGCTATTTGTTTGAGTTTTAAAACAAGGAAACATAACTATTTCCCCTATTTCACTTCCTACATTTGATTGCAAAGACCTCTCCAAAATGAATTGACTTTTTTGGTAATTCATCACCAGAATTAGGTAAAGGAAACCAGTTAATCAGCAAGCATTTGTTAAGTACTCACTGTGTGCCAGGTATTGTGCTAAGTGCTGGAGATACAAAGACAAAAATGAAGCTGTCCCTGTCCTCTAAGACCTGAAATTATATCAAGGAAACAAAGGGGGAAAAAACCTAGGCACTAGATTTATATGTCCAAATGAGACTGAAGGATTGTCTAGCATTGGTTTAGGAAGGCTGGAGAAAGGAGGGCATATTGCCGCCTGCAGTCTGTATCTAGACTGGAGTAGCGGTGTGGCAGCTTCCTGAACAGCTGGCCTTTCCCTTTGCATAGGAGGCATCTCATACCTGTGTTAGGGATGGCCCCTCACTGCTGCAGGTTCTAGGGTAGTGATTGTTGGAGAAGCAAGTTGTCATCAGTGATCTGGGCTTTAGGGTCTTTGAGGAGGAGAGGAATGGAATTGGAATTGGTCCCATCCTTCCTCCTTTGCCTCTCAGATTCTATGGGGCTGTTTGGGCCCAGGTGTACAATTAACCATGAAGTTATAATTTGGAAGAGAGGGGGAAACCTTGTTTAGCTTTAGGAGTGAGGGCGGCACAGTGAATAGAGCACGAGCCCTGGAGTCAGGAGGACCTGAGTTCAAATACAGCCTCAGACACTTAACACAATTACTAGCCGTGTGACTTTGGGCAAGTCACTTAACCCCATTTGCCCTCCAAAAAGCCAAAAAAAAAAAAAGTGAAAGCAAAAAACCGAGCATTCATCAATGAAAACTACATGTATTTATAGGAGGAGATTCCTCCCTCCCCCCCAAAAAAAGCCTATGGGTAGATTTCAGGGGGGGTTATAAATTTAGATAGGAAAACAATTACATCTTTATTTCAATATACATCTTTATTTTCATTTGTAATATGTGTATACATAGCTTTATACTTTTAAAAACATACTGAAATGGGATCTATGACACTAAAAAGGTTAAGAACCTTTGATCTATAGCTTTACTATGGACACTAGCCTTTCCCAGGAAGTTCTTTCTCCAAACTGCTTGCCTATGTCTTTGGGTTATTCTCTTGAGTAATGAAATGGCCCTTAAGGGAGGTGCTTACAACTTTTTCTTTTTAAATAAGCAACTATATATATAATTGTATAGCAAGAAAGGTCATAACAGTGACAACTAATGCACTATAAAGTGAATCATTGCAGCCCTAGTTTAAAAAAGCCTTACAGTGTCCTGTACCTTTTTTTTTTTTTAAACCTTTGAGCATCTCATTCCCTCATAATCTTGCCCTCTGTCCTCTACAAGCATTTATTTTGGGGTTTGAGCTAGAAATCTAGCTGGATATGAAAAGAGGGGAGAAACGGTGCTTACCCTCAGGGAACTTAGATTTTATTGGGGGAAGCAACATGCATTCCTATAAGTAAACACAGAATACAGAGTAATGTCCAGGAGAGGAGGCCAGTCTGTTAACGGTTGAACAGGGGCTCTAGAAAATACAATGCAAAGTAGGGAAGAGCAGGAAAGTGGAGGGAAAGGATGGACAAGCTTCGACATTGAAAAAGGCGTCCAAAGTCAGGTTGGACAGCAGTTGTCTGTGTGCTGACAGATGCTGAAAGTGAAGATTTGAATTCTAGACGTTGGCATCAGGAAGCAAAATTTGCTTGTGCGTCCTTAGCCCTTTTTTTGGGGGATGCTAGCACTCCTTGACGACGACTACTACCACTACCACCACCACGACTACTACTAATTACTACTACTATTTACTAAAAATAATTTGTTGAGCACAGTTTGCCAGGCACTGAGCTAATTACTGTGGATACAAAGAAAGGAAAAAATAAAATATTTGGCCTCATTCTACTTGGGGAGGTAACATGTGAATAACTATATACATAAAAGGTCTATACAGTGTAAATGGGAAATTATTTCAAAGGCCTCTGTGGAAGGTGAGATCTGAACTCAGTCCCCAAGGAAGTTAGGGAAGGCAGGAGATACAGATGAAGAGGGAGGCATTTAAGGTATAGGGGATGGCCAGTGCAGAGGCACATGGTCAAGAGGTAGGGTGACATGACAAGGAGCAGGTAGAAGGCCAGTGTTAGCCAGAGAATAGAATGTGTAAAGGAATGTCAAATGAAACAAGACTAGAAAAATGGGAAAGGCTTTGTAATACAGGAGAGCTGCTGGAGTGTATTGTGAATAAGAGGGGTGATTATGGTCAGACCTACACTTCAGGGAAAATCACTGTGACAGCTGAATGGAGGATGGATTGTAATGAAGAGACTTGAAGCGGGAAGAGCACCTATTAGCCTGCTGTATTAATTGAAGCATGAGGTGATGAGGGTCTCCATCAGGGTTTTGCCTGTATGAGCAGAAAGTAGAGAGAAGGGGACATATATAAGAAAAGTTGTGAAGGCAGAATTGGAACGGTATTATGGAGAGTCAACGTGAGAAGAGTTGAGGGTGACACCAAGGTTGTGAGTACAGGTGATTGGGAGAATATTGGGGCCCTTGGCAGTGATAGGAAAGTTCAAAAGAGGGAAGGTTTGGGGAGAAAGATAAATTGAGTTCTGTGTTTGACATATCAAAGGGACATACAGTTTCAGATATTCAGAAGGTGATTAGTGATAAAGATTAGAGCTTAGGGCTGGATAGTCACATCTTTGAAACAGCTGTATAGAAATAATTAATCCTTGGGAGCTAATGAGATCACCAAGTCAGATAGTATGGAGGGAGAAGAGAAAAGGGGCTCAAGGACCTAGCCTTGAGGAGCACCTGCAGCTAGTGGGTATGCTCCACTTGAAGAGCTAGCAAAGGAGACCTGAGCAGTGGTCAGAGGAGAATCAAGAGCAAAGTAAAAAAAACTAGCAAGAAGAGAATGTTCAGAAAGTGGTGATCAACAGTGCTGACGACTGGAGAGTTTCAAGAGGTGTGAGGATTTAGAAAAAGCTGTTAGATTTGACAAATAAGAGATTATTACTGACTTTGAAGGGAGCAGTTTTAGTTGAATGAAGAAGTCAGAAACCAGATTGCTGAATGTTTAGAAGCGACTTGCTTCTGAGTGAAGGTACCAATTTTAGACAGCTTTTTCAAGGAATTTAGCTGAGAAGGTGAGAAGGGAAAGATTGGAGATTAGAGAGAAAGAGCACTGTGACCTTGGGAAGTCACAAGTTTTAGACCTCAGTTTCCTATTTGTAAAACAGAGTGATTGAATTGGATTACTTTTAAGGCCCAGTGTAACTCTTAATACTTTTTGATTCAATCAGAGCTGTTTGCTGTAAGGACAAATAATTAGTACTTGGTAACTAGAGAGGTATAGCAGTGAAATGAAGTGGGCAACAGAGGATTTAGTAGAAGACCCAGGAGGGATAGCTACTTAGCAATATGTCTGGTCAAGTCACTGAAAAATTCAGCTGTAAAAAGAGAACATTTTAACTAGTTATTTCATAGGGTCCGTGCACTCCAGAGGAGTTTAGCCAGGTTGGAAATGTAGAGATGGCTGTCCAAATAATGCTAAAAAGTAACTAAAATTGACCATACTCTTGATTCAGAGATTCCCCTGCTGGATACATCCAAAGTAGTCATAGCAGCCTAAGCAAAAATGTCTGTCAATCGGGAAATGGCAAGATAACTTGTGATTGTCTGTTATATATAATATTAATTATTGATTCAGTTATATACAATATAGAACAAACATTATGATTGTGTTGTATATTATATTAATATAATTATCAATGTGATATTAATATATTACACCATGACTGCAATATAAAATAAATATAAAGCATTCAGTAAAGCATAGAAAGACTTATGCAGAATTAATTAGGCACAACTAGAAAACTGCTGTGTGATTACAACCATATGAAAAGACTAAAAAAATTACACTGAATGCTGTGTAATTGTAAGGGCCACGCAGTCCAAGAGAAGAGCTGAAAAAATGTACTTTATTCCTCTTTGATGAATTAAAGGACTGGATGTAGAGAACTTGGATGGTAGGCTGTTTAGTTTTGCTAAATTGCTTTTTTTCCCTTTGTTATAATACACAGATCACTGGATTAGGGAAGCAGGGAGAGATCTATTCAGAAATGAAGGTGATAGAAAAGATCAGAATGTATTTTTAAAAATAATATGTATATATAGCACATTAAGGTTTACAAAGTACTTTACATACACTATCTCATTTGATCTTCACAACAACCCTATGAAGTAGCTGTTTTCATCTCCATTTTCAAATGATCCCTTCCAGCTCTAAATATGATCCTGTGAGGAAACTGAGCTACAGAGAGATAAGGTGACTTGTCTGTAGTCACACAGCTAGTTGAGTTTGAACCATATATTCTTGACTTACATCAAATCCCCTTCTCCTCCTTCCTCTCCACAATATGTTCTTTAACTCCTTAAGGATCAAGACTCGGTTCAGTTTTGCTTTTCTGTTCCTAGGCTATACAGTGAAGGCACTTAATAAATGCTTGCTGACTGATTCATTTATGTATGTTTACGTGCTGTCCCTCCGCTGTAGAATGTAAGATCCTGGAGGGAGGGACTGTTCTTTATCTTGGACTCTTCTGAGTCTAGCATACTTGCTTAGTACATGCTTTTATTGGATTGTATTACATTGGGTTGAGAGGGAAGAGAAAAGAGTAATTTTGAAGTTATTAACCTGGTGACAAGCAGGATGGTAGTAACCTTGAAAGAAACAGGTAAGTTTGGAAGAGGGACAAATTTAGACTTAAGTGACTTAGGAGAGATTGACTATACACATAGAGTTAGGAATCAACCATAGAAAGATGATAATTGAAGCCTCAAGAGCAAATCAAGAGAAAGTATATATAGAGGTGAACTTCTTAGGACAGTGCTGGGAAACATCTACATTAAGGGGTGGACAGTGAATAGAAGTTCATTGAAGGAGATTGAGAAGCAACAGACAGGAAGAGAACATGGGGAAAGTAATCAGTCATTAAGTGTTTAATGTGAGTAATTCATAGGAACCAAGAGAAAAGCTTCCAGATTTATCCAGATAGAGAAGGTGGTATATGGCATAAATTGTATCATTCTTTAATCTTTTAAGAATTCAATCACTGGGTCTTGAGGTAAAATGAAATTTCTTTTAAAAGCTTTGAATTCCTTAGAGGAAATAGTGTACAAATATATACTGTTTTATTTCCATTTAACAAATATCTCGCCTAGTCATTTGGAATAGTTGAATCAAAAAAAGAAAAAATTAGATTTCAAAAGCTATATCAAGAAACTCAACCTTTTTGGCCCAGTGAAACAACCATAAAATGAGTGTTTATTTGTTCTTTATTTCTAGTATAAATCCTATTTTCAACTTCTAAAAGTAGGCAGAAGAAAAAATAAGTATATCTTCATAATGGGGATCAAACTGAGCGAAATTATCAAAGGAAGCAAAAGAACTTGATTATGACAATATTGAAAGAGGAAACTAATCTGTCTTGTCAGCTGAGTTCAGGCTAAAACTAGTCATTTCTTGACAGAAGAAACCATTTCTCAGAAAACCTACTGTTGTGGGGGATGGGTTTCAGAAGTTTGTTTTATTTTTAAATAATCTATGACTTGAAGGTTAGTAATATATTATGTTTCCTTATGGTATTTATTATTAGTATGTTTAAAAACCTCAGTGACAAGAGTTTAAAGCAGATGTCATTTGAAAAACTGTTACTTCTGTGACTGATGTTACTAGATGTTGAAATCAGACTTCCTGTGGAAGTGTGGTTTTGGTTGTTTTTGTGATAGGTCAAGCAGTAGAGTTTGAACCACCATTTCTATTGATTGCATTTTTCTCTGTTCACAATATCTTTTTTTTTAAAGAATTATAGAAGCTTAGATAAATAATTATAAGCAAGTATGTTATAGATATAAAAGTCTATTCATTTTATAGCACAGAATTGCAAGAATATGTCATGTAATTCACTGTTGAGTTACAAAAGCCAGAATGAAGTGTGTAGCCAAGAAAGCATTTTCTGGTTACTCTGTTAATAGAAATTGAAACTTAACTTGGAATTTATTGATGGGACAGTTGGTGCATTGTGGATAGGTTATTAGGAAATGAATTGGTGCAGGAGGAGTTGTAAAAATCTGGACAGACAGGAAGGAAGAAGGGAAAAAATCTGGAACTCAAAGTTTTAAAAACATGTTTAAAAAATTGTTTTTTTACATGCAACTAGGAAATAAGATGTATGGGCACTGGCGTATAGAAATCCATCTTGCCCTACTAGAAAGTTAAGGGGGTGGCGGGGGAAGATATAAGAAAGAACAGATTGGGGAAAGGGGTATTCAGTAGGCTTGTTATTTTGGGGTAGGGGTAGGGGAAAGATGAGGAGAAAAATTGTAACTCAAAATCTTGTGGAAATGTTGAAAACTATTAATTAATTAATTAAAAATAATCTGGACAGACAGTTTTAAGGAAAGGAGTTGGCATTTTGGAAGTAGGATTTTAGATACGTAAGTGTTGCGATTCTATAATTGGAGAAGTGGCAGTGCCCTACTTTTATTGTTAAGTCTGTCCTGGAAATCATGAATCATACAGTCGTTTTTTTCAATATTCATTTAAGATACTTTGATAGTTTCACTTCTTTTGAAAATGTCTGTTTAATTTTTGTTGCTGTTCCAATAAGCCAGTCATTTTTAAGGTAGTATGCATTGTAGTTATACCAAAAAAAAAAAAAAATCCTCACTTCTACTACAAATAGAGTCCATTTTGATTCCTCAGCCTTTTGTAAATTCCTTTTTTAAAGGTGTTTTAGAATATCATAATATATACACACTT
Organism: Petaurus breviceps papuanus; assembly: GCF_028583685.1. Lineage (NCBI taxonomy): Eukaryota > Metazoa > Chordata > Mammalia > Diprotodontia > Petauridae > Petaurus > Petaurus breviceps. The sequence goes on from NW_027186304.1 coordinate 19,256,743, forward strand.
TAATCTTTTTTAAGTGAAAGAAAAAATCTACTTTGATCTTTAGGCACATTATATACATATAAAGCTCACTCCACCCATCCTCCTACCTCCAACTGTTCCTTCCAGCTAGCTAGAGATGTTTTGGGGACAGACTTGCAATAATCCTAAATAGATTGTTTTTTATTGATTTGGTTTCTTTTTTAAAAAATTTGCCATCTGTGAAATCTGAAAGACTGTGTGTTCTAGAAGCTCCAATAGAGCACTTTGCTGGTTTTGTGACCCTGATATAAGCAAATTTAATAGAGAAATAGTTGAAAGAAGGGAGATTAAGTCTAAATGTGAACATTTCATTTTTAAAGTATTGAGATGATACTAGTTGATGTGATTTAAAATTGAAGAAAAAAAAGCATGGAAATATCTCCCCCTCCCCCCATTTCTGAAATATAGGGAGGTCCGATTGTCACCCTGTTTCATTGCTGACTGTGTAATGTAGCTATAGCAGCACCCTACTGAATTTTTCCTATTTGGAGTCTTTATTTTGTACTAGCTGAAGAACTGACATAGATGTGGAGTTGACAGTGCTTTGCTTTTTTTGTGTTTATGTCCTTTCTGTGCTTTACACAAGGAAACAAAGTCTTTTGGGGCTGATTTTAGCAGTACTTTGAAATTTGAGTTTATTTGGCATTATAAAAGGGCATTTTCATATATTTCCTGTTATAGTGAGCTAACTTTCTGGGATATGTGGTTTTTATTTTGTTAATTGTGTAGCTGGCTTTCTCTTCTCCAACATAATAAAGCAGTTAAAGGGTGATTAAACTGTTAAAAAAACAATGCTTGCTGACCTCATCTTTCCGAGAACGCTAGTATGTGTGATTTACTATAACAAGATCTTAGTTTTTCCTGTTGGCAAATGACATGTAATATTTACAAAGGTCTTGGGTTCAATCCAGCAGAAACATCTTAGATAAATTGATATGTGAAAGTAAAACCCGTTAGCATTTTCTTTTCTTTGGAGATCAACTAGAAGATTTTTAGCTTAAAAATATTTTTTAAAATTAATACAGATTTGAGGGGCAACAAATTGTAAATTGGATTGTAAAATTATTGTATAGATGGTTTTCTATAGAATTAAGCACCAAACCTCAGTTCATTTCATTCATATTTTCACAACCCCAATTTAATTATACATATCTGAAATTGTACTTTCAGGATTGTAGGTTAACAACTCTTTCTTTATGCAGATATCTCAGATATGTACAATCTGTTTTTAAATTTAAATTGAAGAGAATATGTATATGAAATAATGAATTGTGTCTTTTAGAAGCTAGCCTTCTTAAAATCATACCTCTTAAATCTTTTTTGTGATAAAGCTTTTTTTTTTTTTTTGCCCAGTCTATACCTAAATTATTCTAAACTTGGAATTAGTGAAATCTGATTTTAAGGAAATTGTATTTTTTATAAAAGGAATAGCAGTTTATACCTAAATTGCAAAACATTAATTTAAAATTTTAAATACCTTAAAAATACTTTGTTTTTAATATCCCTAAATATCCTCTTGTATTCCTCTTCCTTCCCTCCTCCAAACCATCCCCTATAACAAATAATTTTTTAAAAAAAGAAATGGGGGGAGGAAGGAGGAAATCAAAACCAACCAGTACATAAAAAAACCTCAGATAATATATGAAATAAATGTTCTATACCCATGGATTCCACCACCTCTGAAGAGAAATGAAGGGAACTGTCTTCACATATCTCTCTTTTAAGTCCATACTTGTAGTGAACCATATTTTACAGATTATGAAACTTCTTTTTCAGCCTGGTGAATCAAAAGTAGGAATAATCTACATTCTACCTTTGGGGCTTTATTTTATAAGCAGCTATTAAAGCATTTCGAAACAAAAATACATCTTGAATGTGCCATAAGTAAGGACAGTGAAATATGCCTCTCCTGCTAATCTAGTCCTAATCTTTTTGTAGCCAATTTTTTTTTCTAAGCAGACCAGTCATTACTAATTGCCCTGAAGTAAGCATTTTGTTTTCAGTAAGGAAAGTATTTTATTTTATTTTATTGTACTGTAGGTTTCTCATTTTAAAAAAATTAAATATTTTGAGTCATTATTAATGATTTATACAACAAAAAAATTGACTTGATTCTTGTTACCTTTCTAATTATTAAATAACAAGAGGATAATTTCATGATGATTAATAAAAGCTATAACTTTCTGAGAAAATACAAAATATTGTGAAGTAATTTATGGTTTGTCATTTTGTTTTTATTTTTAGATGATCATAGTCGTGTTAAACTGCAGAATACTGAAAATGATTATATCAATGCCAGCTTTGTTGCCATAGAAGAGGCACAAAGAAATTACATCTTAACACAGGCAAGTAATATGATGCTGAGTAATTTCATAGAGATGGAATTTTATAGGTTCTGAGTTACCTCTGTCTAGGAAAAAAGTGTTGTACTTTGAATTTAAATACAATCAACTCCATTAAATAAAAGTAGATTGTGTTGTATTTTATCTGTAGAAAATCTTGCTTTGTGGCTTGCCAAATATATATTCTGCTAATAATTGCTTGCTCAGTTGATAATTTCCATGCCTTTTTGTTCTTGTTTTCATATTGTCTGAAGTACAACAAGGAAGTCCTTTGAAATCCTTGTTCCAAGGAAGGGTTGAAAAATAAGTACAGCAGTACTTTGGTTCATGTTCTGTATTACTCAGAGAAAAGGAGCTTCTTGTCCCTTCCAAAAATTGAGTTGCTAGGAAGAATTGAAGTGAAAAGGGCAGGTAGAAGGGGAAATTGGATGGTGCCTTGCACATTATTTTTTGTGAAGTGAATTTTCTGTGTGTCTGATATGCCCATTCACATACAAAATGCACTTGCATTTTAATCCTAATATAAATTGCATTGGATTACACATCTCAGTTATTCTTTGTTAAAAGAAATGTGGGGAATTAAACTGATATTACCTTTTGTTATTTAAATGGTTAGCTACACATCTAGGATAAGAAATCCACAGTAATGATATTTAGAATATAATTATCCTCAAGTTATCAGTATATTGAATTAAAATTGCTGTAGTTTTAGAAATTAGTCATTTTGTAGGAAAACTTACTTTCTTTATAACCTTCCTCTGTATTTCTGCATACGTTCCTTTCTTCTTAATAATTTAAATTAGAATTTTTAGATTACTGAACATTGACAATACATAGGTAGGTGGTGCAATGGATCAAATGTTGGGTTTGAATTCAGGAAGATTTGAGTCCAGATATGGCCCCAAGCACTTACTTGTTGGGTGAACATGGCCAGATCTTTAACTTTCAGCTTCAATTTCCTAATCTGCAAAGTGGAAATAATTGCTCCTATCTATAGCATATGGGTTTGATGAGGACCAAATGAGATAACATATATAAAGAACTTTTCAAACCTTAAAGTACTATATAAATGCTAGTTATTGTTATTATTTTGTATTTAGTGTTTTTTTATTATGGTCATCTGTTTGTTATAAAGATCATCTGTGTGTTACACATCTTTGTATAAACTTATAAACTGATTCATATTCTTAAGACAAATTGCAAAAGAAAGATTACTGAAACATTTTAGTTATTCACTGCCAACAGCTAGTTACATGATACAATTTATAAATTTCTGTCTTGGGTAGGATAGATTTGCTTATGAATTAATATGGTAAAGTTTTAAAATTAAAATTTGACATTGAGCTTTCATCATTATTTTTAAGAACATGTTGTAACTTAACTTTTAAAGCTATGATTTTTAAATATATTATCTAGTAGAACAACCATACTATTATTTCAAGTCAGACTCTTCAAAGCTATATGCATTGTGAAAGTGTTGACAATAATAATATTGGTTATACCACGGACCTTCATTTGTAAACTTATTTTTCTACTGAAAGCTACTATTAATTACACTCTATCTATTTGTCTGTTTATTGGGACATATATATATATGTGACTTGAAATAAAACTATGATATTTATGTAAGAAATACATTTTAATAATTTTGATATAAAGACATTGAAGTTGAAGGTACCAAAAATATTTTGAAACAAATTTATTCCTTCCTTTGTATACTATTTCTCTCAGTACTTCCACCCATATGCCCTCTGTGGCTACATCAATCCTTCCTCCTCGTGACATTTCTTCAGACACTTGAAGGCATCTTTCAACCCCTAAACCTTCAGTCTTCTTCTCACCAGACTAAACATGACTAAAGACCCTTCACCATCGTGGTGGTTGTTCCTTAGACACTCTCTAGACTATCAGCCCTCTTAGACTGTGGTGCTCAGAATGACGGGTCTGTGAATCTCCCGATTCCTGTAAGCCTTGCCCTTTGAGCGGGGGAGGGGAGGAATTTCTGTTACTTAAAAATACATATTATTGATCTTTATTTCCAAATTCACACACACACATTAAGCAAGTAATTTCTTATAATTAAAAAACAAATTAGAAAAAGCAGTTCATCAAAACCAACATGTCATATGAGTTTGAGAGTATCATATTTCACACCCATAGTCCTCTCCTCTACAAAGAAAGGAAGTGCAATTTTTTTCAGCACTTTTCCAGACCATAGCTTAATTGTTTTAATTACATATATTTCAATTTCTCATTTCATTCTTTCCATTTGTGTTGCTGTAATTATGTATGTGTATCTATCTTAACCCCTTTCCTTCCCTAGGACATCAGTGTCACTAATAAAAAGAGCACTAAATCTGGAGTGTTCAGTTTCTGATTTCACAACTTGCCACCTGTGTGAATCTGGGCAGATCATTTGATTTCTTTGGGCCTCAGTTTCCTCATTTGCAAAACAAGAGGTGTCAAACAAAGTAAACTTGGCAGTCCTTTTCAGCTCTAAATGTCCTGAGTATTTGTCATTTTGAAAGAGGACCTCAAGTGCAATACAGTGCTGAAAAAAGCTATAAACCACTAATGATGAAATTTCAAGACTGCCACATCACATTGCTGACTCACCGAGTTTGCATTCCACTAAATACTCCAGTTGTTTTCAGTTCAACTGCTCTTTCTTCATTTTATACATGGAATTTACTTTTTTGTACCCAGGTGTAAGACTTGATATGTATCACTGTTGAATTTCATCTTATTAGATTTAGTGCTTTAGCCTGTCAGATCTTTTTGGATCCTGATTCCCTCTTCCATTGTATTAACTATCCCTCCTGGCGACCTTGTAGTGCAATATTCACAGCACCTCCAGTGGCTATGAATATGCTGGTCTAATTCTGCATTGCAAAATATGACAGGCTTAGGGGCGGCCAGGTGGCGCAGTGAGTAAGAGCGCCGGCCCCAGCGTGGGGAGACCTGGGATCGGTTCAGACCTCAGATACTCGGCACCCACACAAAAATAATTAGCCGTGTAACCTTGAGCAAGTTACTTAACCCCGATTGCTTAAAAAAAATATATATATATATATATAATATATATATAAAATATATTTTATATATATATATAAAAGGCTTTCCACATACAAGACAGAACCACCAGAAAGCCAAATACATCATAGCAAAAAAGAATTCTATACACAGTAATAATGCAGAGGGTGCCAGCATCCCTAGGCCTTCCCCCTGCTAGGGCCTTCCCACCAATGAACACTCACAGCTCCCTGTCTGCTTCCTCTCTCTCCCTCAGCTCTGACTCTTCTGACCAACTTCCTCCCTCAGCTGTCCTCCAGTTCCGCCTCTTCCTGCTCTACCTGCTCAGCAAGCTCCTCCCACCACAGACTTCATATGACTTAGGCTTCCATGTGACTAAACAGGTCACATAGGCCTATTAATGGATGGGAAACATATTCCTATTTACATTGCTATTGCAGTACTCTGCTGATTTGATCACCATAACACTACTATGCTTTTGTCCACATCACTGATGGAAATGTTGAACACAGGACCATCCACATTCATATCCCTAGAATACTACATATTGGAGACTTCTTGCCTTGTTGACATTTGACTGTTAACAACTACTCTTGCAAGATGGTGATGCCACTAGTTCTGAAACTCATTCTTTTTTTTTCCTTTTGGAGGGCAATTGGGGTTAAGTAACTTGCCCAAGGTTACACAGCTAGTATTTTTGTGTGGGTGTTAAGTGTCTCAGGTTGGAACCGAACTCGGGTCCTCCTGACTCCAGGGCCAGCACTTTACTCACTGTGCCACCTAGCAGCCCCTGAAACTTATTCTTAGTGTCTAAAACAGCTTTGCTAGAATATGGGTAAACTATATTCACAGCCTTCTCCTATTTTAATAATCCTTACCAAAAAATAAATTATAATTTGGGATGACATGTTCTTTCTAAAATTTTTAATTCTAAATTTAATAAGTATCAAATAAAATGAGCATTTACACATGTAAAATAGGAATTGAAGAAAGTTGTATATGAAACTTACTAAGTGTATCTCTCTTTTCCTTTTAACTATATAATTATTTCAGCACATAACTTTTAAAACTGTCTATGTTGACTTTTGGCCTTCCATGTTCCATGATTTTTAAATTTTCTTTTTCTATTTTCTTTTTTTTTTTTTTTGACAACTGTATTACTGCCTCCTTCCCCTTACCCCATTGGGAGAAAAAAGAAAAGAAAAACTTTAGAGCCGATTTATAGAGTTAAGCAAAACAAATTCCATGGTTAACTGTCTGAAAATGTCAAGATGAATAGAATGCTTCATCATCCTCTAACTTGTTCTTGATGAAGGCATACTAGCTTTAATTTGTAGAACTTATTCTCTTCCCTTTTTTGAAAATAAAGACTTGTCCAGTCTTGTGGTTACTCCCATTTTCCATGATTTTTCAAACATTGACAGTGGCTTATCAATTACATCTATCAGGTTTTCAGTGCCCAAAGATGTAGTTTATATGAACCAGGTGACTTGAGTTCATTAAGAATAGCTAAGTAATCTCTTTAGTCATCTTGCTATTTGGGGTATCTACTACTTGATAGTTGGGGTTTTTTTCTCTCTTTTTAATTTTTTTGTTTACATCATTCATTTCCACAAGATTTGAGTTACAGATTTTCTCCCCATTTTTCCCCTACCCACCACCCCAAAACAGCGATCCCACTGAATATCCCCTCCCCCAATCTGCTCTCTCCCATATCTTCCCCAGTCCCCCCTCTGACTTTCCAGTAGGGCATGGTAGATCTCTATGCCCCAGTGCCTGTATATCTTATTTCCCAGTTACATGTAAAATAATAATAATTATTTTATATATATATGCACACACATATATATTTAAACATTTGATTTTAAAACTTTGAATTCTAGATTCTTTCCCTTCCTCCCTCATCACCCACCCTTACTGGGAAGATAAGCAATATAGGTTGTACATATGTAGCTATGTAAAACATTTCCATAGTAGATATATTGTAAAAGACTGACTATATTTCCCTCCCTTCTAACCCACCCCCGACTTGTTCTGTTCTCTACTTTGATCTTGTCCCTTTTCAGAAGTGGCTATTTCCAAGTTCCCTCCCCCCAGCCTGCCCTCCCCTCCATCGCCCCCCTCTCATCCCTTTCCTCCCTATTCTTCTGTAGGGTGAGATACCCTATTTAGTGTGTATGTCATTCCCTCCCTAAGCCAAATTCAATGAGAATAAGTATGACCCATTCTCTTTTGCCTTCCTGTTCTTTCCCTCCGTTGTAACAGTTTTCTCTTGCCTCTTCTATATGAGATAGTTCACCCCATTCTGTCTTTCCCCATCTCCTCTCATTATATTCCTCTCTCACCTCTTAATTTCACCTTTTAAGTATCATCCCTTCCTATTCAATTGGTCCTGTGCCCTCTGTCTAGGTATACTTGTGTACATATATACACACACGCTCACATATGTATTCATACACCCATATACCTTCCTATATAGATGTGTGTGTGCATACATACACATTTCTATTCCCTTCAACTATTCCCATACTGAGAAAAGTCTCAAAGTTACAATTAGCATTTTTTCCTGTGGGGGTGTAAACAGTTCAACTTTGGTCAGTTCCTTATGATTTCTTCTCCCAGTTTACCTTCTCATGCTTCTCTTGCTTGTTGTATCTGAATGTCAGATTTTCTATTCAGCTCTGCTTTTTTCATCAGGAATTCTTGAAAGTCCTCTATTTCATTCAATAACCATATTTTCCCCTGAAACATGATACTCAGTTTTGCTGGGTAGGTGATTCTTGGTTTTAATCCCAGCTCCTCTGACCTCTGGAATATCATATTCCAAGCCCTTCGATCCCTAAGTTTAGAAGCTGCCAGATCCTGTGTTATCCTGATTGTGCTTCCACAGTATTCAAATTGTTTCTTCCTGGCTGCTTGTAGTATTTTCTCCTTGATCTGGGAACTCCGGAACCTGGCTGTAATACTCCTAGGAGTTTTCTATTGGGGATCTTTTTCAGGAGGTGATCAGTAGATTCTTTCGACCTCTGTTTTGCCCTCTGGTACTAAAACATCAGGGCAATTTTCCTTGATAATTTCTTGAAGGATGATTTCTAGGTTCTTATTTTGATCATGGCTTTCAGATAGTCCAATAATTTTTAAATTATCTCTGCTGGATCTATTTTCCAGATCAGTGGTTTTTTCCAAATGAAATATTTCCCATTGCCTTCTATTTTTTCATTTGTTTGGATCTGTTTCATAGTGTCTTGATGTCTCATAAAGTCACTAGCTTCCTTTTCCATCTGGCAAATTTGGCTTTTTAAGGCATTTTTCTCCTCATTGACTTCTTGAGCCTCTTTTTGGAGGACAGTTGGGGTTAAGTGACTTGCCCAAGGTCACACGGCTGGCTTTTGTGTTAAGTATCTGAGGTCAGATTTGAACTCAGGTTCTCCTGACTCCAGAGCCAGTGCTCTATTCACCACTCCACGTAGCCACCCCTTTTTGAGCCTCTTTTCCCATTTGAGTTAGTCTATTTTTAAGGTGTTATTTTCTTCAGTCAGATTGTTGACTCTCTTTTCCTGATTTTCTTGCATCATTCTCATTTCTCTTCCCAATTTTTCCTCCACTTCTCTTATTTGGTTTTCAGAATCCTTCTTAAGCTCCTCTGTGGCCTGTAGCCAGTTCATATTTTTCTTGGGAGCTTATGGTACAGGAGTTCTGACTTCACTGTCTTCCTCCTGTTCCATGCTTTAATCCTTTTTGTCCCCAAAATAGGAATCCAAAGTCAGATTTCTATGCTTGCATTGCTTGCTCATGTTGCCACTCATTTACTTGACTTTTGAGCTTTTTGCCCCAGTAGAACTCAGCTTCCAGAGAGGGGAGCTTTGTCCCAAATCACTGGGGTTTTCTCAGCTGCTGGAGCTATTAGTTGGCTGCCCTCTCTGAAGCCTCCACAAGCTCTGGCACACTGGTCACACACCCCAGAACCTCCACCCTAGGCAGAGATCCAGATCCAAGCAGCTTAAAGCAAGCGCCATTACCCCTCAGACAGGTTGCTTGGTCCTCCTACAATCTGCAGGCCGGGAGCTCTGAAGCTCTGCAAGCGTAGGCAACTGCCCTGCCTCAGCCAGCCGCTTCTCGCCCTGGGGGTGAGGGGTAGCAAAAGCCGAACCTCACTCCCGAACTCCCTGTTCCCAGAGTCCGCACTACACTGACCTCCACTTTGTTCTTGGCATCTAGGGGTTGATAATTCTGGAAACCACCACAGCTGCTGGTGATCTGAAATTTCTCTAGCCAGGGGCTGGTTATGGTTGCCCTGAGCTGGCCCCATTCTGCTGCACTGTCTTCAGAGGGAAGTTAGCTTCTCTCTGCCATTTTGTGGGTTCATTTTTTATATGAATTGGAGGAGGCGGGATCCAGAGCCAAAAGGAAGTCCTGTTTCTACTCCACCACCTTCTTGCTAGTTGCTTTTGTTTCTACCATTCCAAAGTAAAGACCATTTATCTTTTGCAGAGAAAATAGCAACAAAATAAAGATGTCATTAGCCCATCCACTGGGAGCAAAGATCCTGTCTCTTCTTGGGTCTTCCTTTTTCTCTTTGCTTAACTAAAGCCCCACCCTTTTTGTTCTGTTTGCCTTAGCTTTCTTCACCAGTCACAGCCAATGCTGAGTATTTCTGACAACACTATTTTTGCAGCATTGTGCCATATTCTTCAAGTCACCTTCTATATGTGACTTTATTTCCTCTCTGTACATTTCTTTTTAAAATAAGTTTTGGGGTGGCGCAGTGAATAGAGCACCTGCCCTGGAGTCAGGAGGATCTGAGTTCAAATTCATCCTCAGACACTTAACATTTAATAGCCCTGTGACCTTGGGCAAGTCACTTAACCCCAATTGCCTTCCAAAAAGGAAAAAATAAAATAAAATCTAAGTTTTTTTGTTAAGTTCCCTGTGCACCCACATATATTTTTCCAGATAAATCACACTTTTCCTTTTCATTGAAATTGTTTCCTTTTGTCTGTTCAGAATTTGTTCTTGAGCATCTCCCATCCCTTCTGGGTTGAATTCTGCCAAAGCATTTTTAGTTCATGGGATATCTTACCTTCCTTTCTTCTGAGCCTTTTAAAATCTGTTTCTGCAAATCTAAGTTGCATGTCAGACTATGCTGCAGATTTTCTTGCCTGTTTCTGAAACTCTAGAATGGAGACATTACATTGCCTTCAAAGATGCCCTTCATTTCCACCCCAGCGACAGGTTTCTCCCTTTTAGTGAGATCTATGTTAGAATTTCCCCCTTTTGGTTCATCCACTTTTTGAAGGTAGACAGATATTAGTATCACGTAGAGTTCAAGAAGTTATTCTGCTCCACTTTTGGCAGGGAGGCAGCTGCAGAAGATGTCTGAATAATTGAGGTCCCATCACTACTCTGACATGCCTCTGTGTCAAGCTCTGTTACCCACTCTCATCTATTTCCTTTTTCTCTTTAAGACTTCTGTAGTATACTCCCATGACAGAGGAACTTCTGTTTGTCCTTCCTTTGACTTTTACCCAAATGCTCTCCATCTTGTTTTTCTTCCCACTTGGGTTCCTGGATTTCTTCATATGCATATTCCATCTTAATATACAGTAGTATCCTACCAATTTCTTTTACCTGTGCTATTTATTTTGAGTAAGATATACCCATCATATAGTCATAATTTATTTGTACTATTAGCAGAAAATCTCATGCACACCAGATTTTTACACAGGTATTAACTGAAAGTTTTAAGTAGGTTATAAACCCATTTCCAAAATAATTGTGTGTGTTGTAGTATTATCTTATTTAGGTTTTCATTCAAAATGTAAATAATAGTTGTGGAAATCTTAGATTAAAAATTTGATGCTACAATTAAAAAGAAATTGTCTAGTTTTTTCAGGACTTGCACTAAAATGGAGTTTCTTAACATGTACTCATAAGTTTGTTCTTTTAATATTTTGACAATTATATTTCTTTTTTTTTTTTTTTAAAGCAATCGGGGTTAAGTAACTTGCTCAAGGTTACACAGCCAGTTATTTGTGGGTGTGGTGCTAAGTATCTGATCACGGATTTGATCCCCAGGTCATCCCGACACTGGAGCCGGTGCTCTGACTTGCTGAGCCACCTGGCCACCCCGACAACTATATTTGAACGTAATTGATTCCCATTTTAATCGTGTATTTTATTTTGTGCATTTAAAAACCATTTTTCTGGAAAAGGATCCTTTCAAAGGAATCCATGATGCAAATAAGATTAAAAACCTCTACACTCGAATCAGAAGACTTTGAAACTGGGAGTATAATAGGAACTTAGAGAACATTAGATTCCACACCCATGTAGAAAATTGTGGCATAAGAAGATTATGATTTATCAAAAATATCACAGCTAGTTTGTTGTAAAGCTGGTACTAGAGCTCAAGGGTTTTCCCAATCCAGTTTCCACTATAGCACAATCCACTATAGCACAACAATAGTTGAAAACATCTTTGATTAGAGTTGTCTCCCTTGTTTGGGATTTTTTTGCCTTTGCCTGTTGACACTGTCGTCAAGGTAGAAGAGAACGGGAGCATAAGGAGCTCATTATGTGGTTCCTCTCTCGAGTCTTCTTCCCCAATTTGAATAAATTAATGTTTAGAAAAGTCGTCGGGCATTTGTTAAAACGCACAGTGCTAAATGCTGTGAGTACATAGGAAAATAAAAATAGGTCCTCCCCTCAAGGAGCTCACAGTTTAGTAGGGGAGATGGTATACAAATATCTTTGTACAAGCAAGGTATATCCAGGTAAATTAGAGTTAATCTCTCTCAGATAGAAGACATTGACTTTAAGGAGGAATAGCAAAGGCTTCTTGCAGAAGGGATTCTGTCTGAAAATGAAGGAAGCCAGGAAACAGAGATGAGGAGGGAGGGAATGCCAGGCCTGGAAGAGGCAGTGGTGAAAGTGTCTGGAGATGGAGTATTTTAAGGGGGTCAGAGCCACTAGATTGTAGAATTTGTGGAGAGCGAGTAAACTGTAAGAAGACAGAAAGGCAAGGAGGAACCAGATTACAAAAGAACTTTAAAAGCCAACCAGGATTTTATATTTGACCCTGGTGATATTAGGGAGCCATTGCAGTTTATTGACCTGGAGAGTTATATCAGCTGTTTTCTGTTATGCATTACAGATAAATGTTTTTATAATGAAACTGAGAAGCATGGAGGTATTATAATCTCCAGTTGCTCTGAATATCATTTTTCTTTCAATCCAGGTAGATTTAATATCTGGATTTTTTGTTATCTGTATAATCATAACCTTATTTTTATACCAGTAATACAGTTTCAGTAATTAAGCTGAATGTGTTTCCAAACATATTGCATTCATTTTGTCTCACTACCTCACTTTTTATCCAGTTTCTTTTTGTATTTTTACAGGGTCCACTTCCCAATACTTGTTGTCATTTTTGGCTAATGGTATGGCAGCAAAAGTCCAAAGCAGTTGTTATGCTAAACCGAATTGTGGAGAAAGATTCTGTAAGTAATATTTATAACTTGGTAAAGCTTGTATTTGTAAGTGCTCTCTCAAGTTGCTTTGGATGGACTTGCTTGCTAGTTAGCTGTCCCTAATTGCTTGAGGATAGTGGTTAGGATCTTTCCAATAGGAAGAACTAATATATCCTTTTGACACTCTAAATTCTTAAATAACAAATGCAAGCTCATTAATTAACCTCCTAAGTTTAAATATAATACACTAAGTAAATAATTAGCAGTAATACATATTTAGCTTATAGCTTTAGAGGTTTTAAAAATCTCTAGGCTGGATCATAGTCCTTTGTTGTCTTAAGTGTTAGGAAATCTGTGATTGATTTACATAAAATGACTGCTGCATCTATATAAATTATTAATGACTCTTAGCTGATGGCTTTAAAAAGTTAAGCTTTAGATAAGTAATAAATAACTAAATTAAAATTAGAAATATAATCCATTGTCACTGCTGTGTAATACATACTCAGAGCTAATAAGTTTTTTAAAAAACACTTTTCTGCATTCTTGGGTCTCTTCATTGTCAATCCACTTATCATTTTTGGACAGTCTGAAATGTACTTCAGAGACTCTTGGGCTTTGTAATTTTTCAGAAAGGATAATGTTCATTTGTTGAACTTGATGAGATTTCCATAGATCCAAGGTTTTGTTTAAAAAACCTATATTTTAAAATAGCATTAGCTAAGTTTAATTATTGAGGTTATGATTTAAAAACTTAATTGCTTAGGGGCGGCCAGGTGGCTCAGCGAGTAAGAGCACCAGCTCCAGTGTTGGGACGACCTGGAGATCGAATCCTGGGCTCAGACACTCAGCACCACACCCAGAAATAACTGGCCTTGTAACCTTGAGCAAGTTACTTAACCCTGATTGCTTAAAAAAAAAAAAAAAACTTAATTGCTTTGAACAAAAACAAAAGAAAACAAGTTACTGAGTCCTGTTGAAAGGCTTTTCATTGTAATTGTTGATGGATAAAAGTAAGTTAACAGATATCTCCATATTTTATTACTCTGGACTATGAACTTATAGGACTTTCTTTGGGTATTGTTATTCTCCAAGCCACCTGACTTTAAGAACCAATAGTAGCACTCTCCTAAGGTAAGTATTGTCTCATAAAAGAAGATTTTCTTAGTCCAGAAAATGTAATGTGATGTTGCCTACTTTCCAGAGCAAAAGTAGATCAAGGGGTTTTTTTCTTTGGCAAGGGATATAAAACATTTGTAATTGCAAGCTTTAGGTAAGAAATAGAGTTGTTCTGGGAGTATTAAGCCAAGTTTCTAATGTAGAAGGCTGACATTATTCATGAAAAAAAAAAACTAGATTGTCGTTTATCAGGACTTATAAAAATAAAAACATTTTGATTGCCAAGTCAAAAGCTTATTAAAGTCACATATTTGCCAGATTCTTTGGTCTGTTTGCATGAAAAAAAAATAGTTCTATTTTTATGGGCTTTGTGTTCTATATTGTGAATATACAGTTGCTATTATCTTTTCTTATATCTCATTTTACACTTGTTTCAGTTAAAGATACACTTATAATTCAAAAATGCCATTAAAACTCGACCAAGCATAGATTTTTAAAAATTCTAAATGATTTCTCATGAGTAAAAAAATCCATAAAAGTACAGAATATATTCAGGAACAAATTTTTAGACCTATGTAATAGATATTTTAAAAATAAAACCTACAGTATTGCAAGTACCTTCCCCTCCTAGAATCTATTAAATTTATAAACATTAAAAGTAAAAACCTATGTGATGAAAATATGAAAAATGTCAGCCATCATGCTTCTTTGGATCACAAATACTATTTAACTACTTATCAATATTTTGCCTTTTCAAGGTGAAATATGAGGGTCCTTATTAGAAAGAAAATTTTCATTACCCTCAAAAGCAGTGCATTTTAATAACAAATGTTATCAGCCTTTAGCTTTCAAGTGACTCCTCTTAAATGTGGTAGTAACATTAGTTTTTCGTTTGGATCCATATTTTGAAAAGAGGTTCTTTTCTTTTGTATTGGATTACATGTCTTGTAACTCTTAAAATGTTTTTTATATTTTCACCTTAGGTAAAATGTGCACAATATTGGCCAACCAAAGAAGACCAAGTGATGATGTTTGAAGAGACAGGATTCTGTGTGCGGCTAGTGTCAGAAGATGTCAAATCATATTATACAGTTCATCTACTAAAATTAGAAAATATTCATGTAAGACTCTTCATCTGTCCCCCCGTAATAGTCGTCATAAGTTTTTGTTGCAGTGTTTTTTGAATTAGGATTGGCTATCATCTTATACCACATGTTGTAATCCATCTTGCTTTTTGCATTTGTTGTGTATAGTATCTCCAAATTGCACAGAAATACAAACTTATCTTTGCGAGTGTTAAGTGAATTGTTTGTGAACTGAAAACTTTTCACATTTGAAATATATTTGGCAATAATAGTAACACGCTATTCAGGAATGTAACAAACATAATCATTTATAAATACAGGTGTACTCCACCATATGATTCGTCATCATCCTTTCAGATTAACTATAATGGAGTTATAAAAATAGTGAGGTTATTCAACATATATTTGGACAAGACCATAATAATGAAACTCTTCCCAGAATACATAAAATTTGTTTTCATGTTGCTTCACTGTTGTCAATATTTAGTGCATTAAACATTTGATTTTATAAATAACTAGGATTCAAGGCAGGCAACCATTTGCCAGAGGAGCTCCTTTCTCTTTTTATCTTCTTTAATTGGCACAGGCTAAGAGCAAGAAATACAGAAATGATTAGGAGATGATAATAAAAGCTAAATAATGATAATAGAAGAGAAATGTCCTTTGCTTTGCAGAAAGTATCTTTACAACCAGAATTTAAGAACACATCTATCATTTGAAATGAAGTATGCTTGTAACAGGTTATTTGGAAATAGAAATTTCCGAATAAAGTAGGTAGATAGTGATCACTAATCAGCATTTTATGATTGGCAAAAAATAAGTATCCCCCAAAAAAGAAAAACAATCAGTCAGCAATCATTTAAGCACTTGTTATTTATCAGGCACTATGCTAACTACTGAAGAGAAAAAAAAAAGACAAAAAACAGTCTGCCCTTAATTAAAAACTCACATTCGAATGGGGGGGACAACATGCAAATAACTGTGTATGTATAATACATATATATGCAGAATAAGTGGGGGGAAAACTCAGAGGGAAACCTGGGGGCAGAGATAATGGGGAGGTTGAGGGAGATGGGTGGACCCAGAAAGGCCTCCTGTAGAAGCTGGAATTTGAAAGCACGTGTTTTAGATTTTATCCTTATTTCCCAAATATGGAAATTTAATATTTCTGTTGTTCCACCCATCTGCCCATCTCTGTATACAAATTTCAATTGCATATCCAGTTGAAAATTGTTCTCAGAAGCTTGAATAGTTATATATGGGCCACATTTGATGCATATGTAATTGAACTCCACATAATTCCTGACACCCTGAGATATGGTGCCTAGCTTTATAGACCCATAACACCAATGCTTTCCATACCTCGGCATTTTGGGTTCCTTAGATCTCCCCATGCCATAATGCTCTTGGGGCTCCATTATGGCCTTTTGGCCCACAAAGTTGAAACATTGGATGTTTACATTCTTGTTCATTATTTCAGAATCACAGGCAGTTTATGTAAACTGCATTTTTATTTCCTAGTCACTTCACACATCTTAACTATAGTTCTTCTATGTTCACAAGTCATTGCTAAGAGTAGCATTGAACTGGACGGTACAGCATTGTTGCCCAAAATGCATTTGACTATTGTCTAATACGTCTCTGTAGGTTCTTTTGTTATTCTTGTTGTTTCGTACTTAATTTTATTACAACTCTACATCAGACCATTTTATTCTTGCATCTCTTAATGATTTCTTCTTTAGATTTGCCCTTCTCCTTTACAACTGGTCTCTATTTGGCTTTATGTTCAAGAATCTTTTTGCAATCTTTGTCTAGGTTTAGCCTGGTAATTACCTTACCAGGTTAAATGTCCACATGGATAGTTGTGGCATTAGCTTTTTCTCACTGAACACTCATTGTGGATGATGTATTTCTTTCTGTAAACCTGGACTATCTTGTCCAGTTTACTGACCTTTGTAGTATCCATGAGCCACCTAGACTCATCATCCTTCCAGATGGGTATGGAGTAGACATTGTATTTCTGTCTCAGCTTCTTGGAAAGAGGGGAGCACACGATCTTCCAGCGAATGTGGGAGGGTACATTGAAGCTTCTCTTGCGGTTCTTGCTTTGGTTGGAGGTCACAACAAGGGTGAATTTCATTTTGGTTAATCAAGGAGGGGAGAGAGGAGAAGGAAGGTGAATGGTGTTAGCCACCCTGAGAGGTAGTACCAGCATTACTCTCTCTCTTTTACAAAAGAGGAAGTTGAGGCTCAGACAGGATAAGGAGCTGACTACAAGGCAAGGTTGCTCTGGAGCCCCCTAGGCCAGATCTTTTTCCTCTTCACCAAGAAGTTCTCCCACATCAGGGCCCCAGGCAAAGCAGGGGGTTCCAAAAGAAGGAGAGAAAGGGGAAAAAAAGACACTGGTTCTTTTGTGTCCTGTATCACCTCTTAGCTAGAGTAATGCTTTTTGGATTGTTTGGTTAGTAGTTGGTGGTTATAAATGTGTTGCTTGATTTTTCTGAACCTTGTTTTTAATTTCTAAAAAGAATAAAATAATTGAATTAACTATGCCTCATACAGTTGAACACAAGTGAAAATTGTACAGTGGTTATTGAAGTTATTTGTTATTCTGAGTTCACACCTTATATCATCTGACTGAACACAAATAACTATGCTAGTGCTATACTGTGCTGTTCTGTACCATACCCTATGTGTGCTACACTGTACCATACCATGCCATGCCATACCATTCCATACCACACTGTTCTGTACCGTACCATGCCATTCCATACCATACCATGCTGTTCCGTACCGTGCCATGCTGTACTAACATCCAAGAAATGTTACTTGTTTTTATGGCAGTGCATTATAGACATTATATGTATAATCAGTATATATTTAGTGTATTTCAATATCTTGGTTCTTTTTATGTAAGTAAGCTTTAGAGCAGAAAAATGTTTTTCTTTAAATTTTCTTTTTTTTGTGGTTGTTGTCCCTTTTTTTTCCCTCTTGTTTTTCATAATCCTGTTGGCCAGCTTTAATATTTTAAGTTCCAGGAATTCTATTTTAATAACGACAACATTGTAATTTCCCAGTCTAGCTGACTTATTGAAAAAAGGGAGGGTTACTAACTTGTATGAGATTTTAGATTTTGATAGAAAAATGTTTCAGCTGTTCCTCTCCCCAGCAGTGTACTTTACTCCTTACCTATTCTTCTGTGCATCCATCAGTACCTAGTTTAGCTGATATTGACAAATGTAATTTTTTAGTCCTATTGTACTTTCTGGTAATTTGGCATTTATCAAAAACCTCTTGTCTTCCAGTTTCATGCGTCTTAGTCGTATGTTTTATCTACACTATGTCTAGTGCAGTAGTCAGTTTATGAAACAAACAGCAGGTGTTTAGTAAGTACTTGTTGATTAAAATGGAATGTGAAAGAGCTTTTAGTACAAGTATAGTCAAGCATTTTTTAAGTGTAGCCTTGAAGATAATTTACAGAAAATATAAATTAAAATAATGTCAACAGATCCTAGGACCTGTTCAATTCAATTCAGCAAACAGTTTTTAAGCACCTGCTTTGCTCAAGACACTGGGGAATGATACAAAGCCAAAAAGTAAAGAATTCTTCAAATAGCTTCCATTCAACTGGACTAATTTGAGAAGGTGGCACCAGAGCTGAGGCCTGAAGGAAAGAAGGCATTTCAGGTAGAAGGGCAGGGCACCTCACCTTTTACTTATCTCCACAATCTCAAGGCCCTTTGTCCTTAATCCCTTTTAATCATATTTCACAAGTCCTGCCTTTTATCATAGTTATTTATATGTAACTCATCTCCTCCACCAGAGAAAATAGGCTCCTGGAGAGTAATGTCACTTTTTCTGTCTTCCACTGCTTAAAACTCACTGCTTTGTACTTTTATGGGATCTGAATAAATATGAATAAATGGCTTATGGATTTTTAAGTACCTATGTTGGTATATTCTTTACTTGAAAATTTGAACATGAGAGTCAAATGAATATCCATTTGAAATTATATTTTAACTTGTAGTAAAATTAGAAAATCACCAATATTCTTGTTATTATTACTACCCCTAAATACGGTATATTCATTCTCTACCTCAAAAATTAGGGTGATCTTTTTGGAATTTTGCCTTAATAAAACTTTATTTAATTGGAATGTTAAGATTGGCAATATTTGGGTAAATTGAATTTTCTGGTAAACTGGGGTTTACTGAGATCGGTATAGTCATCATGTTGTGATAGAGAAAAGTGGCAGACTACAAGTTAGCCACGGCCTACCTGGGGATCAAAGAACACAAAATATGTAAAATGCTTATTAAACTTTGAAGTTCTATATAAATAGTAGTTGTTATCAATTAACACCATATTGTAATACAGATGATAATTGCCAGAAGTAGGGTAATCTTAAATCTTAAGACTTGTGGGGTAAGTAACACATAAAACCTTTCTCTTTCCTCCTGCCCCCAATAAATCCCCTAAATGAGTTAGTTTTCCTGTTATTAGCCTTCTCTTATTTAAGTGAAAGCAGCTAGGTTACACAGTGGATAGAATGCCAAACTTGGAGTCAAGAAGAACAAATTCTGCCCTTAAACACTTAATGATTGAGTGACTCTGGGCAAGTCACTTAAATTTCTCAGACCCATTTTCCTTATCTGTAAAATGGGAATAATAGGACCAAATGAGAAAACCTATATAAGGTACTAGCAAATCTTAAAATACTGTGGAAATACTAGTTATAGGTATTGCTAAAATTCCAACTAATTGAAGGTTTGCTATACTTCTTAAATATGTGTACTTCTAGAAACACTAATTATGTTTTAGAAACACTATGCTTATTTTCTTTTTTTCCCTTTCAGAGGCCCTGTAATATAAAATTAGTTTGTTACATTCTGTTTTTTTTTCATCTACCAGGAATTCAGAAGCGAGTAATTGCCTTGCTTTGAAATAAGTCAAAAGCAGGGTTCCCATTTTTAGTATTTTCCTTTAATAATTGAGTAGATCTATGACCTGAATAATGGAACTATGCTCTCTTACGAATTCAGAATTGCAACCTTCATTTGTCTCTTCATCCCATGTGAGTCTTGTTCTTGTCTTTGCATAAATCATCCCTGGAGGATCCTAACTAGTGACCTGCAGACTCTTTTCTAGATCTTGATGTCTTTGGGGTACCAGTGCAGCCCTAGCTGCTGGTTTGTTGTCCCATCTTTTCATTACATGAGCTGCCCAGTTCCTTTTCTGCTCTTCCCATTTCCTGGGTGATATCTCTTATACCTATTCTTGCCCATAAGCCATTATTGATCTATCTTTGCCCAAATGTATGTGACCATTGTCCTTAAGTAAACCTGAACCTTCCTCTGAGCAGAGATTGTGGTATTATGTTATTCACAGAAATTGGCCGTTACCTTTGTGACCTTGGACATTCACCTAACCCCTTTGCTTCGTTTTCCTCATCTTTAAAATGAGGCTGAACTAAGTGGTGTCTAGACCATCTTAGAATAGTGCTGATAAAAAATGAGTTTTATTATCATAGCAGCTTGGGGTCTTTGAAAGCACGGTGCATTTCTCCCAGTGTGGTTCTGTTCACTTGTGGGCCCAGTTTGTTGTCTGTCTGCAGTGCCTGTCCTCTGTTTTCTGTTATTTCATTATAAAAATGAATTTGACTCCTTGGAACAAAAGAGCAAAAGTTCTTTTCCAATAGTCTTCACTATAAATGTTTAGATTATATAAGATTAAAAAAAAAAAAGAATGTATGATTCCTTAAAAGATGGAGCTACAGAGAGAACTCACTTCAGCTATTCTTTGACAATGGTCAAACGATATAAAACAAGAGCGTGTGTACATACCAGAAGTGTATTGTAAGTTAAATCTAGAACTTGGTTTTCAATCTAGAGTGATGAGGATAGTTACAAGGGTTTAGAGTGTTGGGGAAATGAAGTAGTGATATTAAGTTAAGACTTCAAGAAGTTTGGCATTGAGAAGAGACAAGATTGTAGTGGTAGCTCAGAGCGCTATAACAGAGTTGAAGTAGAATTACATGTATTAAGAATTGGGAAGATGTGGACACATTTGTAGGGAAGGCGTCAGTGAAGTAGAGATTGAAGGTCTAGGTAGAAACAAATAATTGGTGAAGCAGTGTTAGCGGCAAGCACCCCAAGCACGTCCTCAGGGTTTGCTGCTACCACAGGTTCTTGGATCTGCTTTGTTAAAGGAAAGCAACTCAAAATGGGTTAACAAGCTTACTTTAATCGGTCAGACATATATCGTTTACCTTGCTCAGGGGAAAAAGGTCAGCACCCCAAACTTCAAAATATACAGACAGAATTATCAAGACATTAATAGATCAAGCAGACAGCTTTCCAAACTGTCCAACCATTACATCCATACCGAGTCAACATCTGGATTTCAAAGCCCGGGGATGGGGGGGGGAGGGGTCTGGACAACGGCTTTTCAGAATACAGATCAAATCACAGAACACTTCTCAAAAGTGGGCCCCCAAAACAAAGCCTCACATCAGGGCTTATATAGCCTTCTGGCTCAGAGAATGTAACAACCTTATTGACCCACTGGCCAATCAAGAAGTATCTACTGAAAAAGAAGCCTCCCTCCCCAGGCTTCTGGTGCACTTTAGCCTAGGGGCAGGGAAGATCTTCCAAATTTGCATTCCCATTACAAGCAGTTACTTGAAAGAGAGAGAAAAATAGATGAATAAAGTACAGAAATTGAGGGTTTACTTTAGCCTTAGAAGAGATTTTTTTTTTTCCTTCAGACACAGGAACAAAAGGAAGAGATTATATATCTAGAGATGCAGAATAGTTTTTGAAGTTAATAGGAGGAAAATTGAAGGACCTCATGAAAATGAAAACTTTTTCGGCTTATTTCAGTTATTTAAGAGAAAACATGATAGATTTTAGGTGGTTTCAAATGGTTTTTTTGTTGTCGTCGTTGTTGCTGTGGTACATCCTTAAAGAACTGTTCTTAAAGCTCTGAAGCAAGATCATATTGCTTTATTGTGTTGAATGATGACCATGAGATAACAAGTCAGAAATTCTCCTGCCTACTAATTGTGTGTGAATTAATTTGTTTTTGTAACTAGGATTTACATATTTTATCTTCATTAAAGATAAAATGTGCATTGCTGTGCCAGTATAGAAGCAACATAAAGATTAGTCCTTTATGGGAGTGGGGAAGGGTAGTTCTGAGAAGTCTGCTTTTTGTGTGCCAAAATAATAAAATATCAGAACTTGTAAAATCTGATACCTTAACTTTTAAAATCTGATACTGAGGGAAGGCCGTCATCTAGAGATGACTCATTTTGTGAATGCAAGGGCTACAAGTTCTGTTTTATGCTTTTAAAGACTTGAGCCTTAAAAACGTATAATGGCAATGAATTGTGCTGTTTTTTCCCATCCCCACCCCCTGAATTTTCCAAAACAATTTGAAACAATGTACAGTGATGACCATATATAGATCTAAAAATGAGTCATGTAATGATGTCTTAGATTAGTTTCTTTTAAG
Source organism: Petaurus breviceps papuanus (assembly GCF_028583685.1). NCBI lineage: Eukaryota > Metazoa > Chordata > Mammalia > Diprotodontia > Petauridae > Petaurus > Petaurus breviceps. The sequence continues at coordinate 19,279,324 of NW_027186304.1, forward strand.
AAATACACTGAACCATTCAATTCCAGAGTTGTTTTCATATTAAAAGCATTGGTTTCTTCTTTAATTATTATTACGTTTCACTCATTTTCTGATCTACATTTTTTCCTTCTCCTTTACCCCTTCCCCAGTTGAAAAAGCAAGAAATAAAAAACCCCTGATAGAAACATGTACAGTCAAGGAAAACAAATTCCCTCTTTGGCTATTCACCTAGTCTATACTCTGAATCTATCCCTTCTCTATCAGGAGTTGGGTAGCATGTTTTATTTGCATCCTCTGAAATTTTAATTATTATAGTGATCAGAATTCTTAAGGCTTTCAAAGTTTTGTCTTCACAGTATTGCTGCTAACTATTTAAATTGTTCCCCTGGTTCTCACTCTACTCTGCATCAGTTTTTACAAGTCTTCCCAGGTTTCTCTGAAGCATATTCTTCATTATTTCTTATAGTACAATAGAATTCTATCATATGTATGCACTATAACTTATTCAACCATTTCCCCACTGATGAGTACTCCCTAAGTTTCCAATTCTTTGCCACCACAAAAAAAAATTGCTGCAATAAATATTTTTTGTGCATAATAGGTCCTTTTCCCCTTTCTTTATACTCTTTGAAGCAGAGGCCTAGTAGTGGTATTTCTGGGTCAAAGGATAGTTTAATAGCCTTTGTTTCTAACCACAGAATTATGGCTCCCTTTTTTTAAAAAAGAAAGAAAAACAAATTTCAGGAAGAAAGTTCTTAGTTAAAACAAAAATAATTTATGTTTCTTAAAGATAATATAGCACAGATCAAAGACTAATGAACTTAGAGTCAGAAAATTTTAGTTCATATTCTGTCTTCACTACTAGTTGTGTGTGACCTTGGTAAGTTATTTATCTTCTGATCCTTAATCTCCTCTGTAAAATAGGCATTATACTTTAACTATTTTTCTCTCAGAGACCTAAGAGGAAAATGTTTTAAATCATTTTTAAAAAATTTATTTAACATTTTTCTTTTTAAAATTTTAGTTCCAAATTCTTTTCATCCCACACAGAAGGCAAGCCAGATTATATCAATTATACATGTGAAATCATGCAGAAAATTTTCCATATTAGCATATCACAGCAAAAAAAAGTTAAGGAAAGTGAGAAAAATAATCCTTTAATTTGGACTATGAGTTCACTTCTCTGAAGGTGGTTAGCCTTTTTTTTCATCATATATCCTTTGGAATTGTCTTAGATCATTGTGATCAGAGTAGCCAAGTATTTCACAGTTGTTTATCATTAAAACATTGCTGTTTCTGTGCTCAATGATCTCCCAATTCTTGTCTCTTAACTTTGTATGAATTCACATGGGTCTTCTCATGTTTTTTCTGAAACCACTCCCTCGTCATTTCTTATGGCACAGTAGTACTCCATCACAGTCATATGCCACGATTTATTCAACCGTTCCCCAATTCATGAGCATCCCCTCAGTTTCCAAACTCTTTGCCACCACAAAGAGTCATGAATGTTTCTGTACGTATACGTCCTTTCCCTTTTCCTTTGATGTCTTTGGGGTATAGACCTCTCCAGAATTACTGCATCATCCTGGGCTCCACCAGAAGTTTGTTAGTGTGCCTGTCTCCCTTCATCCCCTGCAGTAGTTGTCATTTCTGATGCACGTGAGGTGGTACATCAGAGTCGCTTTAATTTGCACTTCTCCAATCAGTACTGATGTAGAGTATTTTTTCATGACTATATTAGCTTTGATTTCTTCTTCTGAAAACTGCTAGTTTATATATCCTTTGACCTTTTGTTGTTTGTCCTTCATTCTCAGAGAGAACCATGACATCGGAAATTTTCTTGTGTCATTCTCATTTCTTTTCCCAAATTTTCCTCTACCACTTTTATCTTTTTCTTTCACTCTTCCGGGAATTCTTGTGGGGCTTGAGTCCAAGTAGAGCTTTTCTTTGAGGCTTTGCTTGGAGCTGTTTTCATATTATTGTCTTCTAAATTTATACCTTGGTCTTCCTTGACACCATAGTCGCTCTTTCTGTTCACATTCCTTTTGGTTGTTTCCTCTTTTTTCCAGCCTCCTCCTTGGCTGTGAACTTCTTGTTAAAGTTGGGCTCTGCTCAGGTGGGAATGGGGATGCACTGTCCCAAGCTTCAGAGTATTTTGTGCTATTGTTTTCAGAGCTTGTGAGGGAATCCGCAGATTTTTGGTACTTCTAAGATGGTGTTATCCACAAAGAGGTGTGGTCACTGCTCTCCTGGTCTGACCCAGCAGGGCTCTGCCCCCCTGTAGCCACAAGCACCAGCTCTCCTTTTATCCCTGGTATGACTAGGGCCCCACTACAAATCCTCCTCTCCACCCCGGAACTATGAACTAAAACCAATATAGGAATAGAGTTCTCACTGCCAGCTGTACTCAGGGCCAGCAAAGATCACCTGTAATCTCTCTCTTACCAGTTGTCTGGATTCCCCCCTTACTGTCCTAGACTGAGAGTTTCTGAGGCTGCTACTGCCGTCACTGTCTCAGTCACCGCCAAGGTGCATCACTGGTGTGCTGATGCATTCCAGGTCATCTCCCACCCTGGTGTCTCAGACCTCTAATGCCAAATAATTAAGTTGTCTTAGACTGGGAAAATATCGTAGATTAAAATTTTTTGTTGACTCCAGATTTTGATTTAAAATTATTTTAAAGTTGTTTGGAGGGGAATATTGGGAGAATTCAGCTGAGTTGTTGCCTGTACCCCACCATCCTGGTTCTGCCATGCACGTGTTTTTAATCTTAAAAGACTCTGGAAGTATGAACCATTATGATTATTTCCTTTATTTTCATCATATAACTTACATTTACTGAGTACCTACTGTATTTAGGTTATATTTTTAGCTTCAGATTGATTCGAGACAATATCCCTGTGTTCAAGGGACTTATTCTATAGATACATAAATAAGAAAAGGTAACACAGTATTGCACTAAGTAACACACACACATATATACACACATATATTAATGCTTAAATATTTCTGAGAAAAGAGTAGTCACTAAAGACAAGCATAATCAGGTAAATCCTTGGGCATCGAATATTTGAATGGGGCAAGAGTTTATTCTATGTAGAGAAGTTTGCTTGAGCAAAGGCGCAGAACTGGAATCCATGTTCAAGAAACAATGACTAGATCATTTTGACTAGAACAAATAGACTTTTGGAAGGTAGCATGGCTTGGTAGATTAAGTACTAGACTTTGAGTCAGGAAGACCTGAATTTCCTTATCTTAAAATGGGACGAGAGAATTGTCAGTGTTAAATGAGATATATATAGAAGGCGCTTCACGTAGCTTTTAGTTCCATGTTCTTATTGCTTGTAGGGGAGCAGTAGGAGATGAAGTTAGTTAGAGAATGCCTTGAATACCTTGCTGCTGAAGAGTTTGAGTTCTATTCTGTAAATGTTAGAAAGGCATTGAAGGTCATTTTGATTTGTTTTTGATAGGGAGAGGGATGATATTTTTAGGCAGCAGTGTATAGAATGAATTGGAGGCATGAGAAAGTAGACACATAGGGAGGTTACTGAGAAGCCTGTTATATTCTCACTTGTGGCTCCAAAAAACTGTGGCATGTGCAGCAGCCACACCCTGGTAATACCATCTCATCAGTTTAGGCTAAACCAGGTGGATTGAGAGGGTGAGAACAGTTTATTCTAACAGTTTTGAAGATGGCTGAGGCAAGCACTGTGGAGCGCTTAGAGCTTGATTAGACATTTGAAGATGCCATGGTTATCCATTGCATTCCAGGCCATTGCTAGTCATCTTGACTTTTGTCCTGCTGCTGAACTTCAATGACTCGGTAACAGAGAGTGAGATAATTGTACACAACTCTGTCTCAGTTAAATCAAGTTCACGTACAAGTTCAGACATCACCCCATGATGTCATTGGCTGTCTTTGAAAATGAAGACCAAACAACAGTATTATATTCTAAACTTGATTTTAAGTCTTAATAGAAATAATGAAGTCCGGAAATGGATCTGGTTCTGAGGGGAGATGTTGAGCTAATAAGTCATCAAACATTTATTAAGCACTTACTCTGTGCCAGGCATCGTACTAGGTGCTAAGATATGCAAAGAAAGGTAAAGTAAACAAAAAACAGTACCTGTTCTCAAATAGCTCACAGTCTATATTTTAGCTTTTCATTGTATTTTCATCACTACCTCTTGAAAATATCAGGAAAGAAAGGGTGAAATTTATTCTAGTAAATATTTCTTTTAAATAATGGTAACAAATATATGTCTTTCATTACCTCATGCACTCTCTTTTAGCTCCAGGCTATATCATTCTGTGAGTTTTATTTTTAGCATCTTATTTCAATAGGATAGGGTTAAATCAATCAAAATTAAATTCCTTGGGGGGGGGGCAGGGGACAGGGGACAAAACTTCAGTCTTTCCCCCTAGGGGAAAAATGACTGTTTTCAGAAAACTATTAGTGAGGTGGACCAGATTATATAAGCAAACACGAGGGTTTCTGGGAACTGTCTTTGAATATCCATGATAGCCTGACCTGAATTTGAAAAAAGTCAAGTAACAGTGGTTGGGAGCCAAAATTATTCAGACAGAGAAAATAAAACAGCCACTCAAGACAAGAGGAACAGAAGGTTGCAAGCCAGGATGTGATGCAATTGCAGAGCACATAAACAATTCGTGAATATTAGGCCATAGGAGACAATGCTACAATCTGCTAAGTTTCAGGCTGGATCTAGGAGACCACACTGTGACTTTTGAAGATCTGTAGAAAATGAGCCTAGCTTCATACTACTCTAAAAGTATAAACCTGAGTTAGTCCTAAATATTGTTATTTTTTAAAAGAAGTTCCTAGGAGAAGCATACTGGACTTGTAGTAGGAATTTTATCATTTAAGATTTGCTAAATCACAAAGCTAAAAAAGGGACTGGGAGCATACATCCAGAACTGAACTTTCTAATGATGTTTTGAGTTAAAACAATTAGTAGTGTAGCATAACACTTCTGATGCAAGAATAGGATTTTTGGTCATTTCTGTGATTGGTTGCAAAATACTTCTTAAGGAAGTATTAGTTCTACAAAGGGAAATATCATTCTTGCTTTCCTGCACTTGAATAGAAAAGTAAATGTAGAGGAACTCTAATATGATACTTTTCAGTTTTATTTGTTGAGGTAAATGGGTAACAGTTTGGAATCTTCCAGCCAGTAAAAGCAATAGATCTTCCATGTTATTTGTCATATTAATCTCTATGCACAGATCTAGTATGCCTGCTAAGAAATTTGTAATTCTACTCCTTGTTTAACAAGTGAATTTCTGATTTCTTTACCTGGCAGTCAAGGCCTTCCCTAATTTGATACCATTCTCATATTATCTGCTACTATTCCTTGTCATGTATGCTAAATTTTAGCTTAATTGGACTGTTCTTTGGCTCTTGAATATGCCCTACTTTTTCCAACATCTGTGTCTTTGCATGGGCTGTCTGTTATTGTTGGAATTTATTCCCTCTTCCTCTTTCCTTATTGAATTCCTACCCATCCTTTAAAGCCCAAGTCAGGTGCCATATTCTCCATGACTAATCAGCTAGTCATTGACAATTGAAACTGTCTTGCATGTCTTTGATGGACTTAGATTTATATTCTTTATGTAACATTATTACAGTAGATAACTCAGGAGACTTAAAGGATAATTTAATACAAGTTAATTTAACACAAGTTCTGGCAGACTTAACCTTGCTGAAAAGACTTCTATAATAATGACAATATGAAATTGATATTTTAATATTGAATTTTAGGCTTTTGGAATACCATTAAATAGTTTTATTTCAATATTTAATATTAGACTTATTTTAATATTAAATATTTGACAGTCTGCTTTTCTAGAACCATCCTAGCTAAGTATGGAGAGACTACTTGGTGATAAGCAGTCCTTTCCAATAAAATCAAGGGTAAAGTAAGGCTGTCCATTGTCACTGCCATCATATAGTTCTAGAAATGTTTGCTATAATGATAAGACAGAGAAAGAAATTGGAGAAATAAGCATAGACAAATAGAAAATAGATGTTTTTTTGCACAGTATATGAAGATTCATCTAGAAGAACAAGTAACTCGAAGAAATTAGTTTAATCAGGATACAGAATATGAAACCCACAGGAAACCATTAACCTTTCCATATATCATTAATAAAACACAATAGAAGAAACAAATTCCAGTCATAATAAACTACAAAATGTGTAAAATGTTCCCTACCGAACCATTGTTAGAACTTAGAAGAATACATCTACAAAAAGCTCTTAATTGGAGAGATCATAATTGTTCATAGTTGGGCTGTGCCAGTATACTAAAAATAACAATGCCACCTAAGAAAATTTACAGATTTGATATCATGGCACCCAGATTATGAATGGATTACTTCATGGAACTAGACAAAATAGGAAAAATTCTTCTAGAGGAACAAAAAGGCAAGACTCTAAAGGCAAATCATGGGAAAAAGTAGGGCGAGTACATTGTCATTTTCAGCTATTAAACTAGACCGTAAATCATAATTAGTTGAAACTGTTTGTTACTAGTTAAAATATAGAAAAGCTGATCAGCGATTAGGGAAAAACAAGACCCAGAAGCAACTAAACATAATCATGCATTTATTAAGTACCCACGGTATACCAACACTCTGCTAGACACTACGGATACAAATACAAAAGAAAGAAAAAGAGTAATTCGTACTCTCTAGGAGTACATTCTATTGAAGGAGACACAAGATAGGGAGGGAGGACACTATGGGGTAGAAGAAACAGGAAAGACTTTATGTAGAAGGTGGCACTTGAACTGCATCTTGAAGGAAGTAAGAGAGTATTTTCAACTCTTCTACAGACAAGATACAGTCAGTACAAAAGCATAGAACATAATAGCATAGTATATACTAACTCAAAGATATTGACCAACTGCTAAGGAATATTGGAAAGCAGTCTGGAAGAAATTGGGGTTAGACTAGCATCTTAAATATGCTGCAATAAGCTTTAAATGGATATGTTTACTAAACAGTAGATCGTATTTTAAAAATTTAGAAAAGAGATTAAGAATTCTTTGCCTTATCATAGAAGATAAAAAATGAGCCATTTCAATTGCATATATTGGAAAAGCTTTTGCAAAAACAATGCATTAAGAATTAGAAGAGAAATTAATTTATACCAAATAGAGGTTTGCTACCCATGCTATAAAAGGAATTGGGACAAATATATAAGAACAGGAACCATTCTGCAATAGGTACAGGACATGAGCCAACGGTTTTCAAATAAAGAGCCTGTAGTCTATCAGTAACCATATGAAAATGTTCCACGTTAATTAGAAAAAAAGAGAAATACAAATTAAAACAACTGTGAGGTTCTGCCTCAAATCTTTAAAAATTGGCAAAGCTGACAAAAGAAAATGACAGTTGTAGGATCTGTAGGAAAGTTGGCATGTTAATGCACAATTGGTGGAGCTATCAACTGGTTCAACCTTTCTGGAACATAGTTTGGAACTATACTTCAAAAGTCAACAAATTATATATACCCCAAAGATGTCAAAGACTGAGGTACCCATGTGTAGCAAAAAATTTTATAGCAGCGCTTTTTTGTTCTAAAATAGAACTGGAACCAAATTAAATGCCAATTATTTGAATGATGCCTGAATGAATTTTGGTATACAAATATAATGGAATATTATTACACTTTAGGAAATGACTAATAGGAAAGAATTCAGTGCAGTAACTTATTGTGCCTCCAAAAAACTGATAAAGCACACCTCCTACCTCTTGACAAAGAGGAGACAGACTAGAGAGGCAAATTTAGACACATATTTTCAGATACAGCCTATCTCTTGATGTATTTTACTTGGCTGTGCTTATTGATTACAGAAAGAGCTTCCTTTGGGGAAAGGATGAGTTAATGGCTAGTAATAGTGATGAGAGAAAGTGAGAAAGTTTATAGGAGGAAAAGAATGGAGTATCAGGAAACATTTTTAAATGTATGGAAGAAAATTTTAGAAGATACAAACAATGCAGTTTTGTTACCACTTTGTTAAATTTAATATACACTTAAAAAATAAGGTCTCTCTTTCTGTTTGGACTTGTTCGGTCACTCATCACCATCATCGACATCACCATTCTGTAGAAGCCCCACTTTTCTTCTGACCCTTGGTGACCTCGTTACCTCCCTTGGGTTTTCCTCTCTATGCAGATGACTTCCAGATAGATGTGTTTATCCTTTGTCTCTCTCCTGAGCTACATTTATGCATCACCTACTATCTGCATATCCCATAAATTTCTCACACTTTAGGTGCTGAAATAGAGAAAGCCGGGTTCAAAACAAAGTTCGTGACCGTTGTGTTGGAAATCAAGCGCAAAATTCAGAGAGGGATCCTCTATAGCTGGTGAAGTCCTCCAGATATTGGCACTTGACTCTGCAGTTTTCTAAGTGATATTCATAGCACTCCAGTGTTTATACCTATCTGTCTACATACTAAAAACCTAGTGGATGGAAAACCGGTGAACAGTCTATAGTACTTATCAATCAGTATGCATATCTTGGACTGACACTTCCAGTAGACAGGTATTTATAGTGACGGTTGATGTGGTAGGCATTGTTGAAGGAAAGGGCAAAATCCAATAACTGAGACTCCTGGGCCTTTGATCAGAAAGATAAATTCAGATATGTTGGTTTTGCCATAGAGTTGAAGTTCAAGTAAAAGCTGTAGAAATTTGAAACCTTCAACTAAAGTGATTTTCTTTTAGAATTTGCATGTATGTATATGCAAAGGAGGGTTAGGGAGGAGGAGTGGAAAACCGAAGATATCTAGTTAACAGTTATATTTATTAGGTTTTGTTTAGTGGGAAGGAATTGAAAGATTTTTTTTTTAAAGTCAGCAAGGGTAAATTGAGAGATCTTTTAGAAAACAGAAATAAATCAGGCCATTCAATTACTGTTTCTTTAAAGCCCTGAAAGTTATCTCCTCTAAAAGATTTAAAGCTTAGTCTATTCATGAATAGGATAAAAGTTAGTTTTCAGTGAATCATTTTCAAGACAGTTCTTCGCTCCCTAGTTTATTTCTGGATTTGTAATCTTTTTACTTATTTCTTTCAATTTTCCTATAGTTGTGGTAAAAGCACAGCATAAAAACTGGTCAGAGAAGCAGGTTGGAAGTTTCCAGGAATTGTTTTTTAATTATTTATACAAAGGGAGCTTGTTATCCTGATGCCATCTTAACACTTATTAAGGAGAATCTTACTATTTTTTTAAATAGTGAAAGCTATTTCCAAGCATATTTTCTCAAAAGGTGCCCTGCCCTACCCATTTAGAAAACCAATTAGTTTATTACATCCTGAATGGGAAAATTAGAGTTTAAAGAATTTAGTTATAAAATTAAAACCAGTTTGTTAAGCATGAATATCAGGATTTTAGAGCTCTAGAGATCTTGAATTATCTGTTATCTACTTTAAATATAAGGATCCCAAGCATAGAGATGAATTGATTTGTCCTAGGTCACAGCATCTATGACATACTTGACTTCGTTAAATAGCAAAGTTTTAGTAAACAAATCAAACAAATCTTTTTCCCCCCTTTCATTTTCATGTTGTAGAGTGGTGAGACCAGGATAATATCTCACTTCCATTATACGACGTGGCCAGATTTTGGAGTTCCCGAATCACCAGCTTCATTCCTCAACTTCTTATTTAAAGTTCGAGAATCTGGTTCTCTGAATGCTGAACATGGACCTGCAATAATTCACTGTAGTGCAGGCATTGGCCGATCTGGCACATTTTCATTAGTTGATACCTGTCTTGTCCTGGTAAGTGCTTTTTTAATATGCTGTTTTGTTTCATTTTCATTTTGATTTATTTCTGTGTTTAAGTCCCAAGTTTAGATTTTATTTCTGAAGAACAAAGTATCCATAGCTGTTGAATATAGGGTAGAAAAGATCTTTCATAGGTATTTTTGAGTCTGTCACTCTCCATTCATTCCTTCTCTCCTTTATTTTAAAGAATAATTTTATCAGTTTTTTATATCTTCATTTTCCTTTCTCTTTTAAGCATAGTGTAATCTTCTGTCCTTGGAAAAATGTATCTCTTGATTCTTTATTTTTCTCCAGATAATGTTCTGATCTTTTCTTTCTTTCAACAGTAAATTCACCATTTATGTAAAGTGTAGGCAATATTTTTTTTTCTCACTTCCTCCTTAACTCCTATAGTATAGTGTGCTTTCTACAAACGACTTTAAGTTCACCAGTAAACATTGATTTGGAAGATTAGAGCCAAGATGGCAGAGTAAAGGCAAGGACTCATCTGAATTTTCCCCTAAATCCCTCCAAATACCTTTAAAATATGACTCTAAGCAAATTCTAGAGCAGCAGAACCCCCCCACCCCCACCCCAAAAAAGGTTGGAGTGAAACAAATTTCCAGCCCAAGACATCTCTGGACAGTTGGCAAGAAAGATCTGTGGCACCTAGGTGAGAGTGGAACACAGTCCAGCATGGCCACAGCAAACCAGGAGCAGGCCTTGGGCGTGACTGAATCAGCAGTGGCAGTGACTGCTTCTGGAGTTGGCAGACCCCAGATGGCAAGGGGAGTCGAACAGCTGATGAGAAGGAGATTACAGGGGTCTTTTTGCTAGCACTGGCAGGACTCTGTTACTTTGCCCATACTTGGATCTGGGTCGTAGTCCTAGGTGGTAGTCCCAGGGCAAGGAGGAGCATTAGCAAAGCACAATTTGCAGCCACAGTGGAGGGGGGGACCTTCTTCACAGTTCCGGAACAGAAAAGAGTGCTTGTGGTCACAGAGCAGAGCACAGGCCAGGAGAGTGTTGAACACCTTTCCTTAGATCATACCACCTTGGAAGAACTGAAAACTTACAGATCCCTAGAAGTATCTCTCAAAATAGTTGCACAAATCCCCTGAAACTTGGGACAGTGTACCCTCCACCCTGGAAGCAGAACCCTACTTTAACAAAGTGTTAAAAGTCAAGTAATAGTCTGGGAAAATAAGCAAACAGTGGGGAAAAAACCTCTGACTATAGAAGGTTACTATGGCGACGTGGAAGATCAAAACACACACTAAGAAGAAGACAACAAAGTCAAAGTTCCTACAGCTAAAGCCTTCAAGAAAAACATGAATTGGTCTCAGGCCATGGAAGTGTTCAGAAATGATTTTGATTGGGAGAGAGGGGAAAAAGAACAAAGTGAAAGAAGTGCACAGCAGAGAACAAAAGAAAACTCACAAGGAAGCAAAGATGGACTATTCTCAACATAACGGATATTATTTATCATAGAGACTTTCTTAAAATGAAAATTTTTTGTTACATATTTTGAATCCTCTATATTCTGCTATGCACATGACATGCTTTTTTTTCTTTCTAACTTTGTATTTAAGTTTATGGTATGTTTTTGTTTCTTTTCTCTAGTCTGTATTTGTGTTCTGGCATTTCAAAAAAAAAAGGATTTTGAAAATCAAGTAAGAGTGGTAGAGGAAAAATTGGGAAGAGAAATGAGAGTGATGCAAAAAATTCATGAAAAATGAGTCAGCGACTTGCTAAAGGAGACACAAAAAAATACTGAAGAAAATAACACCTTCCAAAATAGAATAGGCCAAATGGCAAAAGAGGTTCAGAAAGCTAGTGAGTAAAAGAATGCCTTAAACAGCAGAATTGGCCAGATGGAAAAGGAAGTCTAAAAGCTGACTGAAGAAAATAATTCCTTAAAAATTAGAATGGAACAATGACTTGGAAGCTAATGACTTCATGAGAAATCAAGAAATTATAAAACAAGCAAAAGAATGAAGAAATAGAAGACAGCCTGAAACATCTCATTGGAAAAACAACTGACCTGGAAAATAGATCCAGGGGAGATAATTTTTAAATTATTGGACTACCTGAAAAGCCATCATCATCTTTTAAGAAATTATCAAAGAAAACTGCCCTGATATTTTAGAACCAGAGGATAAAATAAAAAATGAAAGAATCCATCATAATCTCCTGAAAGAGATCCCAAAATGAAAACTCCCAGAAATATTTTAGTCAAATTCCAGCGTTCCCAGGTCAAAGAGAAAATATTTTAAGCAGCCAGAAAGAAACCAATTCAAGTATTATGAAACTACAATCAGGATAACAAGATTTAGAAGCCTTCTACATTAAGGAATCAGAGGGCTTAGAATACGATATTGCAGAGGGCAGAATTGCTGGGATTACAACCAAGAATCGCCTGGCCAGCAACACTGAGCATAATCCTTTGGGGGGAAAATGTATATTCAGTGAGATAGAGAACATTCAAGCATTCTTGATAAAAAGATCAGAGCTGAATAGAAAATTTGACTTTTCAGTTGCAAAATTTAAGAGAAGCATGAAAAGGTTCATAAGCTGCTTACGAATATTTGTGACTCATAAGACCTTTGTCATTATTATTATACTTAGAAGGAGTGTGTATAGACAGAGGGTACAGGGTTAAGTTGAATAGGAAGGAATGATATCTAAAAATTTAATGTACTGGGAGAAAAAAGGGAGAGGATAGAATGGGGTAAATTATCTCATATAAGAGAGGTAAGAAAAAACTTTTACAGTGGAGGGGAAGAAGGGGGAGGTGAAGGGGAATGAGTGAACCTTTCTGCTACTGTCATCATTGGGTATAGAAATCACTCTTACCCTATAGGAAAGTAGGAAAGGATGGGTATAAGGAGGTGGGGGAGGGCAGATTGGGGAAGGGGGGTAATCAGAAGCAGAACACTTGAGGAGAGTGAATAAAATAAAGGGGTGGGGAAATAGGATGAAAGAAAATAGTTAGCCATAGTAATAACTCTGAAAAAAATTTCGAAGCAAATTTCTCTGATAAAGGCCTCATTTCTTAGACATACAGAGAACTGAATTAGATTTGTAAAAATGAGCCATTCCCCAATTGATAAATGATCCAAAGATATAATCAGTTTTCAGATGAAGTAATCAAAGATATCTATAGCCAGATGAAAAAGAAAACACACTGTAGATTGGAGAAATGTAAATTAAAGCAATTCTGAGGCGCTACCTCATATCTGTTAGATTGATTAATTGGACAGAAAAGGTGAATGATAAATGGTGGAGGGAATGTGAGAAAAATGGGACATTCATGCATTGTTGGTAGAGTTGTGAACTAATTCAACCATTCCATAGAGCAGTTAGGAACTGTACTTGAAGGGCTATAAAACCATGCATACCCTTGAAATACCACTATTAGGTCTGTGTCTCAAAAGAAATAAAAAGGAAAAGGACCTATATGTACAAAAATATATCAGCCCTTTTCTGGGGGCAAAGAATTAGAAATTGAAGGGATGTCCATCAGTTGGGGAATGGCTGTTCTTTCTTTTGTTGACCTTCTTAACTTGTCCAGGGCCCTGCCCCCATCTTAGCCTTAAGCAGAATCTTATAACTACAGCTCATTACCTTCCCATTGGTCAGAATTTTCTGTATCCCATTCACTAAAGATCCTCTTCTTTTTATCACAACAGTTGATGCCCAAATTAAGTTATTATTGCCGTCTTAAGTAACATATACATTAATTGAATAATTCCATTGGTTCCATTAGTTTGGTACTGATGATCTATTTTTTCTGCACGATTAATTTCCTCTTAAACCCTTCCCCCACTGACTGAAACCCTCCCTCTATTTTTTTTTTAAGTTTTATTTATGTGTTTTGTTTTTATATTACATTTACAAATTACCTCAACTTCCTGAGAGTTCCCTTTGTAAGAAAAGTAAGAGGCGGCCAGGTGGCACAGTGAGTAAGAGCACCAGCCCCAGCATCAGGAGACCTGGGATTGGTTCCAGCCTCAGACACTTAACACTCACACACAAAAAAAAATAACTGGCCATGTAACCTTGAGCAAGTTACTTAACCCTGATTGCTTTAAAAAAAAAAAAAGGAAAGGAAAGTAAAATAGTTAAGTAAAACTAATACTATAAGGACCTCATCAGATAATACATGTCTGTAGCCCCTCCCACTTCTATTTTAAAATATTTTAATTGATAGAAATCTCCTTCCCCCATTGAGGAGAAAAAGAGAAAAGAAAGGCTAGTTCCTTGTAATAAATAAGCATAGTCAAGCAAAACAGATTTCTCTCCGTGATTATACACAATAATATATATCTTGTTCCTCATCCTAAATCTGTCCCTTCTCAGTTACAAATAGCATGTTTCTTCAGTGGCCCTCTAGAATAATGAATGGTCATTGTATTGATTATAGTTCTTATAACTTTCAAAGTTGTTTGTCTTTACAGTGTTGTTGTTAATCTATAAATTGCTCTCCAGGTTTAGTTCGCCCTTCATTAATTCACAAGAGTCCTCAGAGTTGTTTATTTTTATGTTTTGCGTGACTTCACATGTATAATGGGTGTCATCATACTGTTTGCCTTCTCAGTGCAATAAAGAAGAGCAGAAAGGAAGGAGAGAATTTGAAACTCTAATATTTTAAAAAGAATCGTTCGTTTTTATAGATGTTATAGTATAAATTATTGTTCTGGTTCTCATTTCACTATGCATCAGTTCATGAGAGTATTTTAGCTCACTCATATTTGACTTATTCAGCCTTTTCTCAATTGATAGGTATCTAATTTCTAGGTTTATTTTATTTTTTGCTGCTATTTTTTAAAAAGCTGCTATAAATATTTTTGTACACATAGGACCTTTTCCTCTCTTTGATCTCGTTTTTATGTACTCCTAGCAGTAGTATAACTGAGTCAGAGGGCAAGTGCTGTTTAGTAACTTTTTGTGTGTTATTCCATATTGCTTTCCAGAATGATTATACTCATTCACAGGCCCACCAATAATGTATCAATGTGTCTGTTTTCACTAGCTCCTCCAACATCTGTCATTTCCCTTTTTTGTCATCTTCACCACTCTCATGGGTGGCATCTCAAAAATGTTTTAATTTGCATTTCTCTAGTAGTTGACTTGTAGCATTTTTTGATATGTCTATAGATAATCCTGGGTTTCTTTTCCTTGAGAGGTACCTGTTCATAATCCTTAGAGTCTTAGACCAATTGATAAGTGACTCTTATTTTTATAAATTTGAATCAGCTCCTCTTGGAAATTATATCTTTTCCAGAGAAAATTGTTGCTAAGTTTCCCCAATTAATTTTACATCTTACAATCTTAGTTTTATTAGGTTTGTTTGAATTTTATGTAATCAAAATTGTGTGTTTTAGCGGCGGCTAGGTGGCACAGTGACTAGAGCACCGTGGAGGATGTTGGAGGACCTGAGTTAAAATCCATACTCAGACACTTAACACAAAGACTAGCCATGTGATCTTGGGCAAGTCACTTAACCCCAATTACCCTCTAAAAAGAAAAAAAAATTGTGTGTTTTATCTTCATGATCTTCTCGTGTGGCCCAGAACTTTTTTCTTAAACATAGATCTGATAGGTAATTTTTTCCATTATTAATCTGTTTATGACAAAAGGTTTATATAACCTTTTATATCCAGGTTACATACTTATTTGGAGACTTTTTTTTTTTTGGTAAGATGTCAGCTGTTGGTATAAATGTGATTTCTGCAGTCTCTTCCATATCCCACTTTTCCTAGTAGTTTTTGTCCAGTACTAAGGAGTCTAGTAGCTAGGGTCTTTTATGTTAATTGAGCACAAGGTATATTTGCTTCTGTATTTTGTGTATCTCATCTGTTCCAATGATTGATTTCTTTTTTGTTTTTTGCTTTTTGGAGAGGGTAAGGTAGGGCATTTGGGGTTAAGTGACTTGCCCAAGGTCACACGGCGTGTGTGTGTGTGTGTGTGTGTGTGTGTGTGTGTGTGTGTGTGTGTGTG
>NW_027186304.1:19295113-19392536 GCF_028583685.1 Petaurus breviceps papuanus
GTGTGTGTGTGTGTGTGTGTGTGTGTGTGTGTGTGTGTGTGTGTGTGAAGTGTCTGAGGCAGGTTTTGAACTCAGGTTCTCCTGACTCCAGGGCCAGTGCTATACTCACTGCGCCACCTGACTGCCCCAGATTGATCTGTTTTTTAATCAGTACCAAGTTATTTTGAAAATTACTGCTTTGTAGAATAGTTTAAGATCTGGCACTGCTAAGCCCCCTTTGTTCCCAGTCCTTTTCATTATTTCCCTTGAGATTCTTGACATTTTTCTTCCTTAAAATATATTTCATTATTATTTTATCTTGTTCTATAAAGTAACTTCTTAGTTGTTTCATTTATATCCCTAAATATATAAATCAATCTCTGTCATGTAAGTACTTTTGTATCTCAGTGGTAATTCTCACATATTATACACATTTTATAGTTATTTTAGTAAAATCTCCCTTTTGATCATTTCTCCTCATTATTTCTTAGCACCCTATAAAAATGCTGGTCATTTTTGTGGATTTATTTTGTCTTCTCACTGACTGAAGCTATTTTAATCAGCCTGCTAATTTTCTATGTGTGTCTGTTAGGGTGTACCATGCATAGAATTAGTAGAACTGTTAACAACAGCATGAAAATTGACTTAAACACTAATAACCATCAGTAACTGTTATAAAAGAAAACCTGCTTTAGTTTTTCATCTTGAGAAATCCTTTCCAGCTCTGATACTGATTAAGATCCATAGAACTACCCAAAGGAACTTGAAGTCTAAAAAAATTCAGTAAGAGATAATCGGAACTATGTGACCCTGTTCATCTTACTAAACTGATCTCTATCGATAGTAGCAACCTCAAAAATATTTTAATTTTTTTTGCAGATGGAAAAAAGAGATGATCCTTTTTCTGTTGATATTAAGCAAGTATTACTGAATATGAGAAAATATCGAATGGGACTTATTCAGACGCCAGATCAACTAAGATTTTCATATATGGCTGTAATAGAAGGAGCAAAATTTATAATGGGAGATTCAAATATCCAGGTAAACTTTATAGGCAGAAGTAACATATACATCTGTATAAATAGGAACATGTAAGATAAATACTTATGCCTTATAGCATTAGTATATAGTAATGCAAGCAGTATATAATTGCTGTTCTCCTCCTCTCCCATTCTCCCAAAGCATGTATCTTACACGTTTGATATGACAAGCCTGTTTATTAAAAACAAAAACCTTAAATCTTATACCATCATATCCTAATGGGGAACTCAACTTCATATTGCTTCCTCTATAATACTGGTATCCTTGACTTCTCTTAGGTTTTAGTTTCAGAGTCAACTTAATTCAGAAGAGCTGTTAGTTGTGTGCCACTTTTTAAAGCAGACTTTACAAAATAATTGTTCAGAATATGCGTTTCGTTATTTTGTTGTAAAGTGATTTTAATATGACTAGTCACAGATGCTAATTGAAGGCTGGTTTAATTTTGGTATTTTTTTTTTTAAGGGAGGGCAGTATTTCATTTGATCATTAGTCATGTTGGTGATAACAGTGGTTTCACCTGCATGACATTTTTACAACTCAATTGGATAACTGATTGTTGAAAGATATTTTTGTGCTGTGTATTAGGATACATAATACACTGATATAAAATAACAAGGAAATAGAATCACTCAACAAAACTTTATATTTTTTGCCTTGAATCCTGACCTTGGATACATTAAATGTCAGACTCTAATCTAGTAAATTTCCTACACTGTGAAGCCATAAACTGGCTAATAGTTTTTCGTGATTGCCAGTCATATGTGGAATGCTTATGTAAACCCTCTTTGGGGTTTACCACAAGACTCTCTGTTACATGAAAGTTATAGTATCTAGTAACTCAAATTATATGTATCATAGGAATCATAGAAGTTAGAGCTGCAAGGGACCTAAATCAACTAGTCCAACTTCCTCATATTACACACAAATGAGATAATAAAACTGAGAAGTTAAATAATTTGTCCAAGGTCACTCAATTTTTAATGACCAATTTAAGGCTAAAACTCTGGTCTCAAGGGCCTGTAATATTTTACCATGCTTCCTTTTAGTTAGGATTAGTAGAATTAAGCAGCTATTGCCCTGGTTAGGGAGGATCTGAAAAGAGACATCAGATTTACAGTGTTCTCTAATCCAGTCAATTGGAAGCATAGTAGTTTTTTCTACTTTGTGATAATCTACAACCCTCAGCTATAATAGTTACTTTCATCATCCCTGTTTGAAATATGTTACTCAGCACCCAATCGTGGTACATGCCCCTCCTCTCCTTACTTGTTGCCTTCCCTGTTCTCTCATTTCTTTTCCTTCATTTGTAGTTTAGAAATAACATGTACGGAGACAGTTAGGTGGTACAGTGAATAGAGCACTGGCCTTGGAGTCAGCAGAACCTGAGTTCAAATTCGGCCTCAGACACTTGACACTTGCTAGCTGCGTGACTTCGGGCAAGTCACTTAAGCCCAATTGCCTTACCTTCCTCCCTTCAAAAAAAAAAGACGTACAATTTTGTGACTGGTTTGTTCATAAAATTAGTTTTTCTGGAAACTCATTGTTTCCCTCCTTTTTTAATCCCAGTTTTGAAGATGCCAGGGATATCCTTGGTCTTTCTGAATTTTTTCTTGAAGTCTTTATACCGTGACATGAAATAATAATTCCATTAGTAATTCCCATTCTGAGGTAATTGTTTCCCTTTTTCTCACAAACATCACCTTGGAGAAGTGGACATTTCTATTATTGTGTGTGGTTTTATTTGGTTCTATTTGTGGGGGAAATAGAGATGATGTTGGGCCTGAAGGATTTGAGAACTCTCAGAAAATGTATCCTTTTTTTTGTTGCAGACATAGTAATTGGAAGTCTTAACTTCTCTGGTGTGTATGAGGGAGGAGGGTTAGAATAGGGACATTTCCTTTAGGGAAGCCTCTGTGATGATGACCTTGGCCTACCTGGATAAATCTCGGTGATTCTCAGTTGTGATCTGAACTGGTAATCGGTATCACCAATTCCCTACAGTCTATGATTTTCAATATTCTCAGGCAAATGATATAGGTGAGAACTTCTCAGAACCTTTTGATCTGAGGATTCCCCCAGAGAGCTTTTGTTTATGTGGGTTACATCTGCTCCTATTTACCATATATTAAAATTAAAGCAATTTGGTATTATGAAAATAGTTTTGGGTTAGCTAGGTGGCACAGTGAATTGAGCACTGGCCGTGGAGTCAGGAGAACCTGAGTTCAAATTCAGCCTCAGACACTTAACACTTGCTAGCTGTGTGACCTTGGGCAACTCACTTAAGCTCAATTGCCTCCCCAAAAAGCAAAACAAAAGAAAATAGTTTTGACTTCATGAGACTCCCTTGAGGGTCTCAGGGACCCCTCGATCAGTTGTCAGTCAATAAATGTTTATTAAATTTCTGTTTTGTGCCAGGCACTGAGTTAAGTACCTAGAGATACTTGAGAAAGGCAGAAGATAAGTCCCTTCCCTCAAGGAACTCCTTGTCTAACGGGGAAGACAAAAGAAACTTAGAGGCTGGGGGGGGGGACTTGGTGTGGGGGCTAGAGCTGGGGAGGAACTACTGAAGTGAGTGCCTTGGGCACCCTCCTTAAAGGGAAGATGTAGGAAGAGTTCTCAGGTGTCTGCCCTCTACAGTCAGAGGTAGGGAAGGGCCCCAAAGGTTGGAGTCCCCAGACCAAACTTTGGAAACCACTGCTCTAGATGGCAGCACTTCCCACCTTCAAAAAAAATCTTTCCGTTGCATTGTAAAGCTTTAGTATCTTAGTTTCATAAATGAGCAGGGTCAGATTCAAGCCAATTTCTTTTTGGATTAGTTGTATTCTATAGCTGCTTTTCCTTTAAAAAAAAAATAGCAGGTCTTGAATTCCAGACTTTTACAAATTTTTAAATAAGATTAAATGTTCTAGTTCATAGTTTTCTTATTCAGTACTCCTTTCCTTGATGACAGATTTAGAATTTGTTCTATATTCTGGGAATTTCTCCAATAAGATTTTATTTCTGGCATAAATTGTCTCTTACTGGCATTTTTTACTTTTGTCCAAGCAGAAAGCAAAGCTTCAGTGAAGGGTAAAATAATACCTCAGATTTACCCATGTAAATTCTGGGAACTCTTTAGCATTCTTATTTGATACCTTACTTGGCCAAATGTAAATAGCCAGTTGTTTTCTTGTTCTCTTATCTCCGTTTTCACTGCTTTTTCAAACCAGTGTGGCTGAGTGATGGGAAAGCATTGGTGATAGTCAGTGGGCATTTATTAAGCTCTTACGGAATGCCAGAAGCACCAAGAAGGGCAAAATGAGTTCTTAATAAATCCCAGTTTTACAAGATATGACCATGAATAGTTAACTGTATGATGGCTTACGTAGCAGACATTGTGGTGTGTGAATGTCCTGTAAGTGGGACTCACCGAAGTATAGCAATTCTTTCATCTAGTGACATAAATCTTGATTGTGCAGTATTTGCTATGTCAGTAAGAAAGAATGATGCAGAGGAAACACAGCCTGTATTCCTGTTCAAAAAGAAACCAAAACACTGTTCTATACGTTACTTAGATATTGTTGTATGTTAACAGACTGTGACCCAGTTTAAAATAGGACTCTTATCCTTGTACTATCCAAAAAGACAAACTCTTTTGACTCACAGAATTCTTTTCCTTTCCAAAGCAAACCTGAAAAACCATAAGTTGTAAGAGTAACTAGTAACTTCATCAATTCAAACTAAAACATGATCCTGTTAAAAAATCAACCTATGAGCATTTATTAAACACCTGCAATGTGCCCTGCACTATTTTAGCCTTTGAGGATACCTATTAAAAAAAGAAAGACTCCATTCAAAGAATTGACATTGTATTGAGGGAGAAAACATGGCATAAATAAATATCTATAGAATGTGTACAAAATAAACTTGTTAAATAGGGGGATGAGATTAGCAGCTAGAGAGATTAGGAAAGGCTTTGTGTGGAAAGGACTATTTGAGGTGAATTTTGAAGGAAGTGCAATTCTAAGATGTGGCAGTGAAGTGAAGATGCATTCTAGACATTGAGGGGCACACCCCCATTGCTGAGGTACAGAGACTGGACTGTGGTATGTGAGGAGCGACCAGAATGCCAGTTTGACTGGAATGTAGGGTGTGGAAAGGGAAGTGATGCACGCTGCCATTGGCTGGTTAGGTTGGAACTCTGGAAGGAAGAGCTTATTTGAGCCTAGAGGTGATGATGAGCCATTGGAGTTTCTTGAGTACAGGGAATGACATGGTTAGACAGGCACCTGAGGAAAATCACTTGGAAATGGGAGAGGCTGACAGAGATGACAAATTAGAAGGCTGCTGTGGTAGTTCAGGTGAGAAGCTGAGAAGTGATGAAAGCCCAATCTTGGATTTTTACATGGAGAGACAGGTTGTGAGGATTGTGATGACTGCCTTAGTACTACTATGTTTTAATGTTGATAGTCTACAACTGGACATTCTTAATTATTTATTTCATATAGATTCCTAGAGACGTGCAGATGGTTCAGATATTCTTTTTAGTTGTTAAATCAGAGTGTGTAAACCCTATTTGATGTTAGGGATACCCATATTTGAGCCAGGCTTTTAACTGTTATTTTGCACATTGATTACATCCTGACTTATCCACATAGTTTTAGAAGTGCAGTGCATGACAGACTTGGTTCACATTAGAAGACACTGGAATGTTAGCCTTTTTGTTTATCAGTAATTATATTAGGGTAGCTACATGGCACAATGGATGGAGTCCCAGGACTGGAGTCAGGAAGACTCATCTTCCAGAGTTCAAATATGGCTTCAGATACTTACTAGCTGTGTGACCCTGGGCAAGTCACTTAACTTAGTTTCCTCATCTGTAAAATGAGCTGGAGAAGGAAATGGCAAACGACTCCTGCGTCTTTGCCAAGAAAACCCCAAACGGGGTCACAATGAGTCTCAAACAGCTGAACAACAACACAAACCCCAAGCTTCAGTCTTGTAATGATAGCTCATTTTTACAGTGTTAAGGTTTTACGGAGAGCTTTAGGTACAGGCTCGGGAGATTTGAGATTCCGAGTCTGAGGCAGAATTTGAGCCTATAACTTCAGTTGTGTGTCCACTGAACCAGGCTGCCTGTCACAAGCAAGTACTTTACAAATGTTATTTCATTTAAGTGTCACAGCAGCACTGAGGGGCATACTGTCCAGATATTGTGACCCCATTTTACAGATGAGGAAACAGAGACTCATCAGTTATAAATTAATAAACTGTAGAATATCAGGTAACCACCTTCTGTTGTAGCTAGCAGAACTCATATCTGTCAAAAGGACAGCTGCACCTCAGAATCTGACCCAGGTGTAGTTCTCTGTTTTGAGAGTTTGTTGGGTGACACTTACCTTTGGCTGATACACATCACTCTGTTTCTACTCCTTTGTGTTGATAATCGTAGGATTGTTGAACAAAGTTATCTTTCTTGTCGTGGCCATATAGGAATCTTGTATGAACTTTGTTGATGAGAGACTCTAATTTCCAAGTCAGGTGCATTTTATGTGAACAAAAAGTTACTTCAGTGGATTGATGGTAGAGCTTACAACCTATCTCAGCTTTCTCCTCCTGCGTGATTGATTTTCCTCCATGAATCCAGCACAAAGAAACCTTCTGGATCTTTCTGAATTTCGGTAGCTTATCACTGGAACTCCTGGGCCTTCAATGTCATTTCTGTTGCCCCCTGATTTACTATACCTCTTCTAATTACACATTTAATTCATGATTTCTCTTTAAAGGTTTTATGAATGAGTCTATAATCTAAACAGAAGTGTTGCCCTTGACTGCCACATTGCCCCACTTAACAAATAAGTCTATTGACTAAACCAGTTTTATAGTTCTTTTAGTTTCCTTATTATTGATTTACATTAAACTTATACATAAAATTACTGTAATTGGTGTCATCCTTTTCTCCATCCCTTTTCCATTTGTCAGGATTACTCACTTGTTTGAGGGGGTCAAGTATGATTTTGCCATGTACACCAACTTTTTTTTTTCTCATTTTTCCTTCAGCTTGGTATTATTTTGGATCTTTGTTTAACTAAGTTGTCAATTTTAACTATACAGGCAACTGATTTGAGAATGGGTAGATATCAGTAATATGCCATTTCCTCTCTGTTAAAATATGAGTTTTATTTTGGGGGATGTCATTCAGTGCTCACCATATCCAGTGTATGACAGACTTTATTCACATTAGAAGACATTGCCTTCTGATTTTTTTCTCAAAGGTATTCATGCTATATATAAGCAGAAGCTATGTAGCTAACAAATCTTTGGTCTTTCTCATGTCTTACTCCAAAACCCTATTTCCAACGGATTCTTTACTATCTTTGTATATTCCTCCCTTTTTTCCACTGAAGTCAGTGAGCATCAGTGTACTTGTTCATTTAATTTTGAGGTCTTAACAGGCTCTTTATAGAATTTCTCTTTCTTTTCACAGTGTACTACAGATGTTAACATATAGTTAAAGTAGTTTTCATAGTAGTGTCTGGAGATATTTAACATTCGCGATACTGGATGACCAAATATTCCATGAAATACTGTTTCTTTTTGCCTTTGGATGTACAATAAAACCAACTCCACTATTTCTTCTAATTGCCTCTCTTTGAGGAGAACCTGTGAAAGAGTTCTTTCAGATAGCTGCAAATTCCAAGATTGATAATACTTCAGATCCTCCAGTAATATATGTCTATTTATTGGTCACTGAATTAGGGCTGTCATAACAGCCTAAAACTTGTGTGATTATTAGGAGCTTTCTATAGAAGCAGAAGAAGATCACACATGGCTAAAGAGTATTTTGCATTTTTCTTTGTTTCATGCGTGACCATGACCAAAAAATTTATTACTAAATAGCCTGCCAGCTAGTGATGAACCTTTCCATACTTAGCTAGCCTCCTTGGAAAGCAAACTTAAATCTGTTGCTAAGGCTACATTCAAAGCCTTCCCAATATAGTAGAAATTGTTAGAACTTGCATTCTTATATCATATCCTTCAAGAATTTTCCATTTCTACACCATGAGAAAAAAAAAAACTTCATTTTTAATGACTAATTTGTGGTGTTTTTAGACATACACTAAGCTGAAATTTCTTTGAGGAAAGAATGGATTGTTAAGTAAATATTTAATAAATGAAATTTCAAGAGAACAATTTCAAACTACAAAAACTTTTTTTTATAAAATCTAGATCTGTAATTTTGTGGTTATGGGAAACATTCGGCATGGAAATCCCCTCTTACTGATGGATGTCAACTGATCATATCTCATAGTTTCTTGGGCCACCAAGATATGTGGTTACTTGCTCAGAATCACAAAGAGTTTGTGCCAGAGGTAGGGCTTGATTTCAGGTGTTCTTTATTCAAAGTACATATGCCATAGTTTTTTCAGCTATTTCCCATTTGGTGAGCAAGTCCTTAGTTTCCATTTCTTTGTCACCATAAAAAAAAAGTTGTTTTAAACATATTTATACATATGGGACATTTTCTTTCTTTGAACTCTCAGGGATATTGCAGGGTCAAAGGGTAGAAACCCTTCAGTGAGACCAGTTCATAAGTTGCCAATTGTCTAGGTTCCATTTTGAAGAATTACAATGGACTTCTGGCTGCAGGATATATTTGTATATGCATATCTTTAAGCCATTCCTAGAAACACTGGTTTTCTATTTCTCTGTGTGCCTATACCTGTTCTCATATTCTTTTCTTCTTGCTTATCACCATGGTAGTTATGATAATGAAGAGTTGCAGTGATAAGATGCTGCTCCCTATTATCAGCTCTAGGGCTTCAGGAATATTAAGGGAGTTTTTCCCAATGTGGTGATAGGCCAGATTTCAGGTCTTTGAGTTCTAGTGCCCTGTAAGGCAGACCAGGCAGAAGCACATCTAGATTAAGAAGCTGGTGACCTATCACCAGGCTGTTCTCTGTAGTATGATCAGGAACTAGATCATGCCAAATATTCGATTTTTTTTTAAGGGGGGGAGGCAAAGCAATTGGACTTGCCCAGGGTCACACAGCTAGTAAGTGTGTCAAGTGTCTGAGGCCAAATTTGAACTCAGGTCCTCCTGACTCCAGGGCTGGTGCTCTATTCACTGTGCCACCTAGCCGCCCCTAAATATTCCATTTCTGTTACCACTAGAAAGTGGGAGATTGCTTTAGTACTTCAATTACAGAATTCTCTTAGACAAGGACATGAGCTGTGTGTGTGTGTTGTGTGTGTGTGTGTGTGTGTGTGTGTGTGAACTTTAAATACTTCTCTAAGTACTATCATGTAGTTCTAGTATAATTTTTTTAGATAAATGGCTTTATAAAAAAGGAAGTATTCCTAACCCTTGGTTATTATAATTGGTGAGGTATTTTAAATTAATTAAAGTGGCTAATATTGTATTTTATGAAACATTGAATTGAGGGATTTTTTTTTTAAGGTTCTGTCGTACTTTTAGAAATGGTGGAAAGAACTTTGTAATGATGACAAGGTATTTTATTATCCATCATGTTGTACTTTTCTCCCAATTTAGAAGCGGTGGAAAGAACTTTCCAATGAAGATGAAGCACCTAACTATGAGCATTCACCACCTCATCCAGCTACAATGATTACTGAAAAGTATAATGGGAATAGAGTGGGGTTCGAAGAAGATGAAAAAGGTGACAAAATAAACCTTACAGAGCTCTCCACCAAGATGCAAGATACAGCAGAAGAGAGCACTGAAAGGTAAGTTTTATGGAGTTAATATGCTAGAAAAAAGCAAGTTTTATTTTGCATGTTTAGACAGATTCATTCTCAGTGACTTCTTTTGAATAATCTTGCTTTGTAGGATCATAGGAGTCAAAGCTTAAAGTCATCTCTAAATTATTCTGCTCACTTCCATATTGATTTATTGAGCATCTCCTGTATGCCTAGTATTATAGAGGATGTTAAAGAATTATAAGACTAAGACGTAGTTTCTTTGTACCACAGGGATAATTTTATTTGCACTACCTACTTTAGAGGGTTTTTGTGAGCAAAGTCCTTTATAAGCCTTAAAGTTCTATGCATACATACAAATGTGAGGAAGTATCATTTACTCCTAGTTCTTTTTAGCATCTTAATTCTTCAGTTCCTTCTGTAACGTATTCATTTCCACAAGCTTTTATTTGTGCTTGGAATTTTCCTTTACTAGTGTTAAATTTTGCTTCCGTTATTCAAATATATCATTTGTCCATTTGAAAATATCTTGCATTATTTGTCTGATTTTTTTCCACCTACACATTTTCTGGTACTTGTGTAGCTTCATTTTTATTACTGTTTTTGTCATGTTCTCATCTTTTTCAGTAGGTTTCAGCCAGAAATAGTCCTGGTCCCCGTCCTCACGGTTGTATTGCTGCTCTGCTTTGTTCCTTTCTCTGTTCTGGCCAGAGTTTATCATCCTGCTTTTCTGTGGATTTTTAACTGTCCAGTTTGTTTGTCACCATCCTTAATCTCGAGAGCCATGAATGTCATGTTTTTTCTTTTTATGCACAGTGCTTTGTCCTTAGTAGGCACTTATTTTTTAAGTGAACTGAGTTCAGTGGAAACTACATTATTATGGTTTTTTTCCAACTTCTTGGGCTTTTTCTTCCCATCCCAGGTTTCCAACTGCTTACTAAACATCTCCATTTGAATATCCCTTTAGCATCTTAAATTTGCCACATCTATAATGTACTGATTTTCTTTGTCCTTCTTCCCCCTATAAACTTAACTATTTCTCCATTTTTTCCTGCCATACTTAGATTCACCCAGCCTTAAAACGAACATCCATGACTCTTGTTTTGCTTCCTCCTGTATCATATCCAGTTAAGCACAAGTCCTGTTATTTCTGTATGTTTCTTGCCTATATCCTGTCCTTTTCACATGCACTGCTACCATCCTACATCTTAGCACCGAATTCCACTTGTTTCATGTACTCATTCTTCTGAGATTCATCCTATTTAGATGCTAATTTATTCTGCTTCCTATTTTTCACCTTTCTGGATGGAATGAAATAAGGTTTCAAAGATGCAACCTTAAAGGACTATAAATGTTAGCTATTATTATCATTATGTCAAAATACCTTGATTAATTACCCATTACCTACAGGGTAAAGGCCAGTTACTGAGAAGTGGCAGCATGGTATAGTGAAAGAAGGACTGAATTTAGGAGCAGAAATTTTGTGTTCAAGCGCCAGGTCTGGTAATTATTAAATATGTAACCATGGACAAGTCACTTCACTTCTGAGCCTGTTTTCTCATTTGTGAAGTGGAATATTAATACTTATATTACCTATCTCACAGAACCATTTCAAGGAAAGTGCTTTATAAATCTTGCGATACTATATAAATGCGAATTGTGCCGGCCCCCCCCCCCCCATTATACCCAAGTGCATTTCATATATTACATGATTAAGTATTGCATTGGAACCTCCTGCCAAGATGGCTGCTTGAAGAAGACAAGTGCTCCCACCATCCTTG
The DNA here is from genome assembly GCF_028583685.1 of Petaurus breviceps papuanus. Classification (NCBI taxonomy): domain Eukaryota; kingdom Metazoa; phylum Chordata; class Mammalia; order Diprotodontia; family Petauridae; genus Petaurus; species Petaurus breviceps. Next base: position 19,306,615 of record NW_027186304.1, read on the forward strand.
GGCACAATTCTGAAGTTTGCATGAGACTGAATAATGATCAAGAAACCCAGTGTGAAACTGTATTAAATGACATCTTCCACCCCAGGACTACAAAAAATTATAGTACCAGGCAATAGGAAAGGGGAAGTAGACCTCAGACAAAGCCTGCGTTAATAAATGGGACATGAATAGCCTGAAAGACTGTGTCCAGAAGCAGCAAGAATGGAGAGATCCTCTGAAAAAACCCTTGGTTAGGAATCTTGAATGCCTCAGGTAACTTCAGTGGACATTAACAAGTGCAGTGCTGTAATGTTCAGACCCTGAGGGTTCTGAGGTCCCTAACACTATTTCCTGAGGTGCCATAGAGGGCCCCAAAGGCCCTCCTAAGCCCCAGGAGGTGGCAGTCAGCGCAAAAACCTAGGACAAGCCAGAGTGAGACAAACCGAATCACCTCACACAAAAATGCAGCAGGGGTGGACCTGAGCCATTGGCCCAACAAGTAAATCCAAGAAAAGACCAACTGCTGTAAAAAAAAAATTATTGCAAATCATAACACAACTGTAGGCAGAGATGCAAAGGGTTTGTTTTAAAAAAGAGGAATTTTCCACTATGTAAATAACTAGAAATAATGAAACATGAGGTGAGAAGTGGGGGTGGGGGAAGTTCTTAAGGAAAGAATTTGAAGGAGAATAAGTAGCTTGGAAGAAAAAATGGTGAATCTTACCCAAAAAATGGTATCCCTTAAAACTAGGATGGATCCAAGATAAATCACTGCCTCCATGAATCTACAAGAAATGTTAGAACAAAATCAGGATTGACAAAATATTTTTTCTTTTTCTTTAATAAGCAATTGGGGTTAAGTAACTTGCTCAAGGTTACACGGCCAGTTATTTCTGGGTGTGGTGCTGAGTGTCTGAGCCCGGGATTTGATCTCCAGGTCGTCCCGACACTGGTGCCGGTGCTCTTACTCGCTGAGCCACCTGGCCACCCCTAAGCAATTGGGGTTAAGTAACTTGCTCAAGGTTACACGGCCAGGTGTTTCTGGGTGGGTGCTAAGTGTCTGAGCCTGGGATTCGATCTCCAGGTCTTCTCAACACTGGAGCCGGTGCTCTTACTCGCTGTGCTACCTGGCCACCCCTACAAAATATTTTTTCAAATGTAAACTAATCACAAATACTTGACCTAGAATCATAAATAAAAAATGCCCTGATCTATTAAAACTAAAGGGCAAAGTAGAGAGAAAAGAATACACCAATCAGCTCCTGAAAAGAACCCCAAGAGGAGAAATCTCAGGATTGTTAGAGTCAAAGTCCAGATCTCCCACATCAAACTGGAAAAAAAAAATAGCAAGGGGTGCCTAGGTGGCGAAATGAATAGAGCACCAGCCCTGGAGTCAAGAGGACCTGAGTTCAAATACGGCCTCAGACACTTACTAGCTGTGTGACCTTGGGCAAGTCACTTAACCCCAATTGCCCCTCCAAAAAGCAGGGGGGAAAATAGCTAAATACAGAAAGAAGGCATTCAGGTTCTAAGGAACTGTAGTTAAGGTCACATAAGACCTTGGTGGGTTCCATTACAAATGAGAAGCATTTTGGAATACAGTATTCCAAAAAGCAAAAGACGACTAACAATAACAGCCTGCTGAGTTGAATATAATTGTATAGAGGGAAATGGATTTGTATTGAAATAGATGACTTTGAAGCATTCCTAAAGAAAGAACCAAAATTTAATAGGAACTTTGAAATACAAACACAAGATTGCAGAGAAACTTAAAAAGTTAAATGTATTTGAGCAGTTGGAAGAAGCCAAAGGATGATGTGTAATGCAAACATTCGAATGGAAGAGAAAAAACATTTCTTTCAGAATGTTTTAAGGGAGTTAAATAAGAAAAAACAGGTCTTGAGAGTGGATTGGTTGTGTTCTGAGCAATTTAAGAGGAGAAAGAGAAGGGACAGTGAAAGGGGGAATACACTAGGTTAGAAATAAGGAAAAAGGGAGTGAATCTCCTAATTTGAGGAGAATCTATAAACATAGAGGTGGGAGTGAGATGAAAAAGAGGTTGGACACTCACACCTTGGTGTGGAAATAGATCACACTTAAGGAATCAGACAGGAGTGAGTGGGGAATTAAGAGGAAGGATAATAAATAATACCAGGGAGAAAGTAAGCACAAGCAGCTTTATAACGATATCATTCAGAACTGAGCACAATTTAAAATGTACAAAAATCCATATAATTCAGTGAGATTTCTCCATGTATCTAAATAATAACAACAGTAATAACTGTTCACATGTATATAGCTGTGAATTTAGAAAATGCTTGCCTCGCAACATGTTCCCTGTGACCCAGGCAGTATTATTACCATTTTTTTGCAGTTGAAGAAACAGTCTCAGAGAGGCAAGTAACTTTTTTGTGGTCATACAGCAAGCAAGCATATAAGGTAGCATTCAAAGCCACATCTCCCAAAACCCAGCTTTTTTTTCAGTCTGCCAAAGTCACATCATATATTCATAAGTTTCTATACAATATCTTGTCACATGAGTTAGATGTCTGCCATGTTACCATGCTGAGATGTTATTATATTCAGTATAGACATGTTATGCTTTTTATTCATCTTTAGAGAGAAGCTGAGAAAATTCTAGTTTAGAAATTTGGTTATGCAATCAAATTATTCTTTCCTTTTTAAGATTTCCGAGCTATTTGCCTTACAACAGTTCTTTGGTGTAAATTAAGTATTATTATCTCTATGAAAAAATAGGCTTAGAGAAATTAAGTTGAAATTCATTGATTTTGTATGTATCACAGCCAGCGTTTAAATCCAGACTTCTTAACTACCATTTCAGTAGTCTTTGCATTAACAGTTCTCCTTTGTAAATTAAATGACCAAGACTTACCTATGATTGGTATCTCAGACTAGGAATAGACCTTGTCTACCCAGAATCCTTAAGCTATTTTACTCAGATTTGTAATGGTTTTGAGGAAAGAAAAAACTTTCCTTGCAGCTTCTCTTACAGAATGTCTTAGAATTGAAGGGTTTTCATTAAAACAAGGTAAGGACAGAATAGAGAAATGTCAATTAGAAGTAAACATCAGAAAGCCAAAGCTTCCAGAAAATGATGAAAATCCTAAAAAGATAAACCTGAGGTAAAAGAGTACTTTAGGTTCTTGTACTTAAATTCCTGTTCCTCTGGCTAGATTTTTTTAAAAAAGAACAACTAAACAAAAAACAAAGCAAAACATACACACTCTACAAAAGTCTGCTCCTTAGCAAAGCTTTGCATTCAGTTTCAAGATCACAGTGAGGTAGAAAACTTTTCTAGAAATTGATTTAGTTTTTCACATTAATATAAAGGTAATTTGGAGTCTCACGGATTTTTGTTTCTGTTTTTATTTTGTTCAAGTGCTTTATATGTCTATGGAATTAGTGTATTGTGAGAGGTATTTTTCTTTGTTCTCTCTTTTGTCTTGAGTAGACAGTAAAATTCAGCTAATGAGTTTGCTTACATATTTTTTTCTTTGTAGTGCCATTCGGAAACGATACCGAGAGGACAGAAAAGCTAATACAGCTCAAAAGGTGCAGCAGATGAAACAGAGGCTAAGTGAGACTGAACGAAAAAGAAAAAGGTGGTTATATTGGAAACCTATTCTCACTAAGATGGGGTTTGGTACACTCATTTTGGTTGGCGCTTTTGCTTGCTGGACATTGTATTCTCAGCATCATTCCTTACAAGTAAAGCCTTAATTTGCACAGCAAGCTTCTGCACTAGTAGTTGATTGAGTTGCTGCTGCAGTTAATCGCTAGGGCTTTGTCTCTTAGCAGCAAGCTCCCTACACGTACCTGAAAATGGCGTAGTAGAATAGACACCAACCAGATAAGTGATGGAAATCAGTCACAAGTCAACATCTCAGGACTTTGATCTGCAGGTACTTCTGAAAACCAAACTGTAAACTGCTATATAAAATAAAGATGTTAATGTTTGTTTTCAAGAAAAGTTTATAATTTTTTTTTTTTGCAAATGTGTTTATACAGTTAAAAAGTTACATTTCATCAAACTAAGCTGAAAACACCCTTGGTCAGAGGGATATATCTATGTAGGTTGTCTAGGTTTTAATTCACATGCCTGATATAAGCAATAAACATGGCTCTATCTACATTAAAACAAATGATCCTTAAAGATGTGCATAATGTGTAATGTATTCTCAACATGGGCATCAACATTTTATATTCTTAGGATAAATATATTTTATAACTGCCTATTTAATCCTTTTGTAGTTGACTGTACTTTTGAAAAAAAAAAAGCCCAGTTTAAAAAGATCTGTTACCCAAAAATAATTTTATTTTGGAACTGAATGTTCTAATTTGTGCATTGAATTAAGTGTATCATATAAATTTTCATTATTACTAAAAATTTGGTATTAGTGACTAAAAGTCTGACAATGCAATTCTTACTGTATATTTTGCATTCCATTGTGTTTTGCTATTTCCCACACTGAAGAATAAACCAAAAGCAGTTCCCCCAAAAAACATTTAAAGAAAAATGCTGCTTACAGGGACACTGTCAGGTAACTCTTAATCCAAAATGTAAGCCTCTACAAAATTTATTTTTCTATAGTTCATTATGAAAATATTTTCATAGGAATTTCAGTGATAATACACTAAAACTATAACTGAGGGGAATGCATGAGATTGAAGAAGTAAAATATTAGCTACAACTTAATCCCAGTCTGTAGTCTCATTTTCCTAAACTGAATGAAATGTGAACATTTGGCTTAATCTTTTATGTTCCCAAGTGAATTTTAAAGCTCTCTAAAATATTTGGTTAAAAGAGTAATTTGCAGCCTGACCGTGTCCCTTTAAATTCTTAATGAGATTGTTGGGGGGGAAAAAACCTTTGACTTTTAAAAAGCACATTGTTTTACTAGAAGCTGTGTTCAGAATTTAGAATGCTCTTCAGAGTGCTAGCTTTATTAAAGTTCCAACATTCCGTTCAACTTTGAGCTTGTCTGTGTTTTGTTGACTTTTAATTTATGTTGCAGATATTTGGGATTTTCTGAGACATATAGATAGAAAAGCATTTTAAAATGTTCTGGTTGAAATTGTTGAAAGTGCTCACTTACCTTGAAAGGACTGAATGTAGATTGTAGGTGATACGGCTACGTATTAAATAAGTCTTTTTTACCTTGTGCCTGTGTCCTAATTCAGTATTGTTTTCTTTAAATTTTTTAGTCAAGAGGAAGTAGCCAGGAGGCATTTCATATGCATTTTTGCATTACATCTATTCTGGTGCCAAGACCATACATTTTGGGGCATTATCCAAAACTAAGTTTTTTTCCCAGCAGTATCCTTGCTTTCCAGTTTCGTTTGTTTTTCTCCTTTTGATACATTGTTTGCAGAGTATATTTGGATCTCAGATTACATGTTATATTAGATTTAGTGATCAACCAGCTGGAGTTGGATCTATTGAAGGAAAATTTTTATAATGGGAAAAATACTACATTTGTAATCAAAGCTCTGGATCTTGGGCAAGTCATATCCCTCTAAACATCTCAGTTTCTTCATCTATAAAATGAAGAGTTTATACTAGATGGTCTCAAAGCTCTCTTGCAACTCTCATTCTATATGAACCTGTATATACATATAGGTAGTCAGTGCTAACAAGACAATAATATCCCTTGGTGGTTCATAATCCATTCATGTCTTCACTGTTCACGTTGCTCTCCATTTTGGAGCAAATCCCAGTTCTGGGGTATTCTGTGCCTCCGTTTCAACTCCGCTTTTTATTCTTCCTTCTGTTTACTTTGTGAGAACTAGTACAGTAGACACTCACTGGTGGCTCTTACAAGGAGGGAAGTCCTGGAAAATGCTATTGAGTAAGCAATAGCCCCAAATTTAAACATTATTGAAAGATTTTACATGAAACAGCATTTACCAATTTTGTTGGGCTTCTAGGTGGTGCGGCAGATAAAGTGCTGGACCTGAAGTCAGGAAAACTCTTCCTCCTGAGTTCAAATCCAGCTTTAGACACTTAATAGTTGTGTGACCCTGGGCAAGTCACTTAACTCTGTCTCAGTTTCTTCATCTGTAAAATGAGCTAGAGAAGGAAATGGCAAACCAGTTTCTTTGCCAAGAAAACTCCAAATAGGGTCACAAAGAGTCAGGCGTAACTGAAAATGACTGAACAAAATGCAGATTCATAAAAGTTTGTGATAATGTTTTGATATTCTTGAAAATTTGTCCATCATCAATATAGAAGCATTTATTAGATAAATGAAGAATTATATAGATATAACCAGCATATTGTAGTGGTAAAAATATTAGATTTAGAATTCAGGCGCATAGGTTTGAATTCTAGCTCAGATATTTTCTACCTCTTTGACCTTCAGACCTTTAGTTTTCCTCTCTGGGAAAATGAGGATATTGGATTTCATAAGATCCAGAGTTCCTTATAAATCTAAATCTAGGAACCATTATCACTTAGAAGTTTATATTCTAAGCTAGGAGTTTTCAAGATAGACATTTCATTTTTAAAAATCAGTATACCTAGGACTCATTATTAATTTCATTAGATATTACACAGAGGTATAGTAAGTTAACTCTATAATTCAATTCTGATTAACTAGAATTGGTTCCTTAGGTTCAAGAAATAAGAATAAACAATGGTTTGATTTGTTTCTCAGAATGGCTGTTAACTCTGTTTTCCAGTTTTTATCTGGGTGCTTTTCTGTCAGCTCTCGGTCATAGTGTTTGGCCTAACGCAAGAAGTGGTCAAATGGATCCGTGATTTCATCAATGTGACTACTTCCTGCTTTGGTGCAGATCTCTCCCCAGTCATGCCTTATCTTGGGCAGTTATTATCGATGCATTTCTACAAATCTGTCATAAAGGATCGATCCAATGTAATGAAAACTTTCCTTTTGCTCCCTTAATGTTTTTATGGATTCAAGTGCAATGCTCAGGCTGTGTGTTATCACCGGATGCTTATTGTATAATCAGCCCACCTCCTTTTCTGCTCCCTTCTACACCACCTCTCTAATGCGAGTCATCCATAGTTTTCTTTTGCCTAAGGAAACAAATGAAGTGATAATAAATTTTATCAAAGGCTACTTTATGCCAAATGACTATGAATTCTTTCTCTATTTCTTTGTGGAATTTGCAACTGGTATAGAATACAATTCTTTCTGCTTTGGACTGCCCATTCTACTTAGGTTAATAGCCATGTTCCAGTTCTAGTGAGTTACTAAAGAAAGTGATTTGTCAGAGTATTCTGATAAAACAAAGTAGTCACGTTCATGTTGAGAAGGTTTGGGGAATGATCCACATGGCTTTGCCTCTGGCTTTTCTTTGTGTGTGTGCCCTAGTTCATCCCATGCTCTTTTAGCATCTGTACCAAAGACTAGTCAGGAGAAAGGAAAGAAAATGACAATGATTATTAGTGAAATCCAGTCAATAAGTTTTTATTCAGTGCTTAACTTAACTATGTGCCGGGCCCTATGCTAATCAAGTTATCCATTTAATGACAGCTCTGATCAAAATTCTGTCATGCAGAGGTTATAACTTGCTTTACATAACACATAGGGTCTTTTTGGCCATTTCTCTTATTTATCTGGGCTATTATTCTTGTCCTCTTTTGTCCTGAATAACATTCATATAAATCTGCACTGACTTTTTTTTTTCTTTTTGGAGGGCAGTTGGGGTTAATTAACTTGCCCAAGGTTACATGGCTAATTTGTGTGTGGGTGTGGGTGTTAAGTGTCTGAGGCCAGAACTGAACTTGGGTCTTCCTGACTCCAGGCCAGCGCTTCACTCACTGTGCCACCTAGCTGCCCCTGACTTTTTTTCTTTTAATTAGGTTATAAAAGTAGTTAGTTTGTACAACAGAGTAACTTCATTTTTTGCAATAATTACTTATTTGCTTTCAGCATCAATTGACCAGGTTGAATGAGGCCTAGCATTTAGAAAGAAATCTCCTCTGACTCTTCTGCAGATAGAGATGCTCCTGCTATTAATTTCTAAAATGACATTCAAGGATTAGAGTCAAACCATTCTTAGAAAACTGAGAGAAGCATTTTTATCTGTGTAAATGCATGCTTTATAATTATCACAGATCTAAACCTGAAGTTTTGTTGGGATTTAAAATCATCTTACTGTCTGCTATACATTTTCAATTCACATTGGTGAGTGCATTTCCAAAATATTCATCACTTTTTAGGATGCTCTAAAAGGACACATGAACAGCTATGCTATGCTATGTTATTGTACACTGAACACTCAGAAACTGATATTTTTCCTTGAATTTCATTTTTTACCTTAAATCGATGAACATCTTTTCTTTTTTAAGCCATATAAATCAAGTATCATGCTATTTTAGGATTAATACCTTAGGTAAGAGTTGGAGTTCTGTAAACTCAAGTTCACCACTTCTACACTTCTATAAAGTCCAAGCCTGGGTAGTGACATTTGAGTGGAGAATGAGAATGGGGGTAGTTAGGTGGAGGATAATAGCCATTGGGTTGTCCATTCAGGGCTATAAAAGATTAGCCACATCCTTCACTTCAATCTAGGGCAGAATGAGCAGTCAATAAAACCTCATAGATTGTATCTAACTGGTTGGTGGATTCTGCTTTTTGTTCCTGACGCCAGGTGTTGCAAGTACTGCCAGTTTGGACTTAACAGAGGTGTGTATTCACAAAAACCAGATCTACATTCTTAAACATATAGCAATCGTGGTGGTATTTCATGCCTTTTAGTAGCCTGTATTTTAGGGTGGGTTTGTTTCTTTTCTTGTTGTTTTGTTTTGGGTTGTTTTGTTTTTGTTTTTCATTTAAATGATAACCAAATAAAAATAGCTGTTTTACCTCTAGACAAAATTTTAGATTAATGTGCATGCAGCAGGAAATTTTTTTTATTTCTAGCCTGTGAAATTAGACAATAGAAAACCAAGTCTTAATGACTTTGAATTCAAATATCTGGATCTCTTTTGGATCATCAATTATTATGGGGCTAAAGAAAACTTTCATCCATATTTTTCTACTTGAGTTTGCTATTTGTTATGTGTATCTTTCTTGGGTAATAATATATAGGGATGACTTCACAAGTTGCTGCTTTGCTAAGGACAAAGTGGAAAATCGGCAGGGCTATTTCATTCAAGTGCAAGAATATTTCCGTGTTTATTTGTGTACTGTCTCCTCAGCTTCTGGTTTAACAGGGCAACTGGACTCATCAAGTATTTATTGAATGCCTACTATGTGTTTAGCACTGGCCCAGCAAATTAGTGGATAATCCAAGGAATTTAAGTTCTTTTACTTTCATTGTTCTTTCCTAGAATGATTTACTTAAAAATTGTGTATATTTTGAGCCCTGACATTTCCTCCTCAGCAACAAGACTTTTCTGTCCTTAACAATTAGTTACATTGCTCCAAGAACTCCTCAGAGTGATTCTCCACAGAATTTTTCTTCCCCTGGACTCTACATAAATAGTGTTCTCTTTGCTCCTTGGATCCTTGAAAGATCTTTATTCTTCTTCGGAAAGCATTCTGTTTTTTATGATCATTTCTGATCCTTTTTCCTGTAGTGTATTTTATTTTCCCCTAATCAGTAGCATTTTTCAGTGTAGTCACTGATTCACATAATAAACTTTGTCCAAGGGGGCTTTGGTATTATCACTAACAACTCAATTAGGAAAAATTTTGAAATGTCCCGGCCCATCATCAGACTTGCAACACACAGTACCATTAAGGACAAATAGTTGAAAAATGCTTGTCTTTTAAATTCAGTTATCCTAATCAGCAAATTGGTTTTACATTTGGTATGGAATAGAAGATTTGAAGAACTTAGTCATTACAGCTGCTTACATTACATAGTCACCTGTGATTGGTCCTAATTATTTAATAAGGATATTATTTTGAGGTTTTTAATTTAGGACAACATTGACTTTTTTTTTAAACTTCATATTCTGTTTCAAGAAAATGGTGAATATATTTTTTCCTCATTGAATCTCAAATGTCTAACTCGACAATAGTATTTATACAAAATATGCAGGCATAATTCTATTCATTTCTTGATACCACTATAAAAAGACCAGCAACCACCTGAGTATACTTTGTCTTTGACTTAGGAAAGAGAGTTTGGGGTAGTTTTTTCCTGTACAAAATGATGCTTAGGGATTTTTATGGCTTTGCCACCAGTCTAGCGTGAGCTTTGCATAAATACCCAGGAACTAAAAATTTATTAAGTTGCTATGGTATTCCAGATTAAGGAAAATGAATGGTTTAATGAAATAAGTGTCTCACATAAATGCTTTATCCAAATATCACTAACCACATTTAGTTTAGTTTGATTTAGTTCAACTTGCTATTTCATTTTCTCTTGTTGTAAGAAATAATCAAAGTAGTAACTTAAAATAAAAATTTATGAGTAATATGCTTGGTCTTTCTTGCAAATAAAATATTTTTAAAAATTGATTAACCTACCTAACTTTTATTTAATCTTACAGACCTCTCTACTACTACTCTACCTACAACATACCAGTAGAGAAAAATTAATGGGGCTATAATTTTTTTAACAACCTCTATCTTTGTCACAATGTGTCTCCCAGACTCTTAAATGTAGGACATAGATGCATGAAATATTTAAACTTGGAGATCTGAACTGGATCAAGAGTGAAGCAAAGGCTATTACAAATAGCACCATCTATTGAAACTCAAACTGGCCCAAATAGCAATTTTTTATAGAAACATAGTTCTACACACTTAAAAGAGAACTCCACCAGAATAAAACTTGCCTACGTTTACAGTGGTCTCTGAATCAAAAATTGAGTTTGTTTAATGTTATTCCTTGATTTAAACTTCTTGTATCAAAGTTTTTAGTGGCTACCTGGGAAATGAATACAAATTACTCTTTATGACTAATTGACCTTGTCTTATACCTGCTACCTTAGACACTGAGCATTCTTGGGCGATACATCTGTTAATCATCCAGTGTTCAACAGTTTAAAAAAGAGAGAATTTTCGTTAAAGACTTGACTGATCACATTTGAACAGCAGAGCAAAGGAAGCTTTCTAAACATGCCGACGCTGTATGTGCCTAGTTTAGAAAAAGAGGGTGGTGGGGTCTTAAAATTTAGGGTGTCTCATTGGTCAGATTATGAGTGTAGTGTGCCTCAATTATTTAGAGATACTGTAGTGGAGAATATTTGCATTTTTGCAGGGGTATACAGCATTAACCTGGATAAAATGGGGCAGTTTGCAAATCTTCAAGAAAGTGGTAGTTTTATCTTAAAATGATCAGCAGCATGGCATACTGGACAGAGAGCCAACCTTGAAATCAAGAAGACTTGGTTTCATCCTGCCCTCTGACATGCTGGCTGTGTGACGCAAGGCGATTCATATCTTCTCCATACTCCTCGGGGCTCGGCACAGCACCCAGCACATACTAGGCACTCAATAAATGTTGACTCGCTCACTCACTCGATATTTCCTCACAGGTACCTTTGCCATTGAAATCACAGGTCCAGTCTCTGTACCTATCCTCAAAGTCATTTAAGCTATCAATGCTGTAACATGCTGGTTTGGGCTCTCCTGCTTATTTGGTTTAGCTTTGACTTTAAGTATAATAAATATTTTGATCATTTTGGTCTCTATTTTTTACACAAATAATTTGTAATATTAATACAATCTGTGACATTAGAAACCTAAATTCTGATTGTCAGTATTATTTGCCAAAAATAAGCAAGACCACTAGTAAAAAAAAACAAACTTTTAAAGAACATAAGTATCTTACACGTGCATTGATAATACTGCTATTTAATTAACATTATATGTTAAACCCCCAAATATTAGAAAATTGGGATAAACTACTCCAGGGCCTAGTTTTATAGAGCCCATCTGGCAGTGTGTCACATGAGGACCATTATGTGATTTTGAGAGGAACTGGAAAAGGTAGTCTTCTCTTAAGATTTTTAGTGGTAATTTGCAAAGAGGAATCTAAATTATAGTGCTTTGATATAAGCTTACCTTATAGCACCACCATTTCCTAGCCAAGAGAAAGAGAATGATGAACAATTTTACCACAGACAACTGGAACAATTAGTCTGATGATTGAATGTGGAATGTTGGAACACTTTTTAGTTGACTTTTTTTTTTTAAAGTTCTTGTAAGTCATGTGTTTATATGTATCCGTGTTGGGGGGAGGGGGTTAAGTTTGTCGGATTGGTGACTTTGTTTTGTATTATATGTTGTAGGCCGAGATTGACTGACACCTAAATCTCCATGATCTGTGAATGTTCTGAAGCTATAAATTTTGAACCATTGACATGCAAAGCAAGACCTGAAGCCCTCTCCGGGAATCAAAGTGAGGTTTGATAAATCTCTAGAGTGCCTCACAATTATCTGTTTACAACGTAAACTATACATCCAGGGGACGAAGAGCACCCACCAGCAAGAAGACTTTGCAAAACTTATAAATTTGATGTATTGTGTTTTTTAAATGCTTGGAAGAACTGTAGAAAGATGTAAAAGGAACAAATTAGGAGAGACTACTTTGTAACGTACTGCCATTCTTATTGTATTTTTATACGTTTTGGGCAGCATTAAATATTTTTTTTAAACTGATGTGTTGCTTTCTGTGCATTATGTTAAAGAATTACTCCTCCGTTATTTTTTTAACATTAGTTTGTCTTCAGACTTTTACAAAGAGTGACTGACATTAAAATGGCATTTTAACAGAAGTGATGGAGGCAGGTTTTGTTAGTTTATTCTAGCTGTTTGCATTTTGATGAATAGAGGAACCTGTCAGGGACCAGTAGTTCTAATCCTGTTTGTCAGGAGAAAAGAAATGAAGCCATATAGATTACAGTGGTGCTGACACTATTTTTAAGTCAGTGATTTGTGACAAGATAAATAACATGTTTTAATAAACATGCTGAATTTTCAGATGACACATAGCTGGGAGGGATTTCCATTGAGACAAAGATCTGGGCAATAAGCAAATACAGTGAACTTAAGTAAAGATGAATGAAATGTTTCGAAGAAGGCATGGCTAGAAAACAGTTCTGTGTGAAAAAAGACCAAGGTTTTAGTGGATCATACACTCAAGAGATTAAGTCAGCAAAGTGATGTAGTAGCCAAAAGAAGTAATTTGATCTTAGGCCTGATTCGGAGATGAGTGGTGTCCAGAGTTACGTCACTGCTCTGAAAAAATCTCAAGTACCGTGTTGAGTTGGGGTGTTGAGAAACTAGGGGTTGACCAGGATGGTAAGAGGACTGGAGACTGGCATTCAAGGACTGACAGAAGAAACTTGGATCGTTTAACCTAGAGGAACAGACAGGAGATATGTAAAGTACTTACAAGGCTGACGTGGAAGAGTAAGGATTGGATTCATTCTGCTTGACTCCAGAAGGCAGAATTTTGAACCTTGGTTGGAAATCGCATGGAGACAAATTTAGGCTCAATTTACAGGTAAACTTATTTTTAGAACTGTCTAAAAATGGTGTGCACTGACTGGGAATAACGAGTTCCTAATCATTTCACAGTTGCACAAGAACCGAGACCTCAGATGCCATTTGACCCAACTCAAACCTGAGGAAAAATCATCTCTACATCATGGATGACAAATAGTCATACAGCCTTGAACATCTTCAGTAAGGAAGAATCCATCTCTAGAAGGCACTCACTTTGGAATAGCTCCAGTTGTCAGAAAGTTATTCTTTGCATGAAACTTAAAAGTTTCATCTTTGTTACTTATTCATTCCAATTGGAGTCACTCAGAATAAATCTTAATAAATGTCCTCTTCTACATAATAACCCTCTAAAAACATGAAAATAGTTTTCTACCTGCTCTCCTGAGTCTTCCTGCCAAACTTGTTTCACCTGATTGTCATAACGACCCCAAATCAAGAGACATCCATAGCCTGCCTTTTACCTTTCCCTGTATTCCCAGCATTTAGTATCTGCCTGGCACCTAGTTAAGTGCTTGATAAATGTCTGTTGACTGACTAACCATCCTTATTATTGTTTGGGTACCCTCCAGTTTATCAATGTCCTTCCTAAAATGTGGTGCCCTGAACTGAACACACTATTCTAGATGTACTGTTACTAGGAAAGAATGTAGTAGGACTAAAATTTCTTGGTCCTGAACTGTATACAATCAAAGATTGCATTAGCTTGCTTTGTTGACATTATACAATTGACTTCTATTGAGCTCACAGAGCACTAAAGCCTACAAGTCTTTTCCAGATGAATAGCTGTCTTGCCTTGTGCCTCTCCCATCTTGTATTTGTGAAGATTATTTTTATAACTAAGTAAGATTTTACATATACCCTATTTAGTTTCATCTTATCAGACAGCTCAATGTTGCAATATCTTTTTGGATCCTGTCATTTAGTGTCTTGGCTAACCCTCTCAGCCTTGTTATCCCATGCAAATGTGATAAGCATGCCTTTATTTAGAGGCAGGTAGGTGGCATAGTGGATAGAATGCTAAATTTATAGGAAGGAAACCTCAGTTCAAATCCTATACACTAGTTATATGACCCTGAACAAGAGGTTAAATGCTTCTTAGTTTCCATTTCATCTGTAAATGGAAGTAATAGTACTTCACAGGATTGTATGGGTCAAATGAAATTTTACATATGCATATATATAATTATAAAGTGATCACCTTGTAAAATTCAAAACACTATCAACTATATTATTGTTCAAGTTATTTGTAAAATATATTAAATAGCACAAATCTTAGTATAGATCCTTAGGGCACTCCCCTGGAGACCTTCTAAGATAATATACAGCCATTAATGAATGACTACTCTGGGTTTGGCCATCTGACCAAGCCTAAAGCCACCTATTTTCTAGTCTATATCTTACCATCTTTTTTTTTAATAGTAGCATGAGATTCATCAAACCCTTTGCTAAAATCTAGGGAAGCATCACCCAATCTCCTAGACTGGCAACTAGAAATGAGGTTCATCTGGTATAACCTTGCTGAAATCATGCTTGTTTTTTATAATCACTTCCTCTTCTAGTTACCCTTTTGATGATATATTCTAGAATGTTTCCAGAACCTGAAGTCAAGGTCACTGACCTATTGTTTGCAGATTTCTATTTTCTTCCCTTTTTTGAAGATCAGCAAATTAGCTTCTCCCCAGTCCTTCAGCACCTCTTCCATTCTCCATACCATCAAGGAGCACAGAGTGGTTCCATTAACAAATCTGCAAAATGTTTTCCCTAGAATGTAGTTCATCTGGGCTTTGTGCCTTGAACTCATTCAGAGTAATTAGGGACTTTTGTGTTTTCTTACTAGATTATCAGCTTCTTATTTTTATTCTGTTTTTTCTAATCCCTAGAACATTCTCCTCAACAAGAAAGAGGCAGTTCTGCCTCTTCTCCATCTGTTATCATTGTCCCATTCAACTGAATATTGGTTCTTAATCCTCTCCCCCCACTCAGTTTAGCTTTAAGGAGCAAAAAAAAGGAAATGTTGTTAGCCTTAATTTTCCTCAGAAACCTCAGTTTATTCTATGCATCAGCACTGCTGAGCTTACAAAATTGTGCCACCATGCCTTTATGTTTTATCCTGTTACCTTTCCTTGTTTCCATGTATATTACGTATTTCAAAAATCTTAGTTGATTTTTACAAGTTCCTTGTGCATCAGCATCCATCTCTTTAGACAACTTCACTTTTGTTCTCATCAGAATCATTTCTCCTTATGTCTTCAGAATTTCATTTGTGAAAGATTTCTATCCTTCCTTTTCTTACTTCCCCTGTAGAATTTTAATCCATGGGAAGCTTATCTATCATTTTTGCTGAATCTAAGTCAAGAAATGACTAATTATTCTGCTTTAGGCTGAGAGAATTCCTGTGGATGTCTAGATAATTGCAGTCCCTAATCATTATTATAGCAGACCTCCATCCAGGTTTTGATGTTTCCCTAGCTGCTGTATTTCTTCTGTTATACACTTTTATGGCAATATGACTTCTCTTTCTAAATCAATTTTGACTCCAAAGATTCCTCCTGGGTTGTTTTCCATGATACTTCTCTGCTCTGTTTCCTGGATTTCCTAACAAATTGTGTGTGTGTGTGTGTGTGTGTGTGTTTAATATACAATGGTATCTTACCTTTTTACCTATATTTATTTTGAATAAGATATCTTTCCAGGCATGGATTTCATCCTACCAAATCTCAGTGTTATCTGTGAGATCAGATCTGAATGCTTGTGTTACGATTTCCAGTTTACTCCAGTGCTGGTAGCTATATTTACATTTGTGTATAGATGTCTGAGGCCATGAGTTTTATTACTGGCCCCATTTCTTGGCTTTTATTTGTTGTTAACTTCTGAGTACTTCTGCTGCTGCTTTTGTTCATCATGGCTTTTCTGTGTGATATTCAGGTTGGTTTACATATGGATATATATATATATATATAGAGAGAGAGAGAGAGAGAGAGAGAGAGAATTTTTTCTCCCCCTCCCATTCCATTTTAAAGCCTTCTTGATTAAGTTTGTGAGACTCCAGACAAATATCTTCTCTTACCAGCTCTTGTTAGTTGCATTCTATTCCTGGTCTGTTATTCCTATATATTACGGAAATCCAACTTCTATTCTTAGACATGATCTTTTTTTTCTTTTTCTTTTTATTTATTTGTTTACTTTTAGTTTACAACATTCAGTTCCACAAGTTTTTGTGTTCCAAACTTTTCTCCCCCTCCCTCTCTTCCCCCCTCTCCACCTATGGCAACATGCTATCCGATATAGGTTCTACAAATACCTTCACATTAAACATTAGACAAGTTGTAAAGAAGGATTATAACCAATGGAGTGAAGAGCGAGAAAGAACGGACAAAACAAAACACAAAAGAGAGAGCGAGGAGTCTGCTTCAATCTGCATTCAGTTTCTGTAAGTCTTTCTCTGGATGTGGATGGCCCTTTCCATCATGAGTCTTTTGGAGTTGAGACATGATCTCAATCAACTATTGACTTCCCAAGTCTATTTTTCTTTTCTGAATACCTTGCCTTCAGTAGACATTGATTATGGGAAAAGATCACTTGTTCCCCTAAGTCAAGGGTTCTTAACCATTTTGACAGACTGGTAAAGCCTATGAACCCTGTCTCAGAGTAATGCTTTTAAATGCTTAAGAACAAAAGACATAGGATTACAAGGGAAAACAATTATATTTAAATATTTATCCTTTTTTTTAAAGTTCTGGGTCCCTAGGTTAAGAACTCCTGCTCTAAGGTCATAGTCATAGTCTGGAAGCAGAAATGAACCTTAGAGGTTCATCTAATCTAACTCCCTTTTTTTACAGATGAGAAAACTGAGGCCCAGAGAAATTTTCAAATGTCTTACCCCAAACTGGGATATCTTTGGCAATGTGAAAGAGCAGAATTTAAATGAACAATTATGGCATTCATTCTACATCCAAAGGTTTCAACTACATGACCTGTGGAGCCCCTTCCAACTCTAGGAACGTGATTGTCCTGCTGTACTCTGCCCTTGTCATACATAGCGTATTTGGAGTTTTCTGTTTATTTCTCGACGCCACATTTTAGAAGGCACATTGATCAGTTGGAGAATGTCCAAAGGAAGCAAGTAGGATGCAAAGACTCTTGAGTTCATGACATAAGAAATTTGTTTTAAGGATCTAGGATTGTTTCCCGATAGGAGAGGCTTGTGGAGAGAAGGGGTAGGGATTGACTGGGGACATGATAGCTGTCTTCAAATATTTTGAGGGCTGTTACGTAAAAGGATTAGCTTTGTTCTTGAGCCCAGATCTAAAAACAACTGGTAGAAGTTACAGGCACGGGGTGGCTAGGTGTTGCAGTGAATAGAGCACTGGCCCTGGAGTCAGGAGGACCTGAGTTCAAATCTGGCCTCAGACACAACACAAAAACTAGCCGTGTGACCTTGGGCAAGTCACAACCCCAATTGCCCTCCAAAAAGAAAAAAAAAAAAAAAAACAATAACAGAATTGTTGTTTTTTTAAGTTACAGACACAAATTTAGGCTTGATATAAAGAAAAAGTTCCAAACAATTAGTTATCCAAAAGCTGAATGGCCTGTTTTTGGAGATAGTGGATTTCTTTCACTGGAGATCCTCAAGCAAAGATAAGGTAACCACTTGCCAGCTATAAGATAGAGGCTTCTTGTTCAAGTGCTGGTTGGACTAAGTGGGTTCTTAAGTACTTTTAACCTCTGATGTCCTATGATTTGGCAATTCTTTGATTCTATGAAGAAATTAAAATTTTATGAAGAGTTTATAAGACATGTCAGTCCCATAATCCAGATTCACGCACTTAAAAGGAGACTAACCTTTCAGAGTGAAGAGCTAAAGAAAGATGTCCATTCCTTTGCTTATTTCATCTTGGATTCTAAGAAAATTAACTATATCTTCCAATATTTCAGAGCACTCATTCATTCACATTAGCATCAAAACTACCTACAGCTATTTCCATGGTAGCAGGATACCTCATAACATCAGTGGTGTCGAAGGCAACTAAACCATACATAAGGATCCCTGCAGGCCCTGTATTGATATGGAAGATAACACCTTGACATTATCTATGTTCTATTTATTTTGTGGTTCCCTCAGCAGCTCTTGTCCTCTTGTTTGACACCTCTTCAATCACATCACTACTTAAACCTATGCTTAAGTCTTCTCAAAATTATGTTTTGGAAACTAGAGGGACTATGGTCTTTGCATGGAAATCACCAGTCTTGAGAGTCAGCATGGTGAAATGATTAGAACCATAAACTTAAACTCAGAAAGTCCGGGCACCACTTCTGCCTCTTACTAACTACATGACCTTTGGCAAAATTCAATCTCTCTGAGCCCTTCTCCTCCTCTGTAAAACAGGGATAAAAGTGATTGTTGTGTGGACCAAATAGGATATGAAATCACTTTGGAGTCCTGAAGTACTGTGGATATTTAAATGTAAGCAATAGTTATTAAACAGAACAAAAAAATTGGGGCTAATAGCAAGATCTAATTTCTGCCATAGAGATTCAAACATTTTTATTGATGTCACCGCTGAAAGCTTGTTTGAACATCAGCAGATATTCAAGGATAGAACTGATAACATTTCTTAAGATTATTCTCTAGGACATTTCTTTTCAAACCAGTTTCCAGATTTCCACCATCCATTGCTTTGCCTCTGTGACTTGGAAGTCAGAGATTAGAATGTAGTTTTGGATTTCTCTCTGAAACAAATTCTATATGGATTCTCTAACAACGGACTACAGCAATCCAAGCATTCTAGGATTTGAGTTAATGTTCCAGAAAGGGTAGACCTTATTTAATTAATATTTAAAGAAAAAATTTAATTCTTGCCTTTCTTTTTTTCATAATCTCTTATACAGACCCAAGTCTCTTTACTTCTAGTCCACAAATCTACTAGAATATGCTTCTTCTGGCCTTATTAATTTCATCTTTTTAAAAAATCCTATGATTCATATTGAGTTAATTCAAAAAAGGTGAAGTGACTTGCCCAGGGTCACATAAATAGTAAGTATCAGTTGAGATTTAAACTTAGATCTTCCTGACTCCAGGTCTAGTATGCTCCCACACCAATCAGCTGCCTGTATTCCCATACCTCAGAGTATCAGTGAAGGACAAAGGCCGTGAGTTTTCTTCTTCATGTGATGGTTCTTGTTCATAGTTCCTCAGTACAAGGTGTCTGCTAAATAACCTCATAGGCTTGTGATTACTCATGTGTT
Organism: Petaurus breviceps papuanus; assembly: GCF_028583685.1. Lineage (NCBI taxonomy): Eukaryota > Metazoa > Chordata > Mammalia > Diprotodontia > Petauridae > Petaurus > Petaurus breviceps. The sequence continues at coordinate 19,326,297 of NW_027186304.1, forward strand.
CATGAGTTCAAATCCGGCCTCAGACACTTGACACAAAAACTAGCCGTGTGACCTTGGGCAAGTCACATTACCCCAATTGCCTTCCAAAAAGCAAAAAATAAAATAAGCTTAAGGACGGAGATTGTTTCCTTTAAAAAAAAAATGGGGCTGACTAGGTGGCGCAATGAATAGAGCACTGGCCCTGAAGTCAGGAGGATCTGAGTTCAAATCCAGCCTCAGACACTTAACCCAAAAACTAGCCATTTGACCTTGGGCAAGTACCTTAACCCCAATTGCCCTCCAAAAAAAAAAGAGTTAATGTCCCTCCTTCCCTTAAGAGGTAGAAGGAAAGGGTATACCAGGAGACAACAGGTACAGTAGAAATCAGGTGGAGGTGACAGTGGGGAGCAGAGCTGGCACCATAACAACAGAACCTCAGAGTGCCCTGCCTATAGGTGAGTCAATGGTGCAAAATGAGAGGGTACAAGGAAAATGGGAGTGTGTGATATGCCCTGGTCAAGTTGCAAGGCAGCAATGAAAGAAGGTGATTCTTGTGGTCTCTCAGATAGAGAAGAGCCTGAAGCAGAATGGGGAAAGAGACAAAGGGAGGGGTTAAAAAAAGGGAAGGAAAAGGCGGAGGCCTTGTTTTCATAGTGGGAAGAAGGCTAATGACTGTTCCTTTGGCTGAAGAAAAATGTTCTTTTTTTTTTGAGGGGGAAGGCAAGGCAGTTGGGGTTAAGTGACTTGCCCAAGGTCACACAGCTAATAAGTGTGTCAAGTGTCTGAGACTGGATTTGAACTGAAGTCCTCCTGACTCCTGGGCTGGTGCTCTATTCACTGTGTCACCTAGCTGCCCCAAGAAAAATGTTCTATAAAGGGAAATGGGGTCTTTGCACCGAGTATTTTCTACAGAGATTTGCCACTAGAACAGACTGCTCATCCTACTTTGGGATGGGGTTTTGGAGCTCCTGGGGGTTCCAGGAGCCTAGGAAAGTGGAAGGGCATGAACTTAGGGAGGAGATTTTGATACAAAGAAGATGACCACAAAGAATGTATGGGTCAGTGGTGTGCTGTGTACTTGGGAATATGGCAGGTTTGGTGGGCAGGGGGAGGGGGCTGACAAGGGGCAGTATCTTCTCTGTCACCTGAAGGAACTAGCATTTATCTGAGAGTGAGGCATAATTAATAAGATGAGAGAGAACAAATCTCATCAGTCAAAGACTGAGGAAAGAAAACAGAAACAGTTCGTGTAAATACAAGAAGAAGGCTGAAAGACAGAGCCTGGGTATATTGGTCTAGTTCCTAAGCAAACCAATCAACAGTGAGACCCATAAAGAAGAGAAGAAAAAATGAGTAAAAAAAAAAAGTTTAAAGGCTTTGAAAAATATTATACTATAAAGAAAATGAACCCAAACTCTTAATGATAAATTCCTAAGATTCCCCAGAAATCATGGAACAACAGTAAAGTTCTAAAATGATTAAAAAAAAAAAGAAAGAAATACTCAGGCCCCATAGAAAAAGAGGAGGGGTAAATCCCTAGTGGAGGCCTCCATAGGGGCAAAGACTTGGTATTCCCTCTCCCCGGGGAGGTCCCAGGGATATGAAGATGTTTGGCTCCAATATATAAATAGTCTATACTTGTAACTGGTCAAGTTCTTCAACAAGCTACTATCATTTATAAAATGAATCCCCTTTTTATGCTGCATTCAATTAAAACTAAAACTCATGGGGAAAGAAATAACATCCCTTTGTGTTTTATAGTTTATTTTGATGAGTCTGCTAGTTAAATAGTCCTTAGTATGCTGTTTCCCCATTATATAAGCAGTCAAAGGCTTTGGCTAAACAGTTTTCAGAACAGAAAATGCTAACAAGGCAACTCCAAATCACTAATAATATGAGAGATGCACAGTAAAACAATCCTGTTTTCACTCTACACCCAATGAACTGTAAAAGATGACAAAAAATGAAATTAATCATTTTTGGAGAGGCTATGTGAGGACAGGTACACTTATATGTTATTAGAGGAGCTATGAATCGGTCCAACCATTTTTTTTGGAGGGGGGAAGGTAGGGCAGGCAATTGGCGTTAAGTGACTTGCCCAAGGTCACACAGTTAGTTTTGTGTTAACTATCTGAGGCCAGATTTGAACTCAGGTCCTCCTGACTCCAGGGCCAGTGCTCTATTCCCTGAGCCACCTAGCCACCCTGGTCCAACCCTTTTTGAAAACAATTTGGAATTATGCAAGAAAGATCAGCAAACCCTTAGCCATCTAGCATTTATTAAGTACCTGCTGTGTGCCAAGCACTGGGAATATAGAGGACAAAAACCAGCCTCTTCTCTCGAGCTCATGATCTAATGGAGGACTCAATATGCAAACAATTATGTATAAACAAGACATACAAAAGCATAAATTGGGGGTAGTCTCAGAGGGAAGGTGCTAAGATTGAGGAAGACTAGAAAAAGCTCCTTGCAGAAAATGGGACATTAGCTGAGACTAGGTGAGAAGGTGTGGGAGATAGCAGTCCCCTGACATGGGAGACAGCTAATGAAGATGCTCAGATGGGAGGCAGAGGAAAGGCCGGATCTGAGGAACAGCTGGGGAGAGCAAGCACACTGGATTGCAGGGCATATGCAAGAGTAAGAAGACTGGAAAGGCTAAAGAGGGCCAGGCTATAAAGAGCCATAAAGCCAAACGGAGCACCCTGAGGGTGACAGGGAGCCATTTACTGAAATGGAGGAGGGAGGGAGGGAGGGTGTGGACAATTCTCAGGGAGGTGATAAGGCCAGACCTTCTTCAGGAAGATCAATCTGAGAGCTGCATGGAGGACAGATTGTGATTCCAGCTCACTATTCCCTCTACTACAACATGTACCACTCAAGATTGATCATTGACGAAAAACACTCCAATATTTAACAAAAGTCATAGGAGCATTCTTTCTGGTAGCAAAAACTTGAAATAAAATTGGTTTCCATCAGTTGAGAAGATGAACAAATGTGTGCTATGTAATTATGATGGAGTATTATTGTGCTAGCAGAAATTATGAATATGAACAATTCAGAGAAATAGAAAGTTTTTTGTATGGAATAAGGCACGTTAAAGAAAGCAGAATCAAGAGAACAATATCCACAATAACTACTATAATGTGAATAATATTAGCCATAAAAAGCTCTTTAACACTAATGAAACTGTAATAAAGTATCTTGATCTGAGAGACACACCTTTCTCCTCTTAGTAGGTTAGTAGGGGCTGTGTATGTGGAACATGACACCCCATCAGATACTGTCCCAGTGTGCATTTACTTTGCTTAAATGTTTTTCTTCATTACAAAGTGAGGTTAAGTTTTGGTCATGAAGGTGTGGAAAAGGATTATAGGAAATGGCACCCATAGAAAATAAGTAAATAGTGACTGTTCTAAAAGTTCCTAAAGTCCAGAGCAGAGTTTCTTAGCCTGGAATGGTAAACTTGCTGTTTTAATAAATGTAATTGACTATAATTGGTTTCCTTTGTAATCTTAGGTATTTTAATAATTTAAAAATATCTTAAAGTCAGCTAGGTGGAACAGTGGATAGAGGGCTAGTCCTGGAGTCAAAAAGACCTGAGTTTAAATTTGACCTCAGATATTTACTAGCTGTTCAAGTCACTTAACTTCTGTATGCCTCAGTTTCCTCATCTGTAAAGTGGAAATAGTAATAGCACCAATCATTCTGCCGAGTGAGGGGAACAGAACAAGAACACTGAACATAATTACACACACATCGTATCTGTGATGATTACTTTGATAGACTGGGCTCCCCTTAGCAATGCAAGGCTATTAAGACAACTCCAAAGGACTCATGAGGGAAAAGGCTATCCACATTACAGAGTCTGAATGCAGATTGAAGCAAACTATTTGTTCTCTCTCCCTCTCTCTTTTTGTTTTCTTTCTTCTTTTTCATGGTTCATTCCATTGGTTATAATTCGTCTTTACAACTTGACTATTGTGAAAATATGTTTCATGTGAAGGTATATGTAGAACCTATATTGGATTACATGCCATCGGGGGGAAGGAGGGGAGAGATGAGGAGAGGGGGAGAAAATTTGGAACTCAAAACCTTGTGGAACAAAATGTTGTAAACTAAAAATAAATAAAGTTAAAATTTAAAAAAACAATCACTCAATCAATAAACATTTATTAAGCACCTACTATGTGTTAGGCATTGTGCTAGGTGCTGGGGATGATACAAAGACAAATAACAATCCCTACTCCCCAAAAGCCTACACTCCCATGTAAACTAGGAAGCTAGATGGAAGAACTAAAACTGAGGTGAGGCAATTTGAAGAAGGGGAATTAATTCCTCTGGGTTTTTCCAGAACTTAATTCCCCAAGAATTTCCAGCTCCAAAGCCATAAGGCATTCCGACTCAGCCAGTAAGAGTCAGACTGCTCCTAGGCACCGAAATTCACTAAGAAGACTTCCTGGCTGACTTCATACCTTCCTTGAACTCCCTCAGAGACAGGGAAATTTCAGCTGCGGAACGAGGAGTAGGAGGTAGTTTAAAATGAACCTTAAGTAAAAATGGACATAAAGCAAGAACACAGCTTCTACCCACTGAAGGAAAAATGTAATCCAGAATAGCAACAGGAAAGTTGAAGCTTGGCATAACTCTCATTTTCTTGATCCTTCCTGTAACTTCAGATTCAACATTTCCTCTTCAGAGATGTTTTGAGGCAGAGAAGTTTAGATGATATTCAAAGAGAATGGCATGCATCTTAGGTCATGGTGAAATGGGGAGCCAACAGTGATCACTATAAAACAAAACTCTCCCTTCTTTTCCTGAGTATAGTAATGGCTTTGCACCACCTACTGATATTGCTGGCATAAAAACGGGCCTCTTTACATGCAAAACCAATGAAACCTTTATGGAACAAAAAACAGATTATTGACTCGGGGAACTTTTGTCTCAGAACAGTCATTTCTTCATCTTCTCCCACCCCCTTCACACCCCCATTGCCACACATCTTGGTCAATCACACATCGATTGTGTGTTCTTCCACTGACTTTTCTTTTTTCTTTATTGTGCAAGAGAGACTTCACTCAAAGAGTCCATTAATTTGGTGATACAACACTGGAGACAGAACTGTTTGTAAAGGCAAGGATTGAACTAGAGCCCACACCCAGCTGAAAATTCCACCTATTGTGAATCAATTATTTCTACAATGAAGGAAAACAAGGAATGCAGTTTGTTTTACCTAGCTACTTTCTTGAATGTAATGCTGTTGATCCTATGAGGACAGTCTTGCTGACCCTCCAGTTCTATGATTCTCTCTTTCTGTTATTTGAATTACATATGCATTTATATTAATATTTTAAAGTATGTGTCCATGACAGGTAAGTCCATATGCAGTATTTAAAAGAAATCAGAGTAATCCATGAGCACTGAAAATCATGGTTCAGGTAAAGCTGAAAAATTATTTCCTGATTCTAAAAAACAAGATATCCATGACCTTTTTTCATTAAAGCTATTTGGATATAAGTTCCTTTACTCAACCTTCAGGAGCCTATTCCCTTCTCTTCCCTGCTGAAAAAAAATACTAAATATTTATTGGGTATATATTTGCAAATACTTATTTATGGGCATGGTGTCTCTCCACTAATATTAGTTTCTTGAGGGTAGGCAAAAATTGTTTCATTTTTTAAATTCTCTCCTCAGTACTTGGCATGGGCTGATACATAGCAGGCACGTAATAAGTGCTTGTTGATTGACTGATTGATTTAAATCTGATGATCAACAGTTTTCTTATATGTAAAATGGGGTATCTGGATGCAGTGCTCTCTAAGATTCTTTCCAGTTTTAATATCTTATAAATGTGGAAATAGTAATCAAGGATATGTCCAGTGATTTCCATGAAACTGTTGAGGAAATACAGAGCAAGTAAGGTAACCATGGAGCAGATAGGTCGCAATTGTGAAGCCCAGAAGATTTTAGAGCCAAACAGGACCTTGGAGATCAGATCACCTAGGTCAAAACCTTGTTTTGCAGAGGGAAATCAAAACCCACAAACACAGGAATTCTTCATAACTGAGCCAAATAATGGTAGATTTTATTTGGACCCTAGGAATAATCACAACTCTTATTCAGCAACACTTAAAACAAACAAACTGGGTTGAGGAGAGGGGAGTGTGGAATTCCTCTTTGCCGTAGTCTGCTCAGTTCTGATCTCAGACACTGAAGGAAAAATGCCAGAAGTCTAAAATGTCTCCTTATAACGGAATTCCTCTGTGAAGGAATGAAATCTCAGCTTGCCATTTTGACAGATCCTTGTTCTCTGAGGTCCAGTTAGTCAGGCAATCCCTGGTTGCCAGCCTCTGATCTTAAATTTCTATCAAGCTTGTCAAGGTTGGTTATAGAGTCCCTTAGTGAAATGCTATCACCTCATTCCTATTGGTGAATGTTGGCTTTTTTACATTTCTGGATAAAAACAGATGCTACTGTTAAAAAAAAAGAATATGGTTTTGGAAACTAGCCAAAAGGAAGGAATGAAACAAGTATTTATCAAGTGCCTACTGTGTCTTAGGCATTTGCTAAGTGATTTACAAATATCTCACTTGATCCTCACAACAACTCTAGGAGACTATTATTATCCTTATTCTACAGTTGAGGAAACTGAGGCAGATAGAGGCTAAGTGACTTGCCCAGGGTCACACAGCTAGCAAGTATCTGAGACTGGATTTGAACTCAGGCCTTCTTGACTCCATGCCCCTGCACTCTATTTACTGTGCCATCTCATTTGCCATGACAATATCAATAGTCTTAAGAATGATGTTTTATAGTACAAGTATCTGTGTGATGTTTGGCAAATCACTTAATCTCTCTGAGCCTGTTTCCTCAATTGTAAAATGTGTGGGGTAGAATCGATAGTTCCTGAGGTCCTTCCAGTTCCAGATCTATGATCCTATAATCCCATGAATAACTCTACCCTATTTGGAAACAGAAAATAGCTGACAAATTTAGCAAAAAAGTCAAATTCCTATGGGGTATGGGTAGGGGGTGAAGGAAGGTGATTTGTAAATTAACACAAGTTCAGCAACAAGTAGAAATTATTTTGCATGATAGAAAATAGTCAGACTGTAACATTTCAAATAGAATACTAGTGTATGGGAAAAGAAAACCATTTCAGTATTCTTCAGTTTCTAATGCAGGTAAAACTGTATAACCAAATTAAAACTATTCTCACATCCTTACTGCTTGATAGCTCGTCCCCCTTACCTGAACCAAAAGATCCTTGAGGCTTTTTATCTGTTCCTGGAAGCTCTTAATGTGCAGAAGATTGATTAAAATGGAATACACTCAATGCATTTTTTAAGGCTACAAATGCACAAAACTGATTTATTTTCCATCAGTGATCTGCAGCAGCAAAGAAGTGCCATCAGTAACTATGTGTGATGCATTCAATGCAAACGTGGCATATTCCTGGAATAGAATTGAATTAACACCTCGAAATCTCACTTGAAATTCTGCTGGGGAAAAATTTGCTCTGCAGAACCTCTGCCAACAGAGTATGTGATCCCTATGGGACAGTGCTAGGTACTAGCCCCACTTAGCAGATCTAGTTAAATATGAAAAACTCCTGAGATGATGTCGATTTTTTTAATTTAAAGAAAGAAGAGACCTTTTTTGTAAATATATTCAAGTAAATTGCTATCAAAGAGGAACGTCTTCTTATGGGCCAGAATATGTCAATATTCAAACCCAGATGAAGGCATATGCTCCCTCTGAGACTTTCACAGCTAAGGTTGATGGAGCAAAATCTCAAATAGGCTCTCTACCAGAAATGCAGCCTGTCTTGCCTCAGACAGACCTTATCATTAAAGACTCATCTGTGCTGTGAAATCTACTTCCAGTCACTGGGAAGATACCGCCATGGCACACCAGATGTCCATGGAGAAGGTCAACACAGACATAACTCATGGTTCTACTGAACATCTTTTCATGAGTTGGTGCACCAGAAATAAGGCACAGAGGAATATCCACATCAGGGAAGGCTCCCAGGGAGCACAAACTACATCCTGTCATTTCTGAGCCCTGGAAGTTGGAATCTAAGTTGTTCTCCAATAACAGCCAAATGTGCTATCAAGTTCTCCAATAATGGCTTATCTGTTAACTAACAATTTTTTTTGAGCTTCCCATTCTTTACATTTTCCCACTATATGCTGCCTTTTTCCACTATATTTTATTGCTGTTGTGATGTTTCAGGCAAGTCTTACTCTTTGTGATCTCATTTGGGTCTTTCTTGGTAAAGATACTGGAGTGATTTTGCCATTTCTTTCTCTAGCTCATTTTACAGATGAGGAAACTGAGGCCAATAAGGTTAAGTGACTTGCTGAGGGTCACACAGCTGTTTGCCTAGCATTCTATCTACTACACCACCTAGCTGCCCGGTTTTCCACTATACGCTATCACTATAATGGCGGCCCCAGGAATATCAGCTGAAAGGGCTCAGGTCTCTGCTTTGTTTTAGTTCTGATCTAGCTCACTACTCACAGATTCATGGGTACTTCTGACCGTGGTGCTGACAGTGTCCAGCATACACAAAGAATTTATATTACCTTCAGCGAAGTTTCCGATAGTGAATGATTAATAACAATAACAAAACTTATAATAGCTAGTGTTTATGTAGTGCTTTAAGGTTTGCAAAGTGCTTTACAAATACTGTCTCATTTTATCCTTACAAAAACTGTGGTTGCTATTACTATCTCCGATTTAAAGATGAGGAAACCAAGACAAAAAGAGGGTAAATGACTTGCCCAGAATTACACAACTGGTAAGTGATCGAGGGCACATTTGAACTCAGATCTTTCTGACCTGAAAGAATGAAACATGAGTCACCGGAGATACTCATTCAGACAATGGGCTACTAAACGTGACTGAGAAATTGTAGAATAGCTAGCTGTGCTCTATGTTTTTTTTCTCATTGAGGAATCAACATTCATTTCCTTCTCTTCTTCCTTATACATATACCTATATACAAGACTTAAGGTAGTTTGAAAATACTATACTCTACCTCTTGTCCTCTATTGCCACTGCTGTATCTGTACATAGAAAAGGAGTGAAAAAAAAAAAACCAAGGGGGAAGAACAAAATCTAAGTGTTACAAAAATTATTTTCTTATTTTTATTTTTTGCTTTTTGGAGGGCAGTTGGGGTTAAGTGACTTGCCCAAAGTCACACAGATAGTAAGTGTTAAGTGTCTGAGGTTGGATTTGAACCCAGGTCCTCCTGACTCCAGGGCCAGTGCTCTGTTCACTGTGCCACCTAGCCACCCCTGGTACAAAAATTATTGTCCTCATTTCATAAATGAGGAAACTAAAGCTTATAGAGGTTAAGTGTCTAATGAAGGGCACATAACTAGTAAATGTTGGATTTGGGACTTGAACCCAGGTCTTCTGACTCCCAGTTCAGTGTTCTTTTCATTGCATCTTGATCAGATCTTAAATTAGATTTTATCTCTTGGAAGCCTCTGGGTTCCTCTGAATATAATTGATCCTGCACATATTTCCTTCAGATAGAGTGAGAAGGCATTTTCTGATCCCAACGTATCCTCCAGATTTTTGAAAGTAGCATTACAGGGGTGACTAGATGGAGCAGTAAATAGAGCACTGGCCCTGGAGTAAGGAGGACCTGAGTTCAAATCCGGCCTCGAATACTTAACACAAAAACTAACCGTGTGACCTTGGGCAAGTGACTTAACCCCAACTGCCCTCCAAAAAGCAAAAAAAAAAAAAAAAGTAACATTACATGCCTGTAATCCTTGCTCTAGAGGAGGCTAAGATCACTTGAGTTTGGGTATTCTGGGGTAGAGTAGAACTGAAGCTAATTGAGTGTTTTCAGCATCAACACAATGAATTGCTAGGAGTAGAGAGTTATTCAGCTGCTTGACGAGGGGTAAATCAGCCTAGGTTAGAAAAATGGAGCAGGCAAAAGCCTCTGTGATGATCAGTATTATGACTGGGCTTATGGGAAGCCACTGTACTTCCTGTTTGAGTGATATAGATCCAGTCTCAAAAAACAGAAGAGAGAAGGGAAGGGAAGAGAAGGAAAGAAAAGAAAAAGGAAGGTGAGAAAAAGAATAGAGTATCTCATCGTCTAAAATTTACAAAATGGTGATGGACTTCCCAGAATTTCTTAAGTAGATGACTTTTAATGCCCCAAAGTTCTCTATAATCCTAAAAGACAGGACACATTAAATGTAAACTCATTCCCAGTAAAGTATCCTTTGCTGAAAGGAAGAAAGGGTAGAAGTGTAATGTGACAAAGATAAAAGGGTAGAGGCATCATCACTGTGATGGGGTTGAGGAGGATGGAAGGAAGTGAAGAAAAGACTGAAAGTACCAAAGCTGAGCTTTGCCTACTGTTCGGCCCTATGTGTAAGTGATATCGATAAAGTTTCTTGATATGGCTGGTGCATTATTTATGACAGGCCTCAAGTCTTGCTAACATAAAGAAGATCAATTTCTGCGGACTTGGTGCTTAACCTAGAGTTTAATGATGCTATTTTATGTCAGTTCTCTTCCAGGAGACCCACAGTCCTCACAAATTTTCTTTCCTACTTCATCAATGTCCTGAGAAGCAACTAGACAAAGTTTGGTTTCAGCTTTTAAAATGATCAAGTATCTACTAAGGAGGGTGCCATGGATAATACAGAGATTTAAAATGGCACAGCCTCTGTTTGAAGAAGCTTAGAATCTAATGGAAGTGAGGAACACAATTCTTACAACTCAAATGATACTTATGTACATAACACTCTATGAGATTGAAGACAGAGACTGATATGAACAGTAAAAGAAGAATATATTCCTGTAAGTCCCTGAAAGACTCTTAGAGGGGAGGGGCTGTTCAAAAGAACAGAGTCTAACCTCTAACCTGGAGGTATGTTTATAAGTTATAGACGCATTTGGTGAGTAAGCTCATCACACATTAGTTGTTAGAGAGCTGGTCTTCTAAAGAAGTTTACAAACACCATCTACTAGAGAGTAGCAGAACTGCAGAAGTGAGCAATGGAGCTGAGCTGCAGAATGGAGGTCAAAAATCAATGCAAGTAGCTGAGCAAAAGGAGAGGAAACCATGAAGAATGAGAGTTAAGAGCTGGACTCCACATGCAGCCACAGGAGTGCCAGAAATGAATCTATAAGAACAATAGAATCTCAGAGTTGGAAGAGACCTCAGGGGCCAATGACAGTCTAGCCCATTTCTGAATGTGAATCTTTTTTTCAATATCCCCAACAAATGGTCATCCAGCATTTACTTAAAAACTTCCAGTGAAGGCAAACCAGTTCCTCTGTGTGCAGATGATTCTGCTTTTGGAGAGTTCTAATTGTTAGGAATTTGCCCCCCTACATCCAACCCAAGAATGACCTCCACAAATTCCATTCATTGCTCCTATCTCTGTCTCTCTCTCCATCTCTGTCTCTGTCTCTGTCTCTGTCCCTCTCTCTGTCTCTGTCTCTCTGTCTCTGTCTCTGTCTCTCTGTATCTGTCTCTCTCTCTCTCTGGCTGGAAAGGCAGCAACTACTCAAAGACCTAGTTCTATTTTTGGTTGGCATGGAAGCTTTGACCTGTTCTGTTCCGTTTGCAGCCTAAAAAAGTTCCCTCCTTAGGCATCTTAGCAGCACTCTGCTCTTGGAGGTTCACCATACTGGTGGTGCTGACTAATGTGGATACTCAATCAGCTTTGATCCTACTGAAGCTCAAAAATCCTGAATTCAAGCAATCCCCTAGCCTCAGCTTCTACCAGTAACAGGACTTACAGACATAGAGCACCACTCCTCAGCCAGCACCCTCATTTCTTGCAATCAGTTCTCATATTCATGATCTTGAAGTTATCCAAAATCTTGGTCACCCTCCTCTGGATGCTTTGCATCACTGTTAATCCTTAAATGTGGCACCTAGACAGGATCACAGTACTCTAGAGGTAATCTGGCCAAGGCTGAGTACCACTATGTCTCTTTTAATGAAGCTGTAGATTTCGTTAGGGTTTGTTTTTTTAGTTTAATAGGTTGAGTTTATAAGCCACCAAAACTTTCAGATCATTTGCTTGTCTTATATTTGTTAAGGTGATGTTGGGAACTCAAGTGCAATATGTGTGTGTGTGCATGCATGTGTGTGTGTGTACTCAAGTACTTAGAGAGAGGAGAGGTGTGTACCTGAGTACACACAAACACACACACAATCCCTATTAAAGTTCATCCTATTAAATTTCATCCAGTGTTCTGGCCTAAATTTGGGGCAGTTAGGTGGCACAGTGAATAGAATACTGAGCCTGGAGTCAGGAAGACATCTTCCTGAGTTCAAATCTGGCCTCAGGAACATATAGTTGCATGACCCTGGATTAATCACTTAATCCTGGTTGTCTTATCTGTAAAATGAGCTGGGGAAGGAAATGGAACACCACTCCAGTATCTTTGCCAAGAAAACCCAAATGGGGTCAAAAAGAATCAGACATGACTGAATAACAACTTGTGTTTTAGCTTCTCAAGGTCTTTTGGACTTTGATTCTGTCATCCAACCTGTGAGCTATGTCTTCTAGTTTTGTATCATTTGCAAATTTGATATCATTTATTTAAACCACCAATAAAGCATTTGAACAGCAGACAGTCAAGGACAGATGTCTGGAACACCACAATAGAAGCCTACTTCAGAGCATTAAAGACTATCTTTTGATCCAGCCAATTAGCCAGTTCTAAATCTGACTGATTGTGCTATTATATGACCCACATCTCTTTCTTTTCCACAAAAAAAATATCAAGAGAGACTTCAAATGCCTTGCTAGAATCAAGGTAAATTTTATTTATAGAATCTTCTGATCTACTAGTCTAGAGACCTGGTCAAAAAAAGAAAAGAAAAAGAAATGAGATTAACCTGGCATGACTTGTTTTAGATGAAGCCATGCTAGCTCATTCCAATCAATGTTTTCTTTCTTAGATGCCCATTAACCAACAGTTTAAGAATTGAAGAATTTTGCCAAGAAGAGAAATCAAACTCACTGGATGACACTTTGAAGACCAGACTCCTTCCCTTTATGAAAAGCAGAAATATTCTTTTCCAGTCATACAGCACCACTCCCATCCTCGGCCATCTTTCAGTACACTGACATTAGCACTTCCATCTCATATGTAAAGCATTTTGCAAACTTTAAAGTTCTGTATGACAGAAGATAATGTGAAGATAATGGCGGAAGATGGTGATGATGATCTCATCTAAAGCTTCTTTTAGCACCTAGAGATGTAGTTTATTTGGGACTAGTGATTTGAACTCATCCAGGGCATCTAACAGTTCTCTTACTATTTCCTTACTCAATATGGTTCATAGAGATTAGTGTCAGAGTTAAGGGACTTCAGCTATTTTTGTTCCATCCTTTCCAGGTCAAAGGTCACTGTCTTTAGTAGAGAAAACAGAAGCAAAAGAAGAGGTAAGCAGCTCCACTTTGTTTCCATTGTTTAAAATCTTCATCCCATCTGCAATGAGGGAAAGCTATAGAGGACAGTGAATGAGACTTACCATCATTGGTTGGAAGCTGATGGTAGCTACAGGAGGTAGAGAGTGACAGGGGTCAGTGATTTATGATGCCCAGAGGGATCTGCTGGGAAAGAGCAATGGAACCCTGGCATACTGAAGGAAACCCTGGCATCTCCCCCCATCTCTGCCTCCAAGTCTGACTTCCTTCAAGTCTCAACTAAAATCCAGTCTTCTGCAGGAAGCTTTTTCTAAATCCCTTAATTCGAGTGAGTACCTTTCCTTCGGTGATTAACTCTAATCTATTCTGTATAGTGTCTGTACATAGTTGCGAACATATTGTTTCCCCATTAGATTGTTAGATCCTTGAGAGCAGGACTGTCTTTTGTCTTTATATCCCCAGGGCTTAACACAGTGTTTGGCACAGAGTCGAAACTTACTAAACGATAGTTTACTCATTGGAGCTCCATCCAGGACAAAACCACAAAATACAGACTTTACAATCCCATATAATACAGACTCCGGGGGAGACTTTTCACTCTTGATGGACTCAAATGCTTACCATGTACCAGGAAATCTGCTAAGCACTGAGGATACAAAAAACAGTCCCTACCCTCAAAAGGTTCACAACCTCATGGCGGAGACAACATGCAAACTATGTATAAATGAGAGGTACACCAGCCAAATTGGAGCCAATCACAGAGGGAAGACACTAACAATAAGTGTGGTGGGTGTCAGGGGGTGGGGGAGAGGATTGTGCTGGAAAAATCTTCTTATGGGATTTTAACTAAGACTTGAAGTAAGCCAGAGGACAGAGATGAGGAGGGAGAGAATTGCAGGTCTGAGGGAATAGCCAGTCACACAGCCCAGAGTCTGAAGATGGAGTGTTGAGTGTGAATAGGAGCAATTAGACCACTGTCACTGGAGAATAACAAACGTAGAGGGCAGTAAAATGTAAGAAGACGAGAAAGTGAAGAAGGGACCACATTATGAAGGGCTTTAAAAGTCAGATGAAGGATCTAATATTTGATCCTCAAGGTATTGGGGAACCACTGGAGTTTATTGAATGGGGCGTGTGTGTGTACATGCTTACATGTGTGAAAGAGAGAGTGAGGGGGGAGAGAGAGGGAGACAGAGAGGAGAGGAACAGAGACAGGGAGAAAGAGAGAGATGGTCACACCTGAGCTTTAGGAATATGTTTGGTAGCTGAGTAGAGGATAGACTAGAGTGAGGAAAGACTTGAGGTAGGAAGAATGGCCATCAAGCTATTTTGATAGTCCAGGTGTGAATTGATGAAGGTTTGAAGCAGGGTAGTGGCTGTGTCACAGGAGGGTAAAGTATGTGAAAGCACAATGACCTTAGAAGTGATGGGATGGGGGGGGGAGGGAAGAGAGACATGAGAAACATCGAAGGCTTGCATGCCCCCATGGCTGGGAAGGTGCTAGGGTCCTCAGAAGTAACAGGGAGGCGGGGTTTGGGGGGAAGATAATGACTTCTGTTTTGTACCTGTTGACTTTAAGAGGTCTAATAGGCAGATGGATGAGAAGAGAAACTATTATAGTGGTAGGAGGAGAACCATGACAGTCAAGTGTTATAGAAGCCAAGGAAAGAAAGACCCTAAGAGAGGGGTAGCCACAGCGTCCAAGGCCACAAAGTGGTCAAAGGAGATAAAGACCAAAAAAAAAAAAAGGATTGTATGTAATAGCTTGAGGAGCTGATAGTGCACAGGCACTGGATTTGGCTTCAGAACACCTGGTCTCAACAAATCAGTTCGCCTTTCAACCTCAGTTTCTTCATCCATAAAATGGTGATAATAGCTGTACCTACCTCATGGGGCTGTTGTAATGAAGACACTTTGTAATTGGCAAGGCAGCAGTCCTCAAATGTTAGGTCTCTCTTTTACATTCTTTTTTTTTTTAAGCAATCGGGGTTAAGTAACTTGCTCAAGGTTACACAGCCAGTTATTTCTGGGTGTGGTGCTGAGTATCTGAGCCCGGATTTGATCCAGGTCATCCCGACACTGGAGCCGGTGCTCTTACTCACTGAGCCACCTGGCCGCCCCTTCTCTTTTACATTCTTAACAATTTCTGAGGACCTCCCAAACAGCTTTCACTTATGTGGGTTATATCTATGAATATTTACCATGTTAGAAATCAAAATATCTAAGTACTGATATGATAATAGTTTTGACCTCACAGATTCCCTAAAAGGATCTTGGGGACATGACCCTTTGAGAACTAGTGCTATAAAGCATTATATAAATGTGAACTGGTATTTTTCTACTACACTGTCTTGTGGGCAAAACTCAGCAATAGTTTTCAGCCATGGAATGACATGAGCATGTATTTTGGGTTTCCCTGATCTAGCTGGTAAACTGCCCCAGTTTTCCTCAGCTTCCAGCACTGTGCTGACTCTGCAAAGGGATTTCTAATCTCTCGGATGTTTTCCTCTGGAGAGTACTGTCATCGACGTCCAGCACTTCCTGGAAAGGCTGTCTCAAGGACTTTTAATGACGTTGGCAGTCTGTTGCACAAGAAGTTTCTCAGGAATTAGACTGTCTTTAGAGCCTCTAGCTTCCCTTGTTATATAGCCTCTGGAGCACAGATATATGAAACAGTTTGAATTAAGAAGGACATTTTGGCATCCAATAATAGTCTGCTTGTGACAAGGACCTGATTAAACAAGACTCTGACGACTTTGAGATGACCAGCCTTGTCATCACAGAGAATCTTGGGATCTCAGAGCAGCTTCTCTTTCGTCATGAGTAAACAATGGAACAGTGAAAAGGGGCCCTGGAAGTGGAGTCTGACAATCTGGCTTAGAATCCCAGCTTGACCGCTTACTGACCTTTTCGAAATCAGTTTCAGCTGTTTCCTGCTCCATAAAATAAAAAGGGTTGAGACAACAGATCTCTAAGAGAACCTTCCAGATCCAGCTCCTACGGTCCTATTGTGTGGAGTGGAGGGAGTGGGGAGTGAATGGGGGTGGGAGTGGAGGGTGGTAGATTGGTTAAATCAAATTACCTCACTCCAACTAGGCGATTTATCTAGGCGATAAAATGCTACTCCTTAATACATTAACCAGATAAGAACACTTCTCAATCCCACCAATCAATGCTGGACTTTAGACTAAATGTGTCCCCAAAGTCCTTAATTTACTGGAATGCAGTTGCAAGAGAAGAGTGTTTAGGTTGACTGAGGAAACTTGGTCATGCCCTGAGGGGCCTGTGTAAAACCAGGTTGTTATTGAAAACTAGTTTATAACTGGAGAGATTCTAGCAAGCACAGAGGAGAAAGCATTCGAGTTAAATCTGCCCCCTTGACTGGAGGAAGGACCTCATGAACTTCAGATGCCCAGAGGTCTCTCTGTCTTCCCAACATTGTCCTAAAAGCAGCCCCAAACCAGGTGATGGCCATGTTAGCAGTGCCAAGTACTTTACAATATATATCATTTGATCCTCACAACAATCCTGGGAATTAAGATGCTAAATTATGATTAAGGTGTTAAGTTATGATTCCCATTTTACAGATGAGGAAACAGAGACAAACAGATTAAGTGGCTTGCCCAGAATCACACAGCTAAGAAGTGTATGAGATTGGATTTGAACTCAGGTCTTCCTGATGCCAATCCTGGCACTCTATCTACTATACAACCTAGTTATCACACTCCCAACCCCTTAGGAATTTTCCAAGAATCCCAAGAAGAGGGATAATTAGTTTTACTCTGGGGTCCCAACTCACCAATGTAGTTAGAATTAGGAAAGTAGCTTTGAAGCATGTCTTTACTATCAAGAAAGACCTCCAGAGGGGTGGCTAGGTGGCACAGTGAATAGAGCACCAGCCCTGGAGTCAGGAGGACCTGAGTTCAAATTTGACCTCAGACACTTCACACACACACACACACACACACACAAAACTAGCCATGTGACCTTGGGCAAGTCACTTACCCCCAAATGCCCTCCAAAAAAAAGAAAAGAAAGACCTCCAGAAAATGTCAAAAGCTGCTGTTACAAAACAAGACCTTCTGAACACTTTCTTTCTGTAAGCATGTATCTTGCTAAAAGGTTATTTTGCTTCCAAATGAGCACTAGCCAAAGAGGCCAGATTTTCTTTAAGGAATTAACTTTCTATTTTAGTGATATTTCAGCCTTGTTAAAAATTAGCAAAGTGAGTGAACAGTTTATAACACTATAGATCTTTGCAAATTGGAACAAAATTCCAGTTACAAGTAAGATGATTTTCTTTTTTTTAAATTATGAACTTAACAAACACCAACAAACATGAATACTTCAACATATAAGGAAAAACAGGAAAGAGGCTGGCATAGGAAATGAAATTTTTGTACATTACCAAATTTAATATGAAGTGACAGTTGTCTCCTGAACTTCCTTCTGTTCTCTTGCGTGTATTTTTAAAAACGCTTCATTGTTAGTCACCAGGTATTTGTTAAGCACTTGTGTCAGGCATTGTCTTCAGCTCTGGGATTACAGGGAAAGGCAAAAATAGTTTCTACCCTCACACAGCTTACATTACAATGGAAGAGAACAACACAGCAATAGCTAAAAGTACATACAGTAAGTGTGTATGTGTATGTATAATGTCAATGCATATGTACATGTTTATATAACTATACATAGAAGTATATATGTGGAAGATAATCTTCGAAATGGAAGCACTAATAGCTAGAGGAACTCGGAACAAGCTCCTGAAGAAGGGATGCTTTGAACTGAGTCTTAACGAAAGCCAGGGAGAAACTAAAAGGTGCAGTGGAGGGGGCAGAAACGACAGTCCTTATAAGGACAGGGAGGTGGGAGATGGAAGGAAGGCTCTATCCAAGGAACTACAAGTCAGCCAATGTAGCTGAATCATACACGTGCTTGAAGGAGACTTAAGTATAAGACATTTGGAAAGATAGAAAGGCCTTTAAATGCCACAAAGTTTCTCTTTGATCCTCGAAGTGACAAAGAGCCATTGGAACTGACTGAACAAAGTGAGAGTCAGGGCAGCAGGGAGAGGAGGTGACAGTGGTCTTGATTTAGAAAAGTTACCTTGACAGCTGGGTATGAGATGATGAGATCGAGGAGAGAGTTGAGAGATTCTCTTTTCTTCTTCTTTTTTCTTTATATCATTATCACTATCTACTAATTTCCCTCCCTTCATATATACCTTTTTTTTTTCTTTTTGGAGGAGGGAAGGTAGGGCAATTGGGGTTAAGTGACTTGCCTAAGGTCACATGGCTAGTAAGTGTTGTGTCTGAGGTCAGATTCAAACTCATGTCCTCCTGACTCCAGGGCTGGTGCTCTATTCACTACACCACCTAGCCGCCCCCCATATATACCCTTCTTGTAACTGATATAGCCAAGTGAAAGCAAACAACAGCACATTGCTATGTCTCTTTTGTATCTCTTTCTTTCGTCCATCACCTCTGCCAAACAGGTCTGATCGTCAGCCTTCTGAAGTCATGAATAGTTGCTGCACTGATCAGAGTGCTGAAGTTTATCAGAATGGTTTTCCTTTACATTATTGTGAAAATCACGTGATTTGTTTTCCTAGCACTGCTTAGTTCATTCCCAAAACATGTATTGTTCTGGGAAGCTGTTAAGGTAGAGCCTCACTCTTGCACTCCTCTGACCCGTTCAAAGGCCACCCTCGAGTTAGAGATTCTAGGGAGGGGCATTTCTAGTTTCAGGGGTTTCTATTTTGACCACGCTTGAGGTTTGGAGAGGGAATTATGGTATTTAAACAGAACTAGCTAAAGAGACAATGAACTGTTCATATTAGTACAGATATAGTCTGGCCAGGGCAAGTCTGACTGCAGCTTCACACTATGCTGCCTTTTGACATGTGTAAAAAAACTAGACATTCTTATCCCAAAGGATGATTCTCTCCCTCCTTAAATTACCTTACATTTATTTATCTGAATATATGCTACATCTCTCATTAGAGAGTAAGCATCTTGTGGGCAGTGACTATTTGGTTCACTGTCTAGTTTCAGATTTATACATTGTTTCTCTTTAAGAACCAAGGATTGAGTGCTGGACTTGGAGTCAGGAAGACCTGAGTTTAAAACTAGCTTCAGACACTTACTAGGTGTGTGACTCTGGGCAAATCACTTGACATTTCAGACTCAATTTCCCCATCTGTAAAATTGGGATAATAATAGAACCAAACTCCAAGGGGTTTTGTGAGGATCAAATGCATTTTGCAAACCTTAAGTGTTGTTATTAAACTGTACTAATCTGTGCTTCTCAGCATGCCATCTCCTGCTTTTGTGCATTTACATAGTTTGACTGAAATATGCTCCCTCCCCACCTCCACTTTTTATGAATCCTCATCTTCCGGGCAGGCTAGGTGGCACAGTGAATAGAGCACTGGTGGCCCTGGAGTCAGGAGGACCTGAGTTCAAATTTGGCCTCAGACACTTAACACTTACTAGCTGTGTGACCTTGGGCAAGTCACTTAACTCCAAATGCCCTGCCTTCCCCCCTCTAAAAAGACAAAAAAAAAAAAAAAAGAAAAGAAAAAAAAAAGAATTCCCCATCTTCCTTCAGGGCTCAATAGCCCAATTACCATCTTCTAAGGTTCCCATTATTTCTTGGTTTGTAACCAGTTCCTCTTTATTGGTGAAAATTAGGTCCAGAAGATCAACTGTTCTCATTACTTTTTTCTATCTTTTCAAAAAATGAAATGATCAGTGTCAAAAACTTATGAGCTGCCTTCTAATTTGATCAGAGACACACATTAACAGATATCCAGATAAATGAAGTCCTCATTACAAATATATTCTTTTCCATTTTCTAATGGGTAAATGGCCCAAGGATAAGAATAGCTAGTTCTGGGGAAAAAGAAATAAACATTATCAGTAATTGATGGGGTGCTTGGGTGCCTGTGCTTGAACCCCAGTTCCAAAATCACACATCTCCCTAGTCTCAAATCTTCCTAGCCTCAAAACACTATCCCAGGCAGTTTCTCTCCAACTCAAGGGCAGCATGCCCTAGCAAAGTAATTATCTCTCTTTCTGATAAGTAGCCAGCTGCACCTATGGAATTTAGTAGTTTGAACCAGCTGTGTACTGGCTGAAGGAGCTGTGCACTGGGTCATAAAGATATTTACTATTTACCTATCCTAGACTTAGTCATATACATACTCCCTGAAGTTTATCTTGTCTAACAAGACACTGATGGGGGCAGCCTGGGTATTTCTCAGTCAGCCCTGACCATTACCTGACTTAGTGACGTTTTAGGTCTAAAACCATGTCTCTCTGTAGTCCCCCCTTGAGCTATTTATTTCCCAGTGAAGGAAAAATACCTGCATAGCAGATATTAAAAGTGCATGTTCCTTTAAGAACTGACTCCTCCTTAACCGCTCCCTACTCCCTCCCTGACTCAGCTAGTTAGCATATTTGGCACATGTTTTACTATAGTTTATCCTATATAAATTTTAACGGTATCCCTCTAAGGTTGCAGGTTCCCGAAGAACTCTTGCCCACTGTATAATGCAACAATAAATCTTTGCCACCTTGACTTAAAGAATATGTGAGTCCTCGAATTCATTCCAGGCCACCTCGTCTTGGGAAGTCTGGTCTCAGGATCCCTGTATCCCTAGGGGTTTCCCCTTCAACATAACCATCTGAAGAAAAGCCTTGAATTGATGCTATCTTTTTAGATAACAGTACGGTATCATACAATAAAGGAAACCTTCCTAATTCAAATGGAAGCGATTCAGCTTCCTGGCATGACCCAGGTACACAGTTCAGGTTTCACAAGCATACAACAGTGAGGTCAGCACAGCAATTCTGCAGACCTTCAGTCTGCTAGGCAGTGTAATTCATTCCTCTTCTCTCCCACATTTTCCCACATAACTCACTTCTTAAACTAGTATAATGTGTAGTGTCTTAACTGTAATAGACACGATATAAAGTTATTTCCAAATAATGAGCTAGCTATGACAACATGTGTATCAACCTCATCATCTATGGGGACATCCCTGGAAAGTATATATCCCTGCCAATGTAAGTGAACTTGTCCACAGACAGCATTAAGAATTTCTCCATTTGATGTAACCTGTGCTTCCACATATGGATAGTGTGGTGCTGGCTGGTGGAGGATCTATGTTTTCTTGATGGTGTTAGGCCAAAATTAGCACAAGGAGCAGAGAATCAATCTGTACTTTGTTGTACTTCAGCTTCAGAAGCTACACTGAGTGCACAGTCATCTGTAAACAGTCATGCACCAACTTTTCCGCTACTTTAGTCATGACTTGTAGCCTTTAAATAATTTGCCATCAGGGCAGTAGCTGACCTTCATGCCTTTTTTCAGACTTATTAAAGGCATCTGAAAACATTTGATGAAAACATCATGCTGAAAAGCACAGCAACAATCACACAGCCCTGCTTCACTCCACTGGTGACTGGAAAAGCAAGGGAGCACTAGCCATTATCTAGAACCCAGGCAAAACCTTGTCTAAGATATTCATAACTCACTTCTTAAACTAGCATAATGTGTAGTGTCTTAACTGTAGTAGATGCTATATAAATATTTGTTGAATTAAAGTATGTTCAGGTTATAACCTAAAATTTCTCTTTCTCTCCCCTCTGACCTGATTTTGATAGGAGTGGGTTAGTAATTACAGCCTTACTTAGGACAATGAATGAATGTCTCCAATCTCCTAACCTCTGGGAAGTGAGGTACAAGGAAGGTTTCCATGGCCTTTGTCATCTTTTCTTCTTTCTTTCTTTCTGATTTAGTAACCAACACCAACCTTCAAACACACAAAGAAAAAATTTAAATACATGAAACCATGAACTTATTATTTACAGTAAGTATAAAATATGTAAAAAGTATAAAACTATTTTAAAACGTATACCACCTTTAACAAGATAGTAATGCAATTACTCTGTGTGTGTGTCCTATTGAACTTTTTTCTTCTATGCATTTTTCTAGATTTTGTTACTGTCATTATTTGTGTTGGTTACTAAATCAGAAAGGAAAGATGACAAAGGCGACGGAAACCTTCCTTATACGTGACTTCCCAGAGGTCTCTAGGAGATGAGATTCATTTTAGGGTTCTAGGCAAATTTCTAAGAATATACATTGAATAGAAGTTGCCAACTTGCTTGGGTAGAAGGTACTTGCCCAGGAGTCCCAATACCAGTGAAATCAAAGGTCTAGTCCCTGTCCTTATCCTATTATTTATGAGAATCAGCGTGACATAGTAGATGTTGAGGTGTCCTTGGAATCTGTAGGAACTGGCTTCAAGTTCCACCTTGAATATGATGAGATGCTAATAGAATCTTCTTGGAGAAGCCCATTATGGCAAGCACCACTTAAAGCCACTTTAAGAGACAATGAGATTCTAGTAGGCTCATCAATGAAACACTCCCACTAACAGCCACCGCCCCCCCCAGCCCACCCTCCCACTCCTTCTTCTGCCCTGAGCTAAACTAAGGAATGATAATAATAATAAATAATGCCTGAAACTCTGAACTACTGTGCCTGGTTACCTCATCTCCCTGCCCACAGCAGGTTTTCTTCTATAAGAATCCCTAGCCACTCCTGGCTAACGGAGATCTTCCTTAATTGGAGGGAGGGAGGCTTAAGGGGAGTCTCCCTTAAGGACCCATCTCCCTTAAGCTGGGTTCTCCCTTGATGGTAGTTTTCCTTTTTTGGGAGGCATCTCTCTGAAGCTGCTGTCCCCCTGCCAGGGGTGGGGGGGATGGGAGGGAAGGTGGGGTGGAGGGAGGAGGGCTGCCACCACTACCACCCTCTTTTAGCTGGAGTCTCCCTTAAGTGGCAGAGGAGCCCGTTTGGTGTGTTGTGTTACTCACAATAAACACCTTTACTTGATTTGGAAACAGCCTGAGTGAATTCTTGTGAGATGCCCTTGCACCCCAATTATTTGGGGGGGCCTTTGAACCTCATCAGATGCATATTGGCTGTGTAACCCTGGCAAGCATATCTGCTTTCTTCACTTTGCATCCCTTCATATAGCTTCCCATATTTCTTTGAATTTTCCATTGCCCTCACTTTTAACTTGGGCATAGTTCCTGGTAATGAAAGCTGGATTTGGAATCAGAGCACACAGGTTTGAATTCCTGCTCTGATACTTGCTACTTGTAAAACCATGGCTTCTAAGGTTCCTTTTTTGCTATTGAGTCATTTCAGTTGTGACCCCAGTTGGAGTTTTCTTCGCAAAGATACTGGAGTGGTTTGCCATTTCCTTCTCCAGTTCATTTTATAGAGGAAACGAGAGCAAACAGGATTAAGGGACTTGTCCAAGGTCACACAGCTAAAAAGTGTCTGAAGCTGGATTTGAACTCAGGAAGATTAATTTTCCTGACTCTATGCCCGGCACTCTATCCACTGTGTCACCTAGCTGGATCTAAGGTTCCTTAGAGCTCTGATTTAATGATCCTAAGTCTTTCATGGTCTATAGAAGAGGAAGTAGATGGTCTTTCTTAAGCCACTGTCAGGAAAACCTGCTGGGGTCTTTGCCTGGATGGCAGGGAGACCTAAAGAGACTTGTTTTGTATCTGATCATATATGTGAGGCAATGGGGGACTCAGGAAGCCCATGATTATGAAGTCATGGAATAGTTAGTGGAATTTTTTGGGTGAGGGACATGATAAAACTAGTATTTTAGGAAAATTCATCTGGAGGTAGAAACTCAATCATTGATGACCACTGACTCTAAAGACCCACTTTTAATTATTAGATCCCAAGATTAAAAATCCTTAAAAGGTCTAACACTAAAAATTCAGACACAGAAAACATTTAATTTCCTTTAACTGAAACCAGTGTCCGATTTTTTCTTTGGACAGGCATTGATAGGCCCTGACAAGGACTTTTTGGTTGGAAAAATGCTGACCACAGCAATGATGTAGACTATTAAGAGGACAGAATGCAGGGAAATGATATGACTCCAAAGGGTATGTGGAAAAACATAGTGGGGGATGTGGATAGTAAGACTTGAGGGAAGAAACCACATTGTTGGCTTCTATTTGTGAACCACTACTTTCCTTCCACCCCCAAAGTTCAGTGAAGAATAACTCCTCGGATTGTTGATCTTAACATTTTAACCACTGGGTATATAGTGGTTAAACATGCAATAAATATGCAAAATAGCCCAAGTAAACATCCCTAATCAATGTAAAAAAGTAATTGCACTTACCTTTACTTTTAAAGTTTAACATTCTGCATCAAGCAAAATGAATATAATATATTGTTCACCTACAGCTATTACGTTACCCAAGTCATTTTCAAGAGAAATTTTTTTTCAGGCATGGGTTTGCATTTATGCTGAGTTAGCCACCCTCCCTGGGCTGGTCCCCCTTGTGATCAGTATCCTGCATCTGAGATAGCATAAGTGATTGGAATTATGGGTGCAATCTATAACCTCTGAACTAAACTTCTTTATAAGAAATTAACTTGGGGCAGCTAAGTGGTACACTGGCCCTGGAGTCAGGAGGACCTCAGTTCAAATCCAGCCTCAGACACTTAACACTTACTAGCCATGTGACTTTGGGCAAGTCACTAAACCCCAATAGCCCTGACCTCCCCCCTCCAAAAAGCAAAAAAAAAAAAAATTAACTGGTCAAGTCTATGATCAAACCTTCTCTAAGTTTCCTAACTAGGGTCAGGATTGAGAAGCAGCTCCGGCCTTCCCCATGGAGATGACTTCTGGAGGCTTTCTGTTATTGTCACTGACCTTTTTGTTCAGTGAGAGCCTCCCCATCCCACCAGTTCTCTCCCAATCTTTCCCATTCCTGCCCTAGTTCTCCATTTGGACCTGTGGTTCTTCTCTTGCATAAATGGTGTCTACCTCTAATTAGCATCTACCACTATGTCTGGATTCTAAGTACAAGACCTTCTTCCTCCCCATTTTTTATATATATAGTCAAGCGCATTCTCTTCACTTCTTCCACTGACACTTTTCTAGGGGCACCATGCAAGTTAAAAAGCTAACAAGTGTTCAATGGCATGTAAAAAAACTGGGAAAGTCTGCTCTAACCAGACCAACATTGGGGAAATTCTTTATGTTGATTCAACTCTGGTTTTTCATCAAGAATGCTTGAAAGTCCTTTATTCCACTGAATGACCATATTTTCCCCTGAAACATGATACTCAGTTTTGCTGGGTAGGTGATTCTTGGTTTTAATCCCAGCTCCTTTGACCTCCGGAATATCATATTCCAAGCCCTTCGATACCTCAGTGTAGAAGCTGCCAGATCCTGCGTTATCCTGATTGTGTTTCCACAATATTCAAATTGTTTCTTCCTGGCTGCTTGTAATATTCTCTCTTGATCTGGGAATTTCAGAACCTGGCTATAATATTCCTAGGAGTTTTCTTTTTGGGATCTTTTTCAGGAGGTTATTGGTGGATTCTTTCAACCTCTATTTTGCCCTCTGGTTCTAAAACATCAGGGCAGTTTTCCTTGAGAATTTCTTGGAAGATGATCTCTAGGTTCTTTTTTTGATCATGGCTTTTAGGTAGTCCAATAATTTTAAAATTATCTCTCCTGGATCTATTTTCCAGGTCAGTGGTTTTTCCCATGAGATATTTCACATTGCCTTCTATTCTTTCATTTGTTTGGATCTGTTTAACAGTATCTTGATTTCTCATAAAGTCATTAGCTTCCATTTGCTCCAATCTAATTCTGAAGCAATGATTCTCCTCAGTGAGCTTTTGAGATTCTTTTCCCATCTGGCAAATTCAGCTTTTTAAGGCATTCTTCTCCTCATTGCCTTTTTGAGCCTCTTTTGCCATTTAAGTTAGTCTGTTTTTTAAGGTGTTATTTTCCTCAGTCAGGTTGTCAACTCTCATTTCATAATTTTCTTGCATTGTTCTTATTTCTCTTCCCAATTTTTCCTCCACTTCTCTTATCTGCTTCTTAAGGTCCTCTATGGCCTGTAACCAGCTCCTGATTTTCCTTAGAAGCTTTTGGTGCAGGAGTTCTGACTCCACTGTCTTCCTCCTGTTCCATGCTTTGATCCTTTTTGTCCCCAAAATAGGAGTCTAATGTTGGTTTCTTCTGTTTGCTTTGCTTCCTTTGCCTGGTCATGTTGCCACTCAATTACTTGACTTTGGAGCTTTTTGCCACAGTAGGACTCTGCTACCAGACAGGGGAGCTTCATACCAAACTCTGGGGTTTTCTCAGCTGCTGGAGGTATTACTTGGGTGCCCTCTCTGAAGCTCCACATGCTCTGGCAAGCTGGTCGCACACCCCAGGACCTCCACCCTAGACCACAATCCAGATCCAAGCAAGTTAAAGCAAGAGAGATTACCCCTCAGATTGGTCACTTGGTCCCCCTACACTCTGCAGGCCAGGAGCTGAAGCTGCCACACAGTGGCGGTTGTGCCGCAGCCCTCAGCTGCTTCTTGCTGTGGGGGCAAAACCCGATGCCCTCCCAACTACTGAGTCCCAAAGTCCACACTACACTGACCTCTCACTTTGTTCTTAGCATCTATGTGTTGATAATTCTGGACCGCCACAGCTGCTGGTGATTTGTAGTCCCTCTAGCCAGCAGTTGGTCAGGCCCACCCTGGGGCTAAAACCTTGGTGTGGGGCTTGGCTCAGCTCCCAGAGCGCTGTGTTGGACGATTCCCACTGGCCTGCCAGGCTGTCCTCAGCAGGAGGTTAGCTTCTCTGTGTCATTTTGTGGGTTCTGTAGCTCCAAAGTTTGTTCAGAGACCCTTTTACATGGATTGGAGGTGGTGGGAGCTGGAGCTGTGGGGAGGTCCTGTTTCTATTCCGCCATCTTGTCTCTGCCCCTTCCCTCCCCCCTTATGTCTATTCAAATGTTGGGAACATGTTACAAAATTTTTTATTTTCTAGGTAGATATGCAAATGACCTTTAGACAAGACAATTGTCTTGAATGGTGTAGCAGCAAGCACCCCAAGCTCGTCCTCAGGGTTTGCTGCCCATACAGGTTCTTGGATCTGCTTTGTTAAAGGAAAGCAACTCAAAATGGGTTAACAAGCTTACTTTAATCAGTCAGACATATATCGTTTACCTTGTTCAGGAGAAAATGTCAGCACCCCGAACCTCAAAGTATACAGGCATAATTATCAAGACAGAAACATCAAGTAGACAGATTTCCAAACTGTCCAACCATTACATCCATACCCACTCAACATCTGGGTTTCCACATTCTGGGTTTTTCAAAGCCGGGGGACTCTCAACAACGGCTTCCCAGAATTCAGATCAAATCACAGAACACTTCCCAAAGTGAGTCCCAAAAACAAAGCTACACATCAGGGCTTATATAGCCTTCTCCTGGCTCAGAGAATGTAACAACCTCATGGACTCACTGGCCAATCAAGGAGTATCTACTGAAAAACAAGCCTCCCCCACCCCAGGCTTCAGGTGCACATTAGCCTAGGGGCAGGGAAGATCTTTAAAATTTACATTCTTATTACAAATGGACAAATCACTACTGGTCAAATCAGCAGCATTTATACTAGAGACAGACTTTTAAAAAAGAAAACATACAGTATTGGATTCACCCATTCACATATTTATATACTAGTCACTGTGATATGCATGAGGCATGCAAGCAATGAAGAAAACACTGTCCTTGTCAGCATTTTAGTCTGGTAGGAGAGATAATAGAGGAACAAAAAGAACATATTTACAAATTAGAATTCCTGGGAGCATAAAGAGAGTTATCAAGTGCTGTGAGATACCTGAGAAGAATGAAATTGCTTCCAGTGTGGAGGGATCAGAGGAGGCTTTAAGCACCTAAAGTGTACCTTAAAGGATTCACATGTTATCAATACGTGGAGATGAGGAACAAATAGTTCCTTTTAATTTTAAGGAATGGTTTGAGCCAAGAGGCACAAAGAAGAAGACAAGAATTTGGAGAACAGATCATAATGCTAGCAATTTGGAGCACAGAGCATATAAAGGAGCTAGTGTAAGAGAACTAGAGAGTCGGGAGGGAGTCAGACTATTGAAGGCCTTGAATATCAGGATAAATGATCATGAAATGCATTACAAATATTTTGAGATTAATCATTCAAAAATATTACCCGTTATAAAATATCTGAAACTTTATGTTTTAAAATAGAAATACATACTTTAGGCATTCTGTGTCTTCTACCTTTTGGTTACTCTTTTGTGGCCATCCTGCCAAGTGGGATGGATTTCTAGCAACAACAAAGTCCTTTGTTTTTCCCTCAGCTGCTTTGATTGTTATTGGTTTGATTGCCAGTGCATTGTCTGGACTGCATATTGTCCTCTAGCAATGCCAGTTCCCTTTGACTCACTCAGCATCATTTCCTTGTTCTGAACAGGAATAGTATACCAGAGCAATCTATACCTATGATAAAAGTCTTGTGCTTATCCTGGTAGTGATGAGAGTAAAAGCAGCCAACTGGACAGTACCGAAGAACCAAAACCATGTCATAAATTTTGATTACTTCTTGGGAGGAGAAAATCATTTGGAAAAAGTAGCTTAATTACTGTTCTATATAGCAGAAATTCTTAGCATAACACCATTCCATTTATCCAGAGGTTAATTTTCTAGTAGCCTCAAATTTCCAGAATAGCCCCCAAACTCCAATAAGTTTAAAGACCCCTTAGTGCCTGCAATAGCTGTAACCAAATCTCTGTACCAAAGTTTTGCACTTTCGCCCTTAGTGTGTCAATTTGAGCCTTGATGATTCATTTAGCTCTTAATTCCTTTTTTTTCTAACCTGAACATAATAAATTTGTACAAAAAAAAGGATCAAACATAAAATTCTATTTACTGAATGTAGGCTATATCTCTAAAGTTAGACTTCATTCAAAGGAAAAAATATGGACCTACACTAACCACAAATAAATGATACTCAGATTTTATACAAGCTAGATAGATATTGGGTTGGGGCAGAGTGGGGGTAGAGGGGGGATATAGCTTATGTTCAGACCAATACAAATTCTATGATCTTTGCTAATGTACAAATATTTTTAGAAAACTGATACACAGTTATCTTTACATAGTTGATACAATTCTTAATGAGTTTGGCTAATCCAAGGAGTCACTGCAATAGTTGTAATTGTTGACTCAGTGACACAACCGCTAGGCTCATAGCACTATAGAGATAAGGATTAAAAAAAGGAGTAAATGGACCCATATGTACAAAAATGCTTATAGTGTTCTTTTGTAATAGCAAAGAACTGTAAACTAAGGGAATGCTCACAAACTGGGAAATAGCTAAACAAGCTATGGTCTATGAATGTTTTGTTTGCTGCTCTCTACATTTACAGTGCTGTAGACAATTGCTTATTGTAATCATAATTTCTTTCTGTACAGTAACATTCCATTACATGTATGTACCATGATTTGCTTAGCCATTCCCCAGGCAATTAGCATCTATTGTTTCCTATTCTTTGCTAACACTCAAATGCTAACATTAAGTATCTACAAGTACATGGAACTTTTCTCTTGTTAATCACCATCTCCGGGGATATGCTTCCCAGTCAGACCTTTGAGCCAGAGACCAGATTGTTACAATAACAGGAGATTCTGAACTCTTCAAGTTTTATTAAAGAACCCCAAGAGCTTACAACTGGCATCTGTTACTATTGCTCTGATAACATACAATTAGTCCAGTAAGTAGCCTGAGTTTGCTTTTATTGTGTTTCTAACCTGGAAAGATTGTTAAAGGCAAAGTCTATATGAAGTTGCACATTTCCGCCATGCACTATGCTACGAATGAAATGTTAGGTAAATAAATCTTTCTCTGGTCAAGCAAAAAAACAAAAAGGGAAACAGCTCTCTAGACGCTGTACTCAACAAGATGAATTTCCCTACGAAGTCCAGTGAAAATGGCTGCAATTATATGAAGTGAAGCAAGACTAGTCACATTCTGACTGAAAAACACAGCTGAGCTTGATTCAGAATTGATCTGCCTGTGCTATGTTTCTGAGCACTAAAACAAGCATCTCTCAGCGGTCAATTTTCTTCCGATAATTTCATCATTTCACCCTGATGTCTTTTACAACCTATCATCAGTCCCCTTGTTCCAGTATCAATAAATGAAACCCTATGCAGTTTTGGCACAGGTCCCTCTTGTTTAGATGCTTTCAGTGAAACAGCTTTTCTAGGCCCTACATAGATCAATTCATCACTTTCATTGGGCATTCCAAATACACACCTTAATCTGGCATCCATTAGTTGACTGGATTTTACTTCTTTCCACCCAGTCTCCATAACTGATGTGTTTCATGAAGCAAAAACAGCCCTCACTATCACCTTGTGTTTACTCCTCTCATTTGGATCACAGAATTTGTTAGTCAATGCTGGATCAATAATTCCACTATTCAGCTGTAGCCTTTAATTTGAAACATACTTTTCTGCCTGATAGAATTCAAAGCTTAAAATTCATAGTGACTACATCTGTGAAAGGGCCTTCAAATCTGAGGCCTGTGGGCAGGTCCAGGACCAGAATCTGTACATGCCTTGCCATGGTTCCCAAAGCAGGCACTATCAGAGAGCCAGTACTGGAGGAGGGGGCATGTCATCATGTTTTTTAACCACATTTGTTTATATCTTCAGCTTTGCTTTGCATAATGTCTTGTTTGTAATGTGTTGCAGCCTTTTTGAGTCTATAGTTAAGCCTTCCTTGATAGGAACTTTCCAGGTAATTCCATTTTCCATCAGCAGCTCTCCTTGGTTTTGACTCTACAGAACACGATGTTTCCCCCAGGATAAGATCACCTAAAATCTCAGTACCATGAAGACTGACTCAGCTTTTCAGCACCTTCTCAATCCTTCAGTTGCTTCTCCCTCTGATTGGAGGGACAAAGTGGTACATTAAACTCCTCCCAATGCCTTCCTTTATAGAGGTTTTAGAACTTTCCAAGTGGTTCTCAATTTTTCCAGGTGCTGCTTGGTTTTGACTCCAGGGAACATCAAACCACTGGATGGCACATTACTCCCTCCCCAAAGTTTATCAGCTTCCTTTTGTGAATTATCTTCCTCCGTTAGACTGTAAGCTCCTTGAGGGCAGGGACTATCTTCCTTTTTCTTATTTGTATCCCCAATACTTAGTGCAGTGCCTGGTACCTCTCATGCATTTAATAAATGTTTACTGAACTGAGATATTATGAACTACATGCCCTTCAGATGATACTCCATTTCAAATCTTCAAAGACTGTAGTGTTTCATTATTCTCAGCCATATAAAACCACCAGGAAAAAAAAGACGGACCTTTTTTTCAAAGAGAAACTTGGGAGTCATTAAAATAAATTTGCAATTTCACAAAAGCAATCCAATTCATTTTCTTCCTCCTGTTCAGTTCTGGGTCCAACCTATTATGTGTTTGCAGTATCTGTGACACAGGTAGAAGCAAATGAATTTTGACAGGTGTTCATCTAACTGCCTATCGTAATGTGGATGATATGTGTTCTTCATCCACTTGGTTTCTGATGACAATACCCAACGTAATATCATAGAACGTGTTACAATATTGGCTAAGTTGGTCAAGTTGCAGTACACCCAAAAGCCGAGTAGGGTAAATCACTCAGCCTTGACTATGCTCTCAGAATCTAAGCCTATGCCCAGTGATCGTAACAGAAACAGATGGCCCAGGTCTGAGGGCAGATGCTCAAACATCTTCCTGAACTTGCTTTTCTACTTCTGCTTATTTCTCCATTTCTGATACTACCCAAATAACTATAAAATGATGCAATAATTACCAAAATTATCTGTCGCTGGACAAAAGAAAAAGGCAGATCAATGCAATAGACTAGGATAAGCAAGACCTAGGCACAAATTCCTATTGAAAAAATTACTTATTTTATAGAATCAGAATTTTAAGAGGCAGAAGACTACAGCTCTAATCTCTCCCGTTCCCTTCATTTTACAGATGTGAAAAGTAGTTTTTCCTGTGTAATTTAAAATTGAAATACTGCCAGGTGAACTGAAATAAGCCTCCCCCTGAGGCAAAATAAAAAGCCTATCATACTTCATTACATCTGATTTGTCTTCCTCTCAGGAGACAAGTATAATTACATTCCTTCCTTTCAGAAGGTCTTTTCTCCATAAATTTTCGTGGTAGTAGCATCCTTAAAAACAGACAAATTTAGGATCAAAGAGAACAAAGAATATCTGAAGGAAATTACCTGTAATTAAAAACAATATTAGCGATCTGAGACAATTTTTAAGAGATACCATTCTGCACAGTACATGGTGGTATCCAAAATAATGCTGATTTCTATAAGGAGAAAAAAATTCTATCAGATAAGTAAATATGGACCAACAGTTCCATCTACTGGAAGCTGTAATATAACTCCAAACACATTTCAGTTATGACTGAATATAATTTTTTCTATTTGGCTTTTTGGAGGGACAACTGGGGTTAAGTGACTTGCCCAAGGTCACACGGCTAGTGTTAAGTGTCTGAAGCCACATTTGAACTCAGGTCCTCCTGACTCCAGGGCTGGTGCTCTATTCATTGTGCCACCTAGCCACCCCCTGAATATAATTGTTATAGCTGAAGTTTCAGTTGCCAATTAAAATAAAAACTTAAAATTTATGTTTTGA
Organism: Petaurus breviceps papuanus; assembly: GCF_028583685.1. NCBI lineage: Eukaryota > Metazoa > Chordata > Mammalia > Diprotodontia > Petauridae > Petaurus > Petaurus breviceps. The sequence continues at coordinate 19,359,294 of NW_027186304.1, forward strand.
CAGGACATAACTGGACAACCAAATAAAATTTCATCCTATCAGGTATATTTCCTAAGAAAATAATGGTGAAAAAACATGTAAATTTGACACTGAAAACATATTTTATGCTATCTGTGCCAATGGGATTACAGAGCCATTGCAGTATCAGAATGGCTAAATTAATATTTGCAAAGAAAAATAGAAAAACATCATTGTAACAAATAGTCATCATAGATTTAGAACTGGAAGGAACCTTAAGAAATCATCTGGTCTAATCCTCTCACATTATAGATAAGGAAACAGGCCCAGAGGGGCTCAGAGGTTTGCTTAAGGTCATGTAGGTAGTAGGAATCAGAATTTGAACCCACATCTCTGACTCCAAATTCAGGATGCTTTCCATTATACCTCTCTGCCTTTCTAATAAAAAAAACAAACAAACTCAAAAGTGAAAAAAAAAATGAGATAGAATATCATGGTGATTATTATGGACACACTTTCATGGTCTTTATTAAGTTGACCTCTTTCACGGTTATGTCTTATTTCATTACAAAACTTACGGCTTTCTTTTTCCTCGATAATATACATGCATCAAAGAGAAGCTTACTTATACTCTCCAGTTATGATTAGGGCTTTAGCTCACAAATAGGAATAAGGAGAGAGATTTTAAAATAATAGCTGTTTTTAAGCTATACATGAGTAAGGAAATGAAAGGAACACAGCTATACTATTCTGCAAAGCTGCAAGGAAAATACAAAAGAGCTGCTTTAGATGGAATAATTTAGAGACTTACCTTAGAGCCAAAAACTATAGCAACTTCACAGAGCTGCCTTAGGAAGGTGTCATGCAAAGCTGTATGTACAGATATCGCATGCAATCAGTTTTTCAAGGATGAGGACTTTTGAAACAGAATATAGCCAACTTAATTTAGCTTCTAGAAATCTTGGAACTTTTCTCCCTACTCTTTTCCAAATCACTGCTCAACACACATTGCCTAAAAAATTGGCCTCATGTCCTTCAATCCCAATGGTAACCTCGTGTAAGGTAGGGAAGTCTTTTCTGAAGGCCATGGGAGGCCAAGAGAAATCACTTATTCTTGCCCAAGCCTGTTTATCCCATTCTTTTGCCCTGAAATGGCCTCAAATGATCTCATGAATATGTATTGAGCTGGAAGGAAATGAAGGACAGATTTTAATATGAGCAAGGCCAGGTGTACCAAAACATGGAAGGAAGAGGTATGTAAAGCTAAAGCTTCAGTCCCTAGGACAGAAATTCTTAAATGTCCAGAATTCAGATCGAGAAAGGGATTCTGTTGATATTAGTATGCAAATCTTCAGTGCATGTAAAAGAGAACCTAATGTAGGATATATTTAACATAAGAGTAAAAAAGGTCACCCATTTCTAATACATTCTTTTTTGGTCAGATATATTTTCAGTTAAAAACCAAAAACCACAATTCAGTCAATAATTTCTGAAGAAAAAGTTTATTCTACAAAATTCGTATTTGTTATATATGATGAGAGTCAGGATGACTATTATTCTATTTTTTTGATATTTTCTGTCATATTGACATAATACAAATCCTTTTATAAATTATTGGATGGTTATATTTGGTAATTAGTATTTCAGGACACAAGAGCTATCCTGGACAAAGGGCTGGCCCTGGACTCAAGAAGGTTCAACGTCTACCTCTTACTGGCTGTAGAAGTAATTTGACCTCTCAGTGTTCCATGTGACTTTCTAAGATCACAAATCCCATGGCCCCAAAACGTTGGGGACACACAAAATAGTACTGTCAGATTGCATAAGCCACTGTGAGCAGAGACAAGTAATCAAAAAAGTGCAGGAGGGAGGCCACTGCCAAAGAGTAATCTCCAAGAACTTGGCATTTTCCACTGGGAAACAGATGTTGTTGGGTCACTGCACTCCTGGATTTAAAAATAAAAATACATTAGACTTTCAAGTATAAATATTAAATTCCATTCCAACATGTAGGCACTACACAGTCCCTCCTTCCTCAGTCTCCAATCTCTATTTTCTCTGATACCATCAGGGGAAAAATATTTTTCTTTCTTCATGTGAACCAAGCCTCTTCTCAGGGGATTTCACCCATTCCTTACCATGGGGCAAAGCACAAAGCATGCCATGATGACTGCTGATGGATCTTGTGAAGAAAGATCCTAAATAAGAGAAAGGCTTAAAAACTACCTGTTAAAAATGCAGCCAAACTTGCTGAATTCTGACTCAAGCTGCTACATGGCCTGAAGCAGTCTCTGTTCTAGGCAAGAGGCAACTTGAAAGACAAATAAGTTTTCAAGTATTTATAATGGGGCTTTGGGTTGCCTGGAAAGGCATTTATAAAAAGCATTTTCTATGATGAAGCCTGTTTCCTTCCTCTCCAAAGAGCTGCAGATTATTACAGAGATACAGATTCAGTCCTATGATGGCATATTCTCCTAAAATGGTTTTCTATGATATAAGGCAAGGTTCAAAAAGGTGAAGGGGGAGCTGAGTTATTGGCAGATGGTGTAAAAAAATGAAACAGCAATAAACTTGAGGGAAAATGCTAGGTTTTTAAAATGTTTTATTGCTGTTTCATTTTTTTACACCATCTATTTTTGCGTCATGAGTTTCCTAACTACAATAAAACTTTATAGCTTTTTGTGCACAGTCATGTTTCAACTCTTCATGATCCTATCTGGGGTTTTCTTGGCAAAAATGCTGGAGGGCTTTGCCATTTCCTTCTCCAGCTCATTTAACAGATGAGGAAACTAAGGCAAACAGACAGGGTTAAGTGACTTGCCCAGGGTCACAAAACTACTAAGTATCTCAAGTGAGATCTGAACTCAGATCTTCCCCATTCCAGGTCTGGCATTCCTTCCAAAATGCTTTCTTCATAACAATCCAGGGAACCAGAGAATGCAAATAGTATTCTACTTTTTACAGTTTGAGGATGTGAGATTGGAAGTCACAGGTCAGAGGTGTAATTTCACTGAATAAGGAACATCCCTTGAGGATACTCTCTTTGCCAAGGAAACTAAGCCTCTGTCCTAAAACTTCCAAAGGCTCAGAGAGTCTGAGTCACTGGAGGTTAACTGATTTGCTGAGGGGTATCAGTCAGTCTGTGCTAGAGGCAAAACTTGAACCCAGATCTCTATGACTCTGAGACCGTTTCTCTGCCCACTATGCCATGCCAGTGGTCATGGGAATACAGAGAACAGTGTTGGACTTGGAGTTGGTTAAGACCACAGGTCCTAAGTCACTAGCTATGTGACTCTGGGCAAGTCACTCAACTTCTCTCTGCTTCAGAGATACAATGTGGACACTAATAGCACCTAGGTCATTAGGAGGATCAAAAGAGTGTGAAACACTCTGCAAACTTCAAAGCACCATATAAATTCTAACATTTTTAATAGAGTCATGTAAACTTGGCAGAGGCAGGATCTCAGACAAGTCCAGTGTTCTTTCCATTATGCCCCACTACTTCAAGGTTTCAGTGATGGGAATGTCATATAGTGACAAAGACGTCTATCAACAGAAATAGTACTGCTTTCCAGCTATTTAGTCATAATTTCTCATTATTAGTCATAACACCTCATATGCTTCTTGAAACAACTTGAGGTAAAAAAAAAAACAACTTAGCAACTCTGTTTCCATCTCAGTGATAGTAAATTAAAGGTAAAGGAAGAGTATAGCAAGTTTTACTCTAGCATTAATATTTGTAACTTCGAAGTGCTCAGTTTTAAAGTGGCTAGACCATCATATAGGAGAGAAACCATCTAGTTCATAATACTGTATGGGGAAACAAAGTCTGGAGAGTATAATTCTTCAAAGAGTGAGAGAGATGCCGGGAATATTTGGGTTTGTATATGGAAACATGGTAACATTTGATTAACTTATAAAAATCAAATTGTAGGCAACCAAATTAAATGGTTCTACTGCTAAATGTTCTCCATTACCCTCCTTAACTGGAGCCCACCCCTGGCCCTACCCCACTCTTCCCAAGGAATGCAAAGAATTACTGTTTGTACTCTCATCTAGAATTAACAACAATTTATAATTATAATAGCTTATAAATGGTAAATGAAATAAATGATGAAGAAGACCTCATTAGAGGACAAATTAAAGAAAAGAACACTTACCTGAGGTTTAATTATCTGAAGCCAATCATTAAGATATCTAACAAGGTCAAAGGCATCTGGGATATTATCTCCTTCTGAAACAAATTTCAGGACAACTGCCATCTGTATCCCTTTGGAACAACTACAACAAAGAGAATGAATCCGTTATTTTCCACTAATTTGGGAAGCAGAATTCAGCATGTCCCCTTCCATAGCTCAACCAGTGAAGATTCATTAGGTAGATGATTTAATATGTTCCTTTATTTTCTGATGAAGAGTTTTAAGTATCCAGGACTAGGCAGTTAAAAACCATGTCACTAGCCCTTCTTGCTTCTCCAGCGTGAGTCTCTCAATAAGTATTTAAATGCCTCCTATATATAGCCACTATACTAAGTGCTGGGGATACTTGTAAAGACAAAAGGCAGTTCCTGTCCTCAGGGACTCACAAGCTTAATGGTTGTGACAGAAGTAGGAAAATAACTAAATATCACAAACTAACATGGACTTTGGCATCCAACATTTGGGCTACATGACTGACCATCATCCAGTGCAGGTTTTAGGGAGGTGGTGATTATCAGAAACACTATAGTCAATTGATTGGAATATGAAGTAGAACAGCTTTTTTATTAATAATATAATGGGACAAGGGAAGCTGCTGAAGGGAATAGGACACTTAAATGCAAGAAAACAACTTGTAATGGGGTAAATAAAAAAATACTCACACACACAAAAAAAATCCTTCTTATCCACAATAAACAGAATTTCCCTAAAGAAGGAACTATAAGAAAATGCTCAATCAAAACTCAGAGACTATAACTGATAAACATAATAACATAGCTACAAAAGCAAGATGGTAAGTGTTGGGCTTGCTATGAAGATGAGTGTGTGCATATCTCATGTGATGCGCAAATCACAGGACCACTAGCCAGTCTGCAAAAAAAAAAAAATCAAATTAGGAATATTATTAGGGGTTCTTTTTCCACTTTAGCCCCAAACTGGAAACTAAAGGGATGTCCTCCTAATGAAGAACTGCCAAATTGTGGCTTATGAATGTAATGGAATATTATTGTCATAAGAAATGATGAAACAGATATTTTCAGAACTTTATGAACCCATGCAGAGCAATGTGAGTAGAACCAGGAGAACATAACACAATGAGAACTAGAAGATTTTAGAAGTCTAATAAATGTGATAATAAACAATGAGTCCAAAAAATGAAGATGAAACACAGTACTCACCTCCTAACAAAGAAGTGAAGACATTAAAATGCAGAAAGAGAGACACATTTTCAGATAGGGCTAATGTGGGAATTTGTTTTGCAGGATATATATTGAGGCATTTGTTTTCTGGGTTTGTGTCTTAAATTTGCTCAATGGAGAGGGAGAAGGGGAAAGGGCAGCTTAATATGAAAATTCTTGTTACTTAAAAAATAAAAACAATAAACTAAAAAAATTTTAAAGTAGCAGCGGGCAGACTTCTGTACCATCCCTTGGTAAATGACATGCTCTTTAAACATTCACGGTGCTTTGTAATTTAAAACAAAACTACTGACAGTTAAGTTGTCCCTAGATGAGGGCCATAATCACCACAGTTCAAGAGGTCTAGCTACCATGGCAATAGAGTAATGTCAAAGATTTCTTTCCCTGGCAGTGGTTCTATTTTAAAGATCTTATATCAGCAACTTTAAAATGGGAAGGATGACCATATGTGTGTCTGACCATACCACCTCATACAGATGGCTCCCTGTTATCTCTAGGATCAAACATAAACTGTATTTACCATTTAAAGTCCTTCACAATCTAACTGTCCAGACTCACTAGACATTATTCTCTGTCTTTCACTCTACGGTCTAGCCAAATTAGCTCTCCTCCTGTTCCTTGCATGTGCTCCTCCAAGTCCCACCACCATGTCTTTTTAACTGGCTATCTTGCATATCTGGAATGCACTCCTCTTCCCACTCTTAGAATCCCTACTACAGAAAGCCTTTCCTCAGTCCTCCCAGCTGCTAACATACCCTCCAAATTTCCTTATATTTATTTTGTATCCACCTACCTATCTATCTTTCTATCTGACCTCTCCCAAGAGAATGTAAACCCCTTGGAATCAGAAAGTATTTTATTTTTGACTGTCTTTCCTATGCTTAGCATAGTGTCCACATACTAAGTGCTTAATAAATGTTTGCTGATTCACTGATTGATGCCTGTCTTCTTACAGAGTTTATATAGTACAGATGCTAAGTATTATATAAATATTTGAACAGACCACAAAAGAACATGGGGAAAAAAATACACCTACAGTATAAATGAACACTGTAGGAGACCAAACTCAGTACCTAAGTAAACTTTTCCTGGCTTACATTTCAATAGTTCAGTTTTAAGTTGGTGCCCAACTTGGCCTGAGTTTTTGTGAAATGATTAGACAGAAAAAGGAAGGAAGATAAATGGGACTAAGTTTCAAATGTCCTAAAAATCCTCAAGGGCTATATGTATGTATTACTGAAAAAGTAAGAGAAAAGAAATAAGGAAAGTTTTTTCTTTCTCTAATTTCCATCTCCCCATCAACACTGTCACCACAAGTTGACTCAAGTACCTGAGATAAAGTGGGAATACTTTTTGATTAATTACACCAAAGTTACTAGAATATAATACTGTTAAATACCCCTAATTGAATTAAATGCATATGATTTCTAATACAAATGCTCATGTTAAAAATCTCTTCCAAATTTCTATTAAGTCAATAGATATACTCACCTCTCAGTGTACAAAGCTTTTGTGATACCACCTCCAGGGATACGGACACACATCTCAGAATCTCGTATTTCAGGAAATGATTTGGTTTTTTCCATTTCCTTCCAATGAAGCTTCTGTAATGTTTCGCCAACACTTTTTTCCATTTCAGGTGTAAGTAGGTATCGGAATGGAATACTGGAGATAATAATTTAATACACTCATTATAATAAATCCTACAATTATCATATACAAAGGTAATAACAGCATCTGACCTACAATTATATTTAGGCTTCCATGAACTGAAAAATTTAGAGAAGTATCTTCAATCAAGGAAGATTAGAGTATTTTTAAAAGCACAATAGTTTTGTGGCTACCAGTCATCTGCTTTATGAACAATACATAACTGGGGAAGGAAAACATAAAAGAAAGTTAAGACCACCCTAAAACTTATCCATTCTTCACTGTTCTACCTTCTTCTGTTCCTATTTCTTATAAAGACTATGAATTCTTTATATGATAAAGAGTCTTAGAAATTAACTCTAGTTACAAAGATAGTTATAAGGGCAGTTAGATGGCATAGTGGATAGAGTGCCAGGCCTAGAGTCAGGAGGACTTGGGTTCAAATCCAGACTCAGATGCTTACTAGATATATGACCCTGGACAAGTCACTTCACCCTGTTTGCCTCAGTTCCTCATCTGTAAAAGGAGCTGGAAAAAGAAATGGCAAAACATGTCACTATCTTTACCAAGAAAACCCCAGATGGGGTCACAAAGAGTTGGACCCAACTGAAACAACTCAACAATAAAAAATAAGATAAAACTCCCCTGACTACAACTGTTCCAAAAATAGCCATTAAAAAAAAAAAAGAAAAAAGGATCCTCAGCACAAAATTCTGACCCTTAAACCTCATTTCTTGGTAGAAGCAAATATTATTTCTGATTAGCAGAGTTACATATATTTATCATTGTTGCTCCTAAGTTTTGCCTGCTAACCATATTCTTTCCACCGGTAAAAGGAAAATATTTAAAGTATGAAATTTCAGAATCCATATGTAGAAGTCATCCCATATTCCTCTGACACAAAGTTATTATTTGAGAACTTTTCTGTTTCAAGATAAAACACTGATAAAAAATAATGAAAGGGAATTTTAAAGAAAACATCATTTAATCCTCTCTGACACTACTCTAGCCTCTGGTATAAGGTATAATGAAAATATAAATTTAAAGTATATAATTGGTAATGAAAGACAATTATGTTATAGGTCATGTTCTCCAAAGTACTTCCTTTGCCCTACATAAAGGACTCATTCTGACACTCCAGAGGATTGTAATTAAAGTCAACTGAACTTTCTTCTGAGAAGATGCATGGTCACATAAGAATGAAAGAAAATACCAATCCAGCCTTTCAGAAAGGTATTTATTTACCCCTGGTTAAGCCCCCTTCTTTATGAGTTGTCTTCTTTCTCCTTCATTACTAAGCTCTATGATACAGAAGCACAAAGCAAGGAATGAAGAGTTCCAGACACCTAGCCCCTCCTGTCAAAACTCATTTGCTCTAGATCTCAACTCACAGAACTTCATGCCATATTCCCAGCCAGGCATCCTCTTCTGGGCTTCTAGTGAGAAGACATCAAAATAACAGTAAATGGTCCCTTCTACCCACTGCCAGGTAGGCTGGATACACTAAAATAACTTTTAAATTAGTACGCTAGTAATACTGGGACTAACTTCTACACTAAAACTGCAGTGGTGACAGAATTACAATGTTATATGTCATTATATGTAATGAGAAAGAAGATGATTCAACATACCTACGAAGCTGCTGGTCATCACAGTGATATGAATGACTGCTTGAAAGAACAATAACTCTGGCACATTTACTGCTTTTCACCCAGGAAATGAGCTTTTCACAGAACGGCTTTGATTTATACTTTGATTGCCATTAAAAGGAAGAAAAAAAAGTCATCAAAATCAGATCTTGGTGTTTATGCATGGCAAAAACCTACTGGTCCATTTGGGGGAGGTCTTTTTAATGTGATGTTTATGTACATGACTATATATACTAAAAGTAATATTTTTTGCAAGCCCATTTATTTTCCTTAAAGACTGAAAATGAGAGAAAATGTTAAGAAGTGCGGTATATGAAAAGTGTTCATCGTAAAGCAAGACAAAGCCAATATACAATGTTTTTGATAACATACATACTATAAAATAATATATAACAGTTCCTTGATATACTATGAAAGCCAATATTAAGTCCAGTTTCTTCTTAGTTGTCAATTTATACACCCCCATCATTAACCAAAAAACAGTGGTCAAGAGCTCTTCAATATTTAATTTCTGACTCTGTTTTTCTTTTTGATTTACATGCTAGTAAAAACCTGAGAGAAAGTTCAGAAATATATTATTTTTAATCTTTTTCCATTCATAAAAAAACTTTGTTTCAATACTTCCATCTCTTCTCTCACACCTTTCACTGAACCTAATCCCTGACAGAAGTACAAGTCAAAAGCATGACCTGGTAGACTTTCTAATTGTGGAAAGTTCTGGGGTAATTTTTATATCACTAATTATCTGAAAAAGCCACTTTTTAAAGTGTAGACATTAATTCTGTGTAACTGCTACAAGATTCAAAGGACTATAGGACTTAAAAATTAGAGAGGATCTTAGAGATTTAACATGTAATATATTCGGGCAGCTAGGTGGCGCAGTGAGTAGAGCACCAGCCCTGGAGTCAGGAGAACCTGAGTTTGGATGTGACGTCACACACTAACACACACACACACAAAACCTAGCCGTGTGACCTTTGGCAAGTTACTTAACCCCAATTGCCCTCCAAAAAGAAAAAAAAAAAAGATGTAATATATTCCCATCTGCTATTTAACATATCAGGAAATGGAAATTTGCAGAGACTTGCTCAAGATTATTCAGGTGGTAAGTAGCAAAGGCAGTATTCATATTCAGCTCCTCTTACTAAATCTAGACTTTTTGTTCTAGATAACACATTGCCTTTCCTTTACTTGTAGTGAGATAATAATGTAACTGTAGCAGTAAGACCAGAATCTTCCACTGCTTAAAGATAATTTTTTTGGTCTGCCATTGCTGGCTGATAAGAAATCACAGAAGCCTTTCTAATTAAGCTTTATTTTTTTAAAAGAACTTTAATATAGGCAAATAATAAAAATACTAACCTTAATAAAAATTGATCTTAGTTGTAGAGCCATAAGTTTCATTGAAGGTGATGAATATACTACAACAAAAGAGAAAGAGAAAAAAAGAAATCAGAGGTTAAGAAAATTGATGACGGTAGGGGCTGTTAGGTGACACAGTCAATAGACACTTGACACACTTACTAGCTGTGTGACCTTGGACAAGTCACTTAACCCAACTGCCTTGCCTTCCCCCTCCAAAGAAGAAAAAAAAAGAAAGAAAAAAAATGATGATGATAAGGAATTACAATTGGTATTCTTTAAAGTGATGAAACATTAAAATTAAATTTCTTTAAATTTCTTTATGTAATTTATTTTCCTTAATTATTAAAATATTGAATACACACAAATGCTTAATCTTTTTATCTAAACATCAGTTCTCGGTGAAAGTACACTAACAGGTGCAGGTGAATTTCACAGACCTTTTAATTATCCCATATGGAAAAGAAAAAGTTGCAATAACTAATAAAACAGCAAGACCAATTTTTTAGCAGGATAACACATTACTATGTTTAATGGCCTACAATTTGTTCCTCAGGAATTTTGTGAATGCTTTTTGTTTTTTAGACATTAATGTGCATCTCAGATTGTTTTAAAATGCCTTTAGCTAAAAGGAAAAATGCCGGGTAAGCAATAAATCATTAGGCGATGCACATGGTTAAATATAGGGTCAAAGGGACCCTAGTTTGAAATCCAGACAAGGACAAACTGTGTGACCATGGGCAAGTCACTTAATCTCTGGTGAGCCTCAGTTCCCTTATTCATGCTGTATTAAGGCAGAATGCTCTGATGGAGAAGGAACTGGACTTAAGAGTCAAAAGATTCAGAAGACCTGGTTCTGCAACTTGCAGTTATATGACTTTGGGTAGGTCATTTCACCTCCTCTGGATCTGTTCCTTTATTTATAAAAGGAGGGTTTAGACTAGATGGTCTCTAAGGACTCTTCCATGTCTAATCAATAATTATAAAAACAGAAAACAAAACTGAGAGTATGAAAAGGAAAAAAATGACAATGTAAGGTAGTTAAAAAAAATGTACAATTTCAAATTAAAGATACAAATAAAAGTATGACCAAGTTTTTTTTAAAACAGCTACCATTTTCAAAAGGTTTAGAAGAATAACATTGTTTTTTATAGCTTTTTTTTTTTTTGCTTTTTAGAGGGCAATTGGGGTTAAGTGACTTGCCCAATGCCACACAGCTAGTAAGTGTGCCAAGTGTCTGAGGTCACATTTGAACTCAGGTCCTCCTGACTCCAGGGCTGCTGCTCTATTCACTGTGCCACCTAGCCACCCCCCAATAACATTGTTTTTTAAAGGGTCAATATTTTTAAGATGTATGCTAGACACAAAGTAAGAACTTAATGCAGAAGGAAAGAGCCTATACCTAATACTCTGCTCAGTATTAATTATCTGGTATAGGGATGGCACAAATGCCTCGAGAACAAGCCTATCATGTAACAGGAAATTTTCTCTGGTGGATCCCCATGTCTGCAACACTCTCCTTCTTCTGCTCTACCTACTGACCTCCCTGGCTTCTTTTAATACCAACTAAAATTCCATCTTCTACTAGAAGCTTTCCCCAACCCCTCTTAATTCTAGTGCTTTCCCTCTATTAATTACGGTCTATTTATCCTGTGTTTAGCTCACTTTGCCTGTATTTGTTTGCATGCTGTTTCCTCCATCAGACTGAGAGCTACTCAGTGGCGCAGACTGTTTTTTGCTTCCTTTTAGATCCCTAGCACTTTGCATGGTGCTTGGCGCATAGCAGGTGCTTAATGGACTTTTAATGACTGATAGCTATGGTAATATAAGCTCAGATCACAAGCACATACCTTCAGCATTTATACTGAGTTCTGTTGAGTTTTCTTCTGCAGTTGCATAGGGATTGTTTCCAACCATTGGAACAAGGCAATCAGTGTAAAAGTAACCAACCTTACACATATTCAACGTAGAAATGATCAGATCTACAGCAAGCTGGCCAACATTTCCCACAGATACTGCTGGCTGAAATCACAAAGAATGGTATTACATCAGCTATTAAAATGAGCAAACACTTAAAGATTTAGGGCCTAAACTTGACAAGGTATAATTTGCATATACTAAACAATAAAATTCTAGCATATTATTTTTTATATAGGGTAACCTGGACAATAAAATAATGATTATCTTATTTTATTTGCTAGTAGTTGCTCCTGTTTATGGATGAAAGTCTAAACTTCCTTCTGATTATGTGCCCTTCAGCAGCTGTGTTTCCAAGTCACCAAATGTTTGAGAGAAGTCCTACAAGAGGAGTAAAGGAACCCTACTGAAAAATATTTCACCAAGACCCCTAGCATCTGCAGATCTTAAAGTGACTGTAAGGCATCATCAAAAAGAGTTGAATGAAACTTTAGATCCCTCATTATACTGAGGCTCATAGGGCTTAAGTGACTGACAACATTTCATGTCTAGTATTACATGCTGCTTTCTATCATACACTGCTTTCCCTCAGTAGGTAGTGTCCATTCATTCAACAAATAGTTATTAGGTAACCACTGCTCAAAGAGCACCACGCTAGACATTGGAGGAGATAACAACAAAGAATAACAGGTATTTGGTAATTCAAGATTTACAAAGAACTGTATATATGTTATTTCATTTGAATCAAATAGTTCCTGCCCTCCCAGGTCTGTTGTGAGAATGGAATGAGATAAACTGTATAGCACTTAGCAATACAAATGTTATTATTATTTTTTCTTTTTTTTTTTAATTTACTTACTATTAGTTTACAACATTCAGTTCCACGATCCCTTGAGTTCCAAATTTTCTCCCTCTCCTTCTCCTCCCCACTACACCTCCCCATGGTAGATATAGGAATGGACTGTATGCCGCCATGGGGGAGGTGTAGGGGAGAAGGGGGAGAAAATTTAGAACTCAAGGGATTGTGGAAATGAATGTTGCCAACTAAAAGTAAATAATAAAGAAAGAAGAATTATAGCCAATGGAATGAATAACAAGGAAGAAGAAACAAAACAAAATGAAATAAAGAGAGAGTAAACAATATGCTTCAATCTGCATTCAGACTCCGTAATGTGGATAGCCTTTTTTACCATGAGTCCTTTGGAGTTATCTTACCACCTTGCATTGCTGAGGGGAGTCCAGTCTATCAGAGTCAGTCATCACAGATACGATGTGTCTATAATTGTGTACAATGTTTTCCAGGCTCTGCTCCCCTCACTCAGCATCAGTTTATATAAATCTCTCCAGGTTATTATGAAGTTCATCTGCTCCTCATTTCTTTTTTTTTTTTTTTAAGCAATCGGGGTTAAGTAACTTGCTCAAGGTTACATGGCCAGTTATTTCTGGGTGTGGTGCTGAGTATCTGAGCCCGGATTTGATCCAGGTCATCCCAACACTGGGGCCGGTGCTCTTACTCGCTGTGCTACCTGGCCGCCCCCTTTCCCTTCTTGTTACCTTTCCCACAGTAACACAGCTAGCAATACTCCTACTTTGTGCCAACCACAGGATATGTAAAAACAAAAATCAAACAATATTTAAAGAACTTGTATTTGGAAGGCTATAGTATTTACAGAGTAAATGTAATACAAGGTAGTTTGATAAGGAAGAAAACATCAGCAGCTAGGGGCATCAAGGAATGTTGGCACCTAAGCTGAGTTTTGAGGAAAAGCCACAGAATTTCACAGTTGGCACCTCAGTGGCCATCCAGTCCAACTAATACCCGAAAATGAATACCCTACTAGAAGTGGTCAACCAGTCTCTACCTGAAAACTTCTAATGAAGTCGAACCTAGTACCTCCTGTGGCAGCTCATTGTACTTGGAGATGGTTCTAATCATTAGGAAGCTTTTCCTGACAACAAGCCTAGATTTGTCCCTTTGAAATTTCCATCACTGCTCTTGGTCCTGATCTCCACCAACAACAGAATAAATCTAGCTCCTTGTTCAAAGGACAGGTCATCAAATGCTTGAAAACTCATCTCCTCTGAGTCTTCTCTAAGATAAATACCCTCAGGTTCTTCAGTCTATTCTTATATGATATGGATGGACTCATGGCCTTTTATCATCTATAGATACAAACAAACTAGCATTCCCCTGATCTACTAGTACAGAATAAAGTGTCCATCTGGCATGACTCATTCTTGATGAAGCTATGTAATCTCCTAGCAATCACTGTTTCTTTTTCTACATGTTCACTAACCATCTCTTTAATGATGTGTTCGAAAATTTTCCCAGGAATCCAAGTCAAGCTCACTGGCCTATACAGTCAGTAGACTAGGTTCTCTTTTCCTGCCACCCCCCTCCCTTTTCAAATTGGAACAACATTTTTCCTTTTCTAGACCTATGGCACCTCAACCATTTCCCACCATATTTCAAATAATACTGACAGTGACTTAGCAATTATTGCATCTACCAATTTTTCAGTATGGAAGATATAGTGGACCAGGTGACCCTAATACATCAAAGGGCAGCTAGGTGTTCTCTTACTACTCATTCGTTATCTGAGCGATTTTTATCCTTTCATTTCCATTCTCCTCAGAAGAGAAAACAGAAGCTAGGAACTAGGTAGCCCCGCCTGTTCTCACTTCATATATACCATTATTTTGTGACTGTTGTTCAGCTCTTGTGTCTGAAGAGGACCAGAGAGGTCCAGAAAGGTGATGTATGCATACACTCGCAGGTGGATTGGATTTAAGTGAGGTGGGGCTGTGCAGTCACCAGCCGCACTCTTTCCTCCAGAGCCAGCTGGGCCCAGGGGCAAGACATGGATTGAGACTATTGGACGTGGCCTAGGATGCGGTGGGAGGCCTTGGTCTTCTTAACCTAAGTCTTTCCCGGGTCTCAGTTTGTCCCACTCAGTGATTAAAGCTAGGTACAAAGTCCTCTGGTGTTCAAAGCCCTCCAAAAGCCGGTTTCTCCCCCGCCCGCACCTTTCCAGTCTTCTTATACCTTCTACTTCCCCTTCCCCACCACTCTTCCACCCACTGACACCGGCCTCCTTACTGTCCAACAAGCCAGAAACTCCACCTCTGACATCGGGCCCTTTTCTCTTGCTGACCTCCGTGCCAGGAATCCTCCCTCCGCCTCGGGGCTCCCTTCGGTCCACCAAAGCCCGCCATGACCTGGCCCCTCTCCCCTCTCCGCCCTCGCCGCCATGACCTGGCCCCTCTCCCCTCTCTACCTTCCCCGCCATGACCTGGCCCCTCTCCGCCCTCGCCATGCGCCGTCCCTACAGCCCCCGCGTTCACTCTGAGGCCCAGCGGCGTTAGCTTCTTGGCCCCCCGCCCCCATGGCTTCCCAGGATCGCCTCCGAGCCCCGCTTTCTGGAAGCAGCACTCCCCGTCCTTCTCGGCCCCCTCTCGTCACCCCTTTCTGAGGCTTTGCGCAAGGCCGCCCGCGTGTCCCGCCCCCCATCGGACCACGAGCTCCCGGGAGCCCCGAAGGGGAGGCGGGCAGGCCTGACTCACCATCAGCAGGGTGAAGCCGCGGAGGTCGGGCTCGGACGTCCCGCAGGGCACGAACATCGTCACCCGGGACCGGCGGGAGGCTGACGTAAGCGGCTCACGGCGCGCCGGCTCCCGCGGCGAAGGGCGGGCCGAGGGGGCCTTCTTCTCCGCCGGCGCCGCCCGGAGCCGGACGCTCCGAGCCAAACGCCTGTCCCGCCGGGGGCCGGATCTTGGGCCGGCGGGGACAGGATCGCGTCAGGGGAGGTGGATGGCGGAGGCGGGAAACCGAGGAAGGCCACGTGGGCGGGAGGCACTGGAGGAAGACGGCGCGCGCGAAAGGCCGGCGGGCAGGACTCAGGCGGCACGGCGGGCAACCCGGCACCCGCGCTCTCCGCCGCACTGTGAGAGCGCTGCTGGCCGGCCGCCGTCGCCTGGGCTGCGCTCCCGGTTCCCGCCCAGAGTGGGGCGCTTCGGCGGGCCGGGCGGTCTGCGCGAGGAAGCGGCGCGCGGCCTGCCCCGGGGGGGGGGGGGGGGGTCCCGGCGCAGCGTGACGCCTCGGGGCGCGGCGGGCGCGTCGTTTGGAGCTCCCGAGGGAGGGGACGGAGGGGAGGGGAAGCGGCCGTGGCGCCGCCGGCTTCGGCATGTCCCTGCCGCCGGAGAAGGCGTCTGAGCTCAAGCAGCTCATCCACCAGCAGCTGAGCAAGGTGAGAGCCGCGGCCCGGAGCGCGGGGGCCCGGGGCCGGCGGAGGACAGAGCCAGCCACCCGCGGCCGCTTCCCGGAGCTCTGCGCCGGGCGGGGACGTTGGCACGGTTGGCGATTGGACCTGGGGAGGCTCGGAGTCCTCGAGGGCGCGGGAGCTGTCCAGGGCAGCACTGGCGGGGACGTGGCTCGGCCCCCGGGACGCGAGGGCGTGCAGCCCCTCAGATGTCCGCCGGGCACGAGTGTGTCTCGTGGAGGGCGGCTTTCCGGACCCATTCAGTGCGCGCAGGCAGACGAGGCAGTTATGTCCGTGTGTGCGGGTGGGGTAGCCCAGAAGGCAAGGCGTGTGTATTGCATGTATGTAAGCACACACACACACATGCGTCCATGTGCATACACGGACACGGAATCCGCTTTTACCGGTCCTTCACTTTCTTCAGCTAGTTGTGTGGAGACCTACTACTAATGTGGAGAGGCCGGGGTGGGTGTACACCTGTAACATGGACCTGTGCACACGTGCTTTGTATCATTGTATCATTGACCTTTTCCGCTAAGCCTTTGAGTCTCTTCTGTAGAGACCAGCGTCAGATGTGTGTGGTCACGCTGCGGAACTGGCGCTTGTTGAAAGCGGGAGTGAGCAGAGGCGACAGAAGCCAGAACTCGGAAACATCTGCCGTCTGGCTGGGGAGACTGAGGGAGAGAGGGGACAAAGAGACAAGGGAGCGTTAGAAAAGAGGTAGAAAGACGGCGTGAGGGTGTTGCCTTGGCACTAGAGGAACAGTTTGGTGTTTGAGATGCTGAGAGACAAACAGAATACGTTTTGACTTGCTGAATACTCGTGGGGAAATTGTGGTGAAGGTTCCAAGTAGCAAAAGAGAGCAAGCATTTCCATTAATTGGTATTGAACTTTAAATTCTTAGAAAGTAAGTGATATAATCAGTTTTTACCATTCCTTTATTTTTTATCAGATTGTTATATGGTCCATTTATTATTCATTTGGAAAGGCCAAGATTATATTTTTCCAGTTATTTTTGCTTTACTGCTGTATATCCCATTGTAAAACCAAGATGGTTTATGAACAATGTTTAACTATCATCGTGCCTATTGAAAATTTGGTTGCTATATAGAAGGGAAAAAATGTAATGTTGAATTCTCTATGTAGATGGATGTCCATGGCAGGATAAGAGAAGTCCTTGCTGAAACTATAAGAGAAGAATTGGCACCTGAGCAACAACTTTCAACAGAAGATTTAATAAAAGCTCTTAGACGCCGAGGAATAGTAGATGATGTCATGAAGGAGCTCACTTTTGTTACCGTAAGTAATCTTTTAGAAACAACTCTGTAAATACATTGGAATCACACTGTAACACTGGACCCAAGGTTCATGTTGAGATCATACTTTCTAGGTGAAACCAAGCTAAAATAGGTCTTGGCATTTTATTAACTACACATCCTCTCTTTAGTTAATACCTACTCATAATAAATTTTTCTATATGGTAAATAGTATGTTAATGTGGTTCCACAGTATTGCTGTTGAGTAAAAAAATTCTCATCTCCCAAATTGATACAATTTTTTCTTGTTATCCTTCAGATGTTTATGAAAATGGTTGTGTTTTAGGTAAATTAGTTTAGCATTGCATCCTAAAACAATGCTTATACTTTTTTCTATTGTTTGGTTGGCTCATAAACTCACCTAACTTACTATTTTAGTAAAATTATAACTTAATCTCTCATCAGAGACAAATCTTCCCTGAATTCTTTTATTGTTAGACTTGAACCTATTACTAACTTAGCCTGATCAAATTTTTATTTTTTATTTTTTTTAATTTTTCAAATTTTTCATTTTGATTCTAAAATGATTTTACAACTTGGTAGACCAGAGGTCAAGTTATAATCCACTTTTCAAACAAGTTTGGCTGTTGACAAAATTCCTTTTTGTGAAACAGTCTTAGTAACTAAAAATAAAGCTGTTCATTTCTTTAAGTAAAAATAATTCAGGAACTGCTTTAACAGTATAAAATCAATTGGCAAAAATAGGCCATTTAGTGATATAACAAAGTCCCAGTGCAGTAGTGATGGTGACCAGACCTCTTTTGTAAAAATAAGACATAAAATGAGAAACTGTGACCTAAATTACCTGGTAATGTGTTGTAAGAATTGAGATGATCTTGATAATACACCAGAGACTAAGTACTTTAATACAGCTTACTTTTTTGGTGACTGAGATTCATGAACCCATTTGTTGTAATTAACCTAATAATAGTTCTTACTGCATAATTGTCACTACCTCATTAAAATTAGTTCATAGTGGGAAAGGTACCAAAATTCTGTTTGTAGGGTGGATAAAATTTAAATTTTATTCCAGAACTTTAAGACTTAATCATTATTCCAGTTCATGAATAAACTAGGTTTTTAAACTCTTATTATTATAGTAGGTGCTTATATTATTGAAGTACAAGATTCCTTTATTTTTTATTACAGAGATGCTAAAGCATAGTAGTGTTTTTGATAGTGTCTAAAGTTCCATTCTTTCCTTTTGTGTAAGGAATGGAAATTGATCCCTTGACCCTCAGTTGTTGGGGTTTTACTATTTAATAATGACTTTATTTCTGTGTTTTTCTCCCTTTCTAGGACCTAGCTGATGGAGAACTGACTTCCTCTCCAAAACCATCTAATTTTAATGATAAGCAGTCAACCCTATTGAAAAAAAGTGTGTATTTTAATCTTAATGTTAATTTAGTTGCTGTTAGATATTTATGCATTATAGTATACTTTCTTTGACAGTGCATATTTGAAAACATGTTAAAATTTCATTATCAACAAAAATAAATAAGCTTTGTAGGGGGCCAGTATCCAATTTTATGAAACAAAGTAAATGAATTCTTTTTTCATGTGTTATAATGCTACATTTTATATCAGGTGTGCAACCTGATTTTAAAAGTAATATGTATACATGATTTTAAATACATTTATCTGTCCCAGATAATTGTCAATCTCTAAGGGGATAGTTGGTGGTTTGATGAAACTTAAAATGTCAAACAAGTACCTTAAAAAAACAACAGGTAGCCCCAAATCTGAGCCAGAGCAATAGAAAAAAGTCACTCTCCTTCCATGTGATCTTTACTTCTGATGAGCAGATGACTCTTAAAAATTATTTTGTGTCTTTCCTTTTTATTCCTATCAATTTAATATTTCCTATTGTTTTAATCACATTCCTTAAAATATTCTGGCAGTTTCCTCATATATATTGCTACACTTTACAGCTAATATTGATCCAACACGGAGGTATCTTTACCTTCAGGTTTTGGGTGGAAAAGCTTTCTTGGAACATCTACAAGAACCTGATCCTTTACCTGGACAAATTTGTTCTACCTTCACTTTATGTTTACATTTTCGAAACCAACGTTTCCGCTCCAAACCTGTCCCATGTGCCTGTGAACCAGATTTTCATGATGGCTTTTTGCTTGAAGTACACAGAGAAAGCTTAGGTAAGAAATCCAGTGAATTAGCTCAGTTAATCTTAATTTATTTTGAATTTATTTTGCATGTCAGTATATTTGTTAATATGTATTGGATTTTTGCTACAAGGGAAAATTTACAATGCTCACACCTTTTCCCTCCATTTTCTTCACTTTTACTTCCCCATTTTCTCCCCTTTCCAGTTTCGCCAGTCTTTTTATAGCCATGTTCCACTTCTGTTTCTCTTTTGTGCCATCTGTCACCCACTTTGTCTAATCCTTTCCTTCATCTTTTGTCTCAGATTTTTCTTGGCAGTTTGTAGTGATTGTGTTTACTATGTAATTGATGGTGGGTGACTAGATTTCTAGAATCATGAAGATAAATGTGTATTTTAAGTATACTTCATAGTCTTAAAGTTACGGTAATGGAATCTTTGATTTTACTTTATGCCAGAAGTTCTTAACCTATGGTCCACTAACTTTTTTTTGTTTCTTTTGTATTTCATTTTATGCATTAAAAACACTTTGAAAAGGGATCCATTTTGAAAAGGGTTCGCTAGACTGCCAAAGGCTTCCATGACGCAAAAGAGCTAAGAACCTTTTTTTTAATATTATGTACTTTTTCCCATCATCATTTTTACAAACTTCTTTTTACTTTGAGTATATCTTTTATAGTATACTTGAAAAATAGGTAAACAATATTAATATGTCCTTGTGTAATAGAGATTCTAATATTAATTTAAAACTATAATTTATTTTTTCCATAAGAAATATATTTTGTTGTGAACCTTTTTTTCCGCCAAATCCAAAGTGATAAACTTTTTCATTTTGGCTTAGATGAATTACTTTTGCCTACTTATGGATTATTTTTTGGTATATTGGAAAGGTTTTTGCCTCTGTTGAAATTTTTAGCAGTATTTGCAAAAAATGTAGCAGCCAATATTATTTACGTAGCATGATACAGACTCTTCAGTACTCTTCTAACAATACCAGTCACTAAGAACTCCATGAGATAATGTTTTCTCATTTTTAAAATAGAGATATTCGACTTGTTTAATATCTAATGCCTGGATCACTTGTCCCAATTTGACCCAAACCTCTTAAAAGATAAAACTATAATTATACTGCTATTACAAATAAAATTTTAAATTTTTATAAAAATGTAACTGAAGAGAACTGAAGGTTAGAGATTTCTGTATTTTTATCATTGAATGCATTTTCCCTTGAAAACCATATACAATCTTATTCAATTTTGTCTTGGTGAATATGCTTTTTGATGAAAGTATTAAGGCTACTGTAATGATATATAGCATTAATATCACTTTCTCTTGGTTTGATTTTGCTAGGTGATGGAACCAGAATGGCTGATGCAACAACAATGCTATCAATATGTGATCCAGTTCATATGGTTCTAATAAAAACTGATGTATTTGGTGAGACCTCTTTAGTAGCATCCTACTTTTTGGAATGGCGATCAGTCCTTGGCTCAGACAATGGAATGACCAGTGTTGCCGTGGAACTTCTAGGTGTAGGTATGATGATGAGAAATCAATGTTATGAGGAGTTTTTTTTTTTCTTTTTAAAAATCAATTGTTATTAATACCTTTTTTCACCATTTAAACTTGCCCTTTATTCTTTTTTTGCTTTTTGGAGGAGGGAAGGCCAGCAGTTGAGGTTAAGTGACTTGCCCAAGATCACAGGGCTAGTTTTTTGTGTTAAGTGCCTGAGGCCAGATTTGAACTCAGGTCCTCCTGACTCTAGAGCTGTTTCTCTATTCACTGTGCCACCTAGCCATTCCCCTTTATTCTTTTCCTTTACCTTCTCTCAGAGTCATCTGTTATAACAAAGAACCAAAAAAAGAAGGTGAAAAGAAAAAAAAAACTCAGCAAAAACAATCAATACATCAAATAAGTTTGAGGTTCCATGCATTGCTTTTTACCCATTACCCTCTATTTCTTCAAAGGTGCTAGGGCAGGTGTCTTCCCATATTTCATCTTTGGAGTTACTTTTCCCCCCAATTAGATTCTCATATCCTATTACTAGAAAATATCTAGAGGAGGGGGCAGCTAGAGTAAAGCGCTGGCCCCGGAGTCAGGAGGACCCGAGTTTGGTTCTGGCCTCAGACACTTCACACCCACACACAAAAACTAGCCGTGTAACCTTGGGCAAGTTACTTAACCCCAATTGCCCTCCAAAAGGCAAAAAAGAAAAAAAAAGAATATCCAGAGGAAATATGAGTTTAGCCTTTCATATTCAATCTGACTTTGTCATAAATTTTCCTCTCAAATAAACATAGAAATTTTGGATAATTTCTTCCAGAGTTCCAAAAATAAATGATGAAAAAAGTTACTTTTGTCTGCCTTCTAATAAAAAAAAAACCCTCCAATATTTTATGTGTGAATTATAATGCTATTATTTCAGTATTGAGCATTAGCCAAATTTGGCATGGTATTTGGTAACAAAACTTATTCCAAAGGACTAAACTCTCAGTAATTTAGGTATCACTGAGGGAGCTAATGCAAATTTGGAAATTTTTACATCAAATTAAAAGTTAGAGATAATTGCTTTAAATATTTTTATCGTGTGACACAGAACTCTCAAAGCTAAAATTAGTAGCCTTTTCAAGGTAACTACTGATGAAATTAAGAAATCAACTTTGGGGTTTCATAAATTATGCGTTAAAGTACTTTTACATTTGTGATTATCTTATATAGGTCTATGGTAAATTAAATTTTTTCAATATAAGTCATTTTAGATATTACTATCATTTGTATTCCCTTAATTTATATTTGTATGTGCTCTAACAAAATTGCATATAGACATTTTTTTTAAATTTAAACTTTTTGCTAATTCAGACTGGATTCCTCAGATTTATACTGAAGTCTTTTAGTCTATACATTACTGGTCAACATTAGTGATTGTTAATGTTTACTGAAATCATCTGAGAACCTGTAAATCTCCCCCCTCCCCCTTTTTTTATCAATAATACAGTAAATTAGTGAATATCCAAATTTTAGGCAACTAGAAATTTTAAAATTTTATTTTTGGCATTCTATTTTTAGATAAAAGCCAAATTACAAGCAAATAAGATGATGTCTGAAATTTTTTAAAAATCACCTCCAAGGGATTTCCGATACATTGAGCCCAAACTCCTATATCTTATGAAAACATAATATCATTTACTGATGGTTGACATTTATAATGGCAACCCTAGAACACTTTGAGATTTAGATTTGATGCCTTCTGAGGCTTATTTTGGGTATGAAGTATTTAGTCTTCTAAATCTTAGAAAAAATGGCAATCTAATCAGTTTGTTCAAAGAAAATCTAGGTTTGATGCATTACTTGTTCAGTCTTTAGTAGATCACTTCAGCATTTGTTTCATCATCTGGAAAATGAGGGTAATACCTTCCCTGTAGAGTTAAAAGGGTCAAGTGAACTAAAGCATGTGAAAGTACTTAGTAAACTATAAACACAGTCCAAATGGCAGCCAACATATAGAGGAGTAAGCCTTGGCTTTGGAGTCAGAGGACCTGTGTGTGACTTTGGGCAAGGTATTTCCCCTCACTGAGCTTCAGTTTCTTCATCTGTAAAATGGGGGAATTGGACTAGATGACCTCTTAGATCTAGATCTCTTCCAACTCTAAATCTATGATCTTGTTTACTGTAAAAATAATATTTTTTAACTATCCTAGGCAAATGGGCATGTGCTGTACATGCAAAATTAGTAGTAAAAGATTTCTTTTGCCATTAGTTCAAGCTGAGGTGAGGGCAGTTCTTTTTTTGATATAATTTCATTTTTTTAAAACTAAATTTGTATACTAGTACAATTTGTTTTGTACTTATTTCCAAGACCAACATAGTACTAGATGTAATTTTGCACATATTTTGAATACCCTATCATTACCTGGCTCAATCCCTCAAGTTAATGAATTAAAACCTTAAATAAAATTTAAAAATACAGTGGTATTAAAATTTGTTACTTTGATCCATTATTGAATATAAATGGTAAAGTTTCTTTTTTTCACATAAATGTTAAGTGGTCTAAATTCTACTCGAGGGAAATAATCTAGAATTAATATGATGTTAAAACCGCTAAAGTTCTGGTATTTATATTTGTAGGTACAGAATCAAAAGTTTCTGTTGGAATTTTAAATGTAAAACTTGAGGTATATCCACAGCTTAATCAAACATTATCCCAAGAAATAGTAAATACTCAGGTAAGTAATTCTGAATTTTTTCATCTTGGCCTATTCATCAGGCCTATTAAGTTATTAATATTTTTTTTTTTAGCTCTCTTGTGTTAAGTACATAGAGATGTTCTGGGGGGATACAAAGGATGTGAACTTTGCTCTAGAACTTGTACTCTCCTGGGGAGACTAAATATGTGTGTGTGTGTGTGTGTGTGTGTGTGTGTGTGAAACAAGTAGTAGATGATATTGAATATATACATTCTGAGGGGATATGGAATAAAGATGTGATTAGAGTAAGGTGGAATTAAATCAGAAAAATTGAAAACTGTCTTTCAGTACTCTTACTTCCTAAGATAGATCAATAGTACAAAACAAAGTTAATTGGTTAATATTAGTATAAATCCTATTTTGTAGAAAAACATTCTAGTTTTAAAATCTTGGGAGAAAATTAAGTGGAAAGTTTTGGATCCAGTACTATGGTGGAGAAAAAAAAGAAGTTTGGGTTTGGAAGAGAAGCCCAACTCCTTTGTTTGCATAGTGAATCAAGAGTATTTTATTTCATGGCCATATGCTACAATTTTCTGTTGTTTTTCTTGTGTGAATTTTTACTAAGCAGGCACTAGCCATGATGTTGGGAAGTTATTATTTTCCCATTCTGTAGCATGTTTTTTTCTAGGGTCTGGAAATAGTACTCTATTTAGAGTTAGAGCACCTGAATTTTAGTTTTGCTAGTAATTTGCTACTGCCTTTGTGACCTGTGGCAAATCACTGAACTTCTGTAGGCCTAAGGTGCCTTTTCCATAGAGTAAGGGAGTTGGACTAGATAGTTTCAGAGGTCCCTTCCAATTATAATTTACATTTTTGTAACACGAGTTTAAAACTGAAAAGTCCAAAGTTGATTTGTACTTCAGGCCAGTAAGATACTGTTTCTTTTTTTTTTTTGCTTTTTGGAGGGCAGTTGGGGTTAAGTGACTTGCCCAACATCACATGGCTAGTTTTTGTGTGTGTGTGTTAAGTGTCTGAGGCCCTATTTGAACTCAGGTCCTCCTGACTCCAGGGCTGGTGCTCTATTCACTGTGCTACCTAGCTACCCCCTTAAGATACTGTTTCTTGTATACTCATAATAGCATCTCTTTCATAACTTTTTTCTGAAAGTTGATTTTATTTTTTGAGAGCTTCAGATGCAAAGCCTTTATTTTCTTATTGAGCAAAAAGTAATTTTCTTCCTAAAGATAAACCATTCTGGGAGATATGTGTGTGGAATATCTCATATAATATATTAATGTGTTGGTTGATTTTACATAACTGCTTTCCTCTTTTTAAAAAAACTGTTAAAATGAATGGTTCTGGAGGGTTATATCTGGAAATAAATGCAATGTAAAAACAAAAGGCAGCTAAAAAATTGGAAATAAGCATATTTTAATAATTACATATAAAGTTGGAAATCAACCTAGTACACATTTCTTTAAAGATTTTAAAATATTAATTTTAATTTCTTTGGTATTATAATTTTTAGCATTTAAAAACCAAGTTACTTTTTTTTAACAAGTGCTTTATTTCAAGTTTAATACTCTGTGAGGAATGTACATATAAGAATTTTTTTAAACTAACATACTAGGTTATTCTTTATTAAAGCTTGCTTTGGAACGACAGAAAACAGCAGAGAGAGAGCGCTTATTTCTTGTGTATGCTAAGCAGTGGTGGAGAGAATATCTACAAATACGACCTTCCCATAATTCGAGGCTGGTAAAGATTTTTGCACAGGTTTGTGGATTGCATCAAAGTAATTTATCTGCATATATTCATTAGCTGCTTTGGTATATATGTTTCATTTAGCATAGTCGTGCAAAGAAAATCAAAATTTGTGCCCAGCAAATAGGATAGAATGCCAGTTTCATTTTCTTTTTCTATTTAAGTATCTCCTAGGTGAAAGAATAGGCTGACCTACTTGGTTTATAATTTTTGGTCACTATTTTATAAGACTGGTTTGATTCTAGACTTTTCTAAATTTCCTGTAAATATTTTCTTTAAAATAGATAAAAACTGGTTCATTTAATTAGAGAAATTTACTTGATTTACTTATATATTACTTATATATATTTATATTTACTTAATACTTGTGAACTTTACTATACTGCTTTGATGGTTTACAAAATGAATTGGTGCTCTGTGTATATAGGTTAAATCCTGTTGGAACAAGTTATGCAATCTCAGTATACAATACATTTTTGATGAAACACGATTCTGGGAAGGTCAAATTATTTTTGTTTTGTTTTCGTTCCAAGGGACTGTTTAAATATTTTTTTTTGATATGTAACCTTAAATAGATGTCATTTATAGTGTGGTGACTATAGTTGGACTAGCACTGGGTCAAGACAGACTTGTGGCCTGGAGACCAACCAGCAGGTTATTGCAGTGGTCCAGGCATGAAGTGATAACTGCTTGCGCCAGGATGGCGCCAGTGTCAGAGGAGAGAAAAGGGTATATGTGAGACATGGCCGGAGGCTAGAACTCACAGGACTTGGCAACAAATTGGATATGAGAAGTAAGGGAAAGTGAGAAGTGAAGGGTGATAGCTGTGTAGTGAAGCTAGGTGACTGGTAGGGTGTTGGTGCCCTCAGTGGTGATGGAGAAGCTGGGAAGAGGGGTGGGGGGATCCCCCCACCCCAACAGAATAGAAACTGCTTGAGGGCAGGGCTGTTTGATTTTTATCCTTGTATTACCCATACCTTGCATGGTACCTGGCACATAGTAAGTGCTTAATATATGCTTGTGGAATTAATGAAAGAATCTATACAAATAACATTAAAGTTTTATTTCTAAAGAAATGTAAGTTTGTTTTTCTTGTTCATTTTATCCTAGATAAATTAATCATAGATGGTACCTTATTTTCAGGATGAAAATGGGATAAATAGACCCGTATGCTCTTATGTCAGACCCCTTCGGGCTGGACGGCTCCTGGATACTCCAAGGCAAGCAGCAAGATTTGTTAATGTCCTTGGTTATGAAAGAGCCTCTGTTATCGGAGGAGGAGGTAAACACGAACAGTGGTGCACTCTGCTGGCCTTTCTCTGTAGAAACAAGGTATAGGATTGTTACAGCAGCCCATTATAGTTACTCTGAACTTTTTGTTTCAATTTTTACCCCCCAAAAATCTAAACATTAAACCATTATTCAAAATCCCAACCTCTTGCTTTCACCATGGGGAGCGGGGGGGCTAGGGAGGGAATACGTCTAAGAAGAAAAATAATGACAAGACTGAATACTGAAAGCCGATGAGTCACCAAAATGAAATAGTTAAGGAAGGAGAGTGAAAACAGTAACATTTTGCATTTATACACCAGCCTGTTTCTTGAATTAAGTCATTATATTCCTTTTTCTCTTCATGAGAACCATGTAAAATAGGGAGAGAGAGCTGGCATTTACCTCTTTTTAAGGACATAAGTAATGATATATAATGGCAAATGAAATAGTGGATTGTGGCAGAAGCCAGCCTAAAACCCTAGTCTCTTCACCCTACTTGTGTCCCATTGCCTGGGCAGCAAGTGAAAAGGAAGAGTTGATGGTGTTAAAATAAATGGGGAAAATGCAAATATCTTGAAATTGTAACATTTAAAAATTAAGAATTTTTAATAATTTAACTTAGAAATATTATTGGACTGTTTCTTCATCTTCCATGTTCCATAAATATCTTTAAAGATAGTAGTTGGAGATTAGAGTTGATTCTGAGATTCTAGGATTCACATTATTGAAACACTGTCAGTACAAGAAATAGAGATTTTCAAAACAATCTTATTTTGCTTTAACCTATATTAGATAGAGATTATATATGTGGTATGTATTCAGAGATATGTAATGAATCTCTAGCAGAAATGAAAGACAATTCACTAGTTAAAAGAGTGGAATGATGTGTCTAAAAGTGTTTGGAAAAGTAAATCTGATCAGTCATCTAAAATTTTAAAAAAGTATTTTGTTGCCCTTGCTATTTTCTAGAAAAGTCAAACATAAATATTATTTATCTTTAAGAAAAGTTATTTACACAGATTGGGTTGGAGACCACCCTGCATTGCAGTGTATTTAGGTTGTCCAATATTTTAGATAATCATATAGTGATTCCTTTCACAAAAGAGAGAGTCACTTTTTCCTTTATCTGTTTAGTAAATTTAGCAATTTACCTGTTTAGGTCATCTCAGTGGGGAGGTATACATAGATTTTGAGGTTTTATATTTGAAAAGAAATTTTAGAAATGAGTTTGTAATTAAAATGTGTCATATTAAACTCAATTGTAGAACTAAAAATGAAAATTAAACATAGTGGAAACACTTTATGGTAATAGTAATATTGCTATAATATTAGGATAATAGCATAAAGGACATACTTTTATTACTTACTAGAACCCTGTAGATGGGTTGCCATGTGATGAACCTATCACAAATGACTAACTTTCCTTTTAGTCTCAATTGACAATAACTTTGAAGAATTAATTTTACTTTTGACCTAAATAGAGTCTTGCTAGAAATGAATAAAGAGATCAAATTAGGGTTCATGTTAACTGCCCTTTTAAAAACCCTAGATAATAAAGTAGTTGTCAAAAGAGATAATGAGTTGTATAAATGGAAAGTAGCAGATCTTTTTATTTGACAGAAAATGAAGTTCAGTGACTTATCAAAGGTAACAGACAAAATCTTTGATGGTGCTAAGACTCAGAATTTCCAACTCCTTGGTTTCCAAGTTAAAAATATTACTTGTAAAAATAAAACTGCACATTAGGAGAACACTTGTTTTGTGAACCCTCAAATTTATAGCAGAATTTGTCTTTAACCCCAAAATTGCTGATTATTTTTGAACTTCATAGACATTTTATCACATTGGCTCTGACTTTTTGGACTGATTAGAAACCAAAGAAACTTATTTATAGATCTCTGTTTTGTATTTTTTATGTATTCTGGAAAACAATTGATAAATATTTTAATGCACTTTCTTCATTTCCTAGGGTGACTGTGAAGACCATGCTAACCTTTTGTGCAGTCTTCTCCTTGGATATGGATTAGAAGCCTTTGTTTGTGTAGGAACAAAGGCTAAAGGAGTCCCTCATGCATGGGTCATGACATGTGGGACTGATGGCACCATTACTTTTTGGGAAAGTTTAACAGGGCATAGGTCAGTAAACTTAATTTTTAAAAATTGATTAGACAGAGGTGGCTAGGTGGCACAGTGGATAGAGCACCAGGTCTGGAGTCAGGAGGACCTAAGTTCAAATCTGGCCTCAGACACTTGACACTTACTGACTTGTATGACTCTGGTCAAGTCACTTAACCCCAATTGCCTCACCCTTCCTCTCCTCCCAAAAATTTCATTAGACAAAGATAACAGTATTTTTAATATAATTTCAGTGTTTGTATTGACATGTGATTTGAAATGTCTATAGTAGAGTAATTTTAATTTTCTTTTTTTTTTTTTTGCCTTTTGGAGGGCATTTGGGGTTAAGTAACTTGCCCAAGGTTACAATGCTAGGTTTTTTTTGTGTGGGTGTTAAGTGTCTGAGGCCGGAAACAAACTCAGGCCCATGCTTTTACTCACTGCACCACCTAGCTGCCTCGTAATTTTAATTTTCTAATCTTTATATGGTCATGTAAATATTTCAATTAAGGCAACTAGGTAAGTGAATAACAAGAAACTTTTGACCTATAAAAGTTTGTTTTCCTTTAAACAAATCTCTCTTATTGAGGTACATTCATAATAAAATTAAACCAACATTTCAGCTTATTTGACATAAAATTGTTACTATAAACAAGTTTACTACCAACTATTCCTAAGGTTGCATAGAAGTTGGATTTTTTAAGTTACAGTAAAAAAGTATGATATGAAGAACTCCTCAAGAATGTCAGTCAAATAAAACCATGTTTATCTTTAGAAATGCTTATATAGGGGCGGCCAGGTGGCTCAGTGAGTAAGAGCACCGGCTCCAGTGTCGGGATGACCTGGATCAAATCCGGACTCAGATACTCAGCACCACACCCAGAAATATCTGGCCATGTAACCTTGAGCAAGTTACTTAACCCCGATTGCTTTATAAAAAAAAAAATGCTTATATGCCAATTTTGAAGTGAATGACTTTAATTAGGGCAGCTCTGTGGCACAGTGGATAGAACTCCAGGTCTGGAGTTGGGAAGACTCATTTTGATGAGTTCCATGCCAGCTTCATTCACTTGCTTGCAGTATGACCCTGGGCAAGTCACTTAACCCTATTTGCCTCAGTTTCCTCATCTGTAAAATGAGCTGGAGAAGGACGTGGCAAACTACTCCAGGATCTTTGCCAAGAAAACCCTAAATGGGGTCACAAAGACAGATACAACTGAAAAAACAAGAACAACAATTTTGATTTTGTGGGCACATTTATATAATAATGCTCTGGTGTGGAGGACAGAGTACACACTGAAATTGTGAGTCCTCAATTTAACTCTGGTTTCTGACCATGGAAATGCGACAGTTTCTCTGGACCTAAGTTTCCTCATATGTATAAGAGGAATAATAATATTCGTTTTTGTTTTTTTTTTATAAGCAATTGGGGTTAAGTAACTTGCTCAAGGTTACACAGCCAGTTATTTTGTGTGGGTGTTAAGTGTCTGAGGCTGGAAGCGATCCCGGGTCTCCTGACTCCAGGGCTGGCCCTCTTACTCACAGTGCCACCTGGCCACCCCGAATAATAATATTTGTGATAATAATGTGATAATGCCTACCTTGGAGAATTTGTGATTATAATAAATTAAAATGCCATATAAATTTAAGTTGTTTTGTTTAGGAAAGATCAATAGTCTTAGTTCTTCTTGGTATAGCTACCTTATTTTAGTTGTTAACTAAGTGTGCTTAGTTTGACCTGCAAACTTAACAATATTATTGGTTCAAAATAAGCAACTCTCCTAAAAGGAGTATTCTCA
Organism: Petaurus breviceps papuanus; assembly: GCF_028583685.1. Classification (NCBI taxonomy): domain Eukaryota; kingdom Metazoa; phylum Chordata; class Mammalia; order Diprotodontia; family Petauridae; genus Petaurus; species Petaurus breviceps. The sequence continues at coordinate 19,390,059 of NW_027186304.1, forward strand.
AAAGCAAAGAAAATAAATGTATTGCATGCATGTATATATGTATGTAAATATGTGTATGTACATATGACAGAATCCATATCTAGAAAAATAACAGTGATTGTACTCAGGTTTCATAAAAGTCCGTATTTAGCTCTCAACATAGACCAATATGATACTTTCTTGATTAAATATTTTGTGTTGGCCATAAACTCACAAGAGGTCTTATCATTCAAGTGAAGTGAGTGATTGAATTATGAAAATGTACAAGAAAGAAAAACAAATAAGTGACCAACACTGGGGAGCAGCTCTGTCCTGCAGTGGTAGATGAATGTGTTTGTATTGTTAAAATGGCGTCTCGTTAATTTAAAAATCTTTAATGTTGAAGTGTGTCATTTTTATCTTCAGGTATATTCATAAACCCATCAATCCTGATGATCCTCCAGCTGTTGAACAACCCAAACCACTCTACCCATATCGAACTATAGGGTGTGTTTTCAATCATCAGATGTTTTTGGGAAACTGCCAGCCTTCTGACTCAGTAGAACTTTGTGTGTTTGATCTGAATGATGAGTCCAAATGGAAACCCATGAGCGAAGAAGCAATCAAATCCGTTTGTGCTCCTGGCGCCACAACTGCTCTTCCTCCCTTTCCCCCTCTTTGTGCTTCAGTGATTGATTCTTCAGTGACAAGTAACGAAATTGAGATGCAACTGAGACTGCTGGTGTCAGAACACAGACAGGTAAGTATTTTTAAAACAAATATCATAAATTTTAAAAAGATAGCTTTTAGCAACCAGTAACCAAAATATTGAGGCTTTTTCAGTGACTTTGTGGCGAGGGGTGGGAATTAAAAAAAATTGGGGGGGGGAACAGCAATCATTTATTAATTTTTTTTTTAAGCAATTGGGGTTAAATAACTTGCTCAAGGTTACACGGCCCATTATTTTTTGTGTGGGTGCCAAGTATCTGAGGCCAGAACCGATCCCGGGTCTCCCGATGCTGGCTCTTACTGCACCACCTGACCACCCCCAAATTTTTTTTTTTTTTTTGCTTTTAGGAGAGGGGAAGGTAGGGGCAGTTGGGGTTAAGTGACTTGTCCAAGGTTATATGTCTAGTTTTGTGTTAAGTGTCTGAGGCCAGATTTGAACTTAGGTCTGTCCTCCTGACTCCAGGGCCAGTACTCAATTCACTGCACCACCTAGCCACCCCCATTCATTAATTCTGAAGGTAAAATGCTTGTCTTCAGCATCTCAGTAGGGATGATTAATCTTCTTTTCCTTTAAGCAAATATTAGGAATTTGAAACTTTATTTTGTATAGGTTTTCTGTAATGTACTTTAGCAACTATAAAATCAGATTAAGTTTTCATAAATTGTGTAAGGTTTTTTAAAATGTAATTTTTTTAAATGTACTATTTTTAAAGTTATTTTTTCTGTTTATCATTGACACATAACGTGAAACATTTTTATGCCTCAAGAGGATGTACAAAACTGAGACAGGTGGGGGCAGCTAGGTGGTGCAGTGAGTAAAGCACCGGCCCAGAGTCAGGAGGACCCAAGTTAGTTCCGGCCTCAGACACTTAACACCCACACAAAAAAACTAGCTGTGTGACCATGGGGAAGTTACTTAACCCCAATTGCCCTCCAAAAGGCAAAAAAAAAAAACCCAAACTGAGACAGAATCACAGAATTTAAAGCCAAAAGAGATCTCAGAAATCATCTAGTCTATCCCACTCAAATTTTCTAATAAGCGACCTGAGGCCCAGAGAAATTAGCTGAGTGGAGCCAGCTGATTAATGGCAGGAGTCCTGTCCTCCTGACTAGTGAGCTCACTCTTGTTCCACTAAAATTATATCACTCCTCCTCTTCTTTCATATGGGGAATATTGCATGGTGTTTTCTTAGGTGGAGATGCATGTATGTGTGTGTATACACACACACACACACACACACACACACGCATCTTAAAAGTAAAACCTCATACCAATCATTCCTTCTCTTATGTTGCTTTGTAATACCTTTCATCAAAATTCTTTGTGGAAGTATACCAGATTATATGATTTTCATTATGCTTCATAGATTAAAAAAATGTATTCTTCATGGTTCCCTTTCTGCTGCAGGACCTCGGCCTCACTACCGTGTGGGAAGACCAGCTGTCCTATCTTTTGTCACCAGCTTTGGCGTCTTACGAATTTGAGCGCACAACTAGCATATCTGCAGGAAACGAAGAGTTTCAGGACGCCATACGGAGAGCTGTGCCTGACGGCCACACGTTTAAGGGCTTCCCGATACACTTTGTTTATAGGAATGCAAGACGAGCATTTGCCACCTGTCTCCGGTAGGACGGTCAGAGAATCGGACCCTTAGCGCTAGAGTAGGCGATAGAAACGTTTAGCCCAAGCGGACCCTGAGAGCTAGAGTAGGCTATAGAAACGTTTAGCCCAAGCGGACCCTGAGAGCTAGAGTAGGCGATAGAAACGTTTAGCCCAAGCGGACCCTTAGC
>NW_027186304.1:19392546-19414380 GCF_028583685.1 Petaurus breviceps papuanus
ATAGAAACGTTTAGCCCAAGCGGACCCTTAGCGCTAGAGTAGGCTATAGAAACGTTTAGCCCAAGCGTGTCTTAAAGACATGGTAACAGAGTTCTGGAGAGATTACGTGCCACATTCAGAGTCCCACCACAGTTCGGCTGGGATTTCTCAGGCAGCACGGTGCAAAGAGCTTTGGAGTGAGAAAACCCGAGTTCAAATCCTGTTTCACTTCCCTGGATAATACTGGGCAAATTGTTTAATCTTGCCATTAGTTTCCTTATGGGGAAAATAAGGTGGTTAGAATGGATGACAGCTAAAGTAACTTACAAGTTTAAATTTTATTATCTGATAAACTGTAATATTTGCAGGCTATAAGGAAGTTCACTTTTCACTTGTTTTGAATGTTGTTTATCTGTGGGACAAGCTACATCAGAGGGTAGGTGATGGGATATCAAAACTGTTATCTCTAGAGCTGAAGTTAACATAGAACAACACTAACTAAAAACAACAATAATAGCTAGTCTTTGTAGAATGCTTTAAGGTTTGCAAAACATTTTTATAGTTATCTCATTTTATCCTCACAGCAACCTTGAAGAGTGTTGTTATTATCCCCATTTTACATATAGGAAACTGAGACCAACTGAGGTTAAGTGACTTGCCCAGGGTCAGACAGCTAGTATGTGTCTGAGGCGAGCTTTGAACTTGGGGTTTTGTTTTGTTTTTTTACTCCAGGCCCAGCCTGCTATCCACTGCATCTCCTTGCTGCCAGTAAGTTAGAAGTATTTTTCTCTGATGATAAATCAGTGACCAACTGACAATTTTTTTCTTACTGGAGAATCAGTCTGTCAGTAATCATTTATTAAGCACCTACTATATGCTGGTCACTGAGGTAGGCACTAAGGATACACATACAAAAAATGAAAAAATTGCCATTCCATATACTAATATATGGAATAGATAATACAGAGCAGGTAAATACTGGATAATTTTGGAAGGAGGGCACTAGCAGTGGAATGTGCCCAAGAAAGTCTCTGTGAAGGTGGTGCTTGGGGTATATCTTAAGGGAAGAGAAGGATCCTGTACAGTGACGTTGAGCAGGAAGGGCATTCCAGAGATTCCAGGTGCACAGGTGTGAAGACAGGATATGAGAGATAGAATGTCATGTGTGAGGAATGGAGAGAAGGCCTATTTGGTCAGATTGCAGAATTCACAAGGGGTAGGAACTTCCATTGAGGCTAAAAAGATAAATGGGAACAGATTGTAAAGAGCTTTAAAAGGAAAACAGAGGAGTTTATATTATATTCTGCAGGCCTTAAAGAGCCACTGGAATTGTTGGTTTCAGAGACTGACATGATCAGATCAGCATTTAAGGAAAATTTCTTTGGCAGCAGTGTGTAGGATAGACGAATGAATGAGAATTGAAGTGGTAAGAATATTCAGGAGGCTATCGCAATAAGTTAGGCATGAAATGATGATTAAAAGAGATGATATATGACTTAGCTATTCTCAGCAATGCAGTGATCTAAGACAGTTCTGAAGGACTTATGATGAAAGCTTTTATCTACCTCCAGAGAAAGAACTGATAAGTCTGAATGCACATTGAAGCATATTTGTTAAACTTTACTTATTATTATTGTTTTGTTTTGGTTTTTGGTTTCTGTTTTCTTTGCAGCATGGCTAATGTGGAAATGTTTTATATGACTCCACAATGTATAATACATATAAAATTGCTTGCTTTTTTCAAGGAGGGGCAAAGGGAGGGAATGAGACACAGAATTTGGAACTCAAATTTTTCCCCCTAATTTATTTATTTGTTTTTTATTTACAGCATTCAGTTCCATAAGCTTTTGAGTTCCAGATTTGCTCCCCTTCCCCAAGACAGCATGCAGTCTGATATAGGCTATACATATACATTCACGTTAAACATATTTTCACATTAGTCACGTTGCAAAGAAGAATTATAACCAATGGAATGAACCACGAGAAAGAAGAAACAAGACAAAAAAGAGAGAGCAAATAGTATGCTTTGATCTGCATTCAGACTCTGTAATTCTTTCTCTGAATGTGGATAGCATTTTCCATCACGAGCCTTTTGGAATTGTCTTAGCACCTTGCATTGCTGTGAAGAGCCAAGTCTGTCAAAATTAGTCATTGCATAATGTGACTGTAACTGTGTACAATGTTCTCCTGGTTCTGCTCCCCTCACTCAGCATCAGTTCATATAAGTCTTTCCAGGTTTTTCTGAAATCCTCCTGCTCATCATTTCTTATAGCACTCTAGTATTCCATTACATTCATATACCACAACTTGTTTAACCATTACCCAGTTGATGGGCATCACCTTAATTTCCAGTTCTTTGCCACCACAAAGACAACTGTTATAAATATTTTTGTACGTGTGGGTCCTTTTCCCATTTGTATGATCTCTTTAGGATACAGCCCTAGAAGTGGTATTGTTGGGTCAAAAGGTGTCCACATTTTTATAGCCCTTTGGGTATAGTTCCAAATTGCTCTTCAGAATGGATCAGTTCACAACTTCACCAACAATGCATTAGTGTTCCAGTTTTCCCACATCTTCTCCAGAATTTATAATTTTCCTGTTTTGTCACGTTAAGGAACTCAATTTTTTTTTAAAAAATGAATGTTAAAAATATTTATATGTAATTGAGAAAAAATTTAAAATTAAGTGCAAGAGAGATTTTAAGGATCTGAATTAAGTTGGTAGCTGTATGAGTAGAAAGAATAGGTCTTTGGTGACAGATGTGGAAATAAGATTTGGCAAGTGATTAGATATGTGAAGTGAGGGTAATGGTGAAGTCATGAAGACTGGGAAGGTAGTGGTACCTTTGACAAAAGTAGTGAAGGTTGGAAGAGAGGTGTGTTTTTTGGGGAAAATCAATTGGTTATGTTTTAGACATGTTGAGTTTCAAATGTCTCTGAAACATTCAGTTTAGTGTGTCAAAGATTGAAACTCAAGGGAGAGACTAGGACTGAATATATAGATCTGCGTAGACATGATATTGAGCTAATAAGATTGTGAAGTAAGTGAATGTAGAGGGAAGAAAAAAGAGGACCCAAGACAGTACCTTTTAGTATATCTACAGTGAGTGGGATATGAATGAACCAGCAAAGGGGACTGAGAAGAAGTAATCTAAGAAGTAGGCAGAAAACCAGGGGAGAGTGGTGTCATGAAATCCTGGAACAGATTACTCTGCTAGAGAGGGTGGTCAGCAGTATCAGATGCACAGATAAATTGAGAATGCTTAAAACTGAGAAAAGACCCTCAGATTTGGCAATTAAGGAACCATATGACCGAAAACATGTGGCAGTGGGGTTGTTGGGCTTCATTAGCAACCCATCAATCAGAGATCTACAAATGTTTATAAGGATCTTGTTTACTTTAAAAAAAAGATGCAATCACGTTATTTTCCTTGAGTACCTAACTTTGGTATTAGCATTTTTATTTTCTCTGTACAGGTCTCCTTTCTGTGAAGAAATAATCTGTTGCCGAGGTGACCAAGTGAGACTTGCTGTCCGTGTTCGAGTATTTACCTACCCTGAATCTGCTTGTGCTGTTTGGATCATGTTTGCTTGTAAATATAGATCTGTGTTGTGAGAAGAATCATACTTATTTTCTTTTGATAGAGACTTGACACTGTACATCATTAGCCATTCACAGGTGCTTTCTTGTAAAATTACTATCTGGCTCAAATATCACAATTTCAGTTTTGTATATAAACTTAACTAATAATGTTTGCAAATATTGGTGTGTGTATTTAAAAATTAAGGATAAAAGACTTGCGTAAACTTGCGTGGGGTGTAGTGTAAAGTAAGTGTGTATTTTAATAAATGCCATATTGTTTACAGGTATGTAAACAGGTATGTAGTAGTATAAATATAGTATTACTCAGTTTTCTACAGTTCATAATTATTCATCCAAAAGGTATGTCTCTAAGGGTATGAGTTGTGGTAAGATCAATAGGACTTATAAGTTTTACAAATAAAATCTTTTGAATTTTGCAGAGGCAGAAATAATGTAAGTTAATATTATAACAGCAATATAGCTGAAAACAGGTGAGAAAAGTAGATTTTGATAGATCACTACAGGGTCAACCAACCAATAGTTCTTTATTATTTGATCATTCTAATGACCCTTTGAAGAAAGTGTGAAGGAAAATAACTAGTAAAACCAACATTCTTAATAAAGCAAAACAGATATCACATGAAACAGTTGGCTCATGTAAATGTCAAGTCTGCTTAGTTTAATAAAGTGACTGGGTATTAAATGGGGGAAGAGGAGTCCTTTGTCAATGACACTGATGAATTCTAGTTTCTATGGAATACTATCAGCCCTGTATATATTACCTCCAAAAAATTCACAGCCAACCTCTGTACTTGGAAGAGCTCAGTGATTCTCGCCATTTTAGCTAATTTCCTTTCTATCTCTAAACCTGTGACATAATATGATATCTTTTCAGAAGGCCTCGACCTAGCTTAATCATTGTGAGGCATGTGAATATGAGCAGGTATGATAGATTTAATTCATACATTAATTATAATCTCCATGGAATGCTATTTTACCACTAGTGATAATACCACATTGCATTTTATAATGCTTTACAATTTTCAAAAGATTTTCACATGTTATTTAATTTGATCCTTAAATAATCCCGTTAGGTTTGGCAAGGCAAGTATTGCTTCCCTCCAACTTAACAGATGACAGAGTTAGGACTCTCTTTCATTAAAGAGAGTAAGCCCAAAGTAAACAGCCAGTAAATTGCAGAGATTGTACTAGAGTCCTGACCACTGGTCTATGTTATACCTTGTTACTCCCAGATAATCATGATCAAGGGAGGCACTTGAGAAGTTGTGTATATTTTTTTTTAATAGAGTCAATAAGAATTTGAATGGTGCAAATGATGGGTTTGACTCTTCTTCCTTTTTCCTTAATTGTATTTTATTTTTTTTTCCAGTTACATGTAAAGATAGTTTTCAACATTTATTTTTGTAAAGTTCTTGAGTTCCAAATTTTTCTCCCTCCCCCCCTCCTTCCTCTCTTCCTTTCCTAAGACAGTATGCAATATGATAGAGGTTATACACATACAGTCATGTTGAACATATTTCCACATTTTGACTCTTCTTGGTTGAACACAGTGTTCATTGTCCTTGGCTCAGTTCTACTCGTTTGTATTTTAATTTCGTATATTAATCATCATATACACTTATGTGATTTACTTGAACAGAGGAAGGCGTATGGCAAGGTTTTAACTAAAATATTAGAGGTGCCTGTCACTGGGAAGTAGTACCACTGAGCCTTTTCAGGCCCACAGTCACTGTATCATTATCTGGATGTTTTTACAAAGTTTATAAGAACATAAATACTGAAGGTCCTTTAAATAATCATTGAAAGGAATTATAGCTTTTCAAACAAAAGGAAAATTCCTTTTATTTTTCCTTATTTCTACCATTTCTTACCTTCTACCTACCTCTAGAGATTAATGACTTAAGTTTTAAAAGCATTAAAAACCTAGAATAATCTTATATCCTAAAATTTCTTTTGGTTTTCTTTTTGATTATGATAAAGATCATGACTTAATTTGTGCTTTTTAAAAAATAAAGTGTGTAAATACCTCACTATGCCCTTTTTTGCACCATTTTTACTGAAAAATTAAATTGAATGTTATTTATGAGAATTGTGAATTGCAGTTTTAGTAAAATGGATTTAAGAAATTTCTACTATACTACCGTATGTGACAATTAAACTAGGAATAGAATTGTTAAATGAAAATTGCCTATTTGCTTCACACTGAATTCATAACAATAAAAAGATTTGCACATAAATTTTGAAACAACTTAATGTTATCTAATTACAATTAGTGCATGCAGAGATGATCTTTCAAAACTAATGCTATCATACCAATGGGCTAACTGTTAGCAATCACAGATTAACAGATAAAAATGAGTAATGTAAGTATATGATGATTAAAAGTGTGTCTGCAATTTAAATTCTAGCTTAAGGTATAATGAATTTGGTTTTTAATGCATTGGAGTAGAATGTTAAATGAATGTTCATGATTACTACTCATTGCAAAAGCTCATTTGCTTAAAACATTGTACCAGTGCATTTCTCATTCCCAAAATGACTTCTGCTCTACTTTTAACTAGTTCTTTTTCTTTTTAAAATTAAAAATATGCTAATCTGCTGTACTACTAAAATTATTTTTCCTGTTAATCAAAATATTTTTCTAATGCAATATCTAGTAATATTTTCCCTTTGATGATCAATAAGTCATTTTTAAAAGTATTTGGGTATATAAATATATATGAATGCATATCATATGTGATAAATACTTTTCACCTTAAGGGAAAAGAAATCAGGGAATTCTGTCTTTAAACCAAGCCAAAAAAAAATCTCTTGTTTAAAATTGTTGAATGCTGTTCTAAAGTAGAGAACAAGCCAAATAATTCTATTCAGGAGACATTAAGTTCTTACTATGTTCAAGGCATTCAGCATGTTTTTATCATGTTGTAAGTGCCCTGTCATAAGAATGGTAAACTATATAACCCAGGAATTTTCAGAAGTATGCACATTGTATTCTCTTCTTCCTAAACAGCTAAGGCTATTCTTGAGACAAGTAAAAGACTGTAGACTTTATATTTGACTTTTTACATTTGAAAAGAACATTGCTGATAGGATTATTCCATGCCTAACTTCCCACCATCAGTAGGAGTTAAATATGAGTTGTTTATAGTGATTGCTTGCCCTGACTCATTCACACTCTTTGGTTTACGCTATGGTTTGCTAAGCAAGAAAAGTAGCTGAAGTTACCATGTAATCTATATTTTGCTGACACATTTTTTCTGTGTGCCTTTTATAATAGCACAGACTTGTTAGGCCCAAAATGAATGGTGAAGATTCTATTTATAACAATCATTTAACTTTATCATTGTATACAACACCATTACTGTTTGCTACCAAATCATATTTGTAAGATATCTTAAGGTCATTAACCAAAGGCTAAATAAATTGTAAATCTTTTAAAAAAAAATTTGTAGGTCCATCACATTTTAAAATTATAAGCTTAATATTGATCATCAGTGAAACCAATTAAACTTGAATTACATCTATTTGTATTTAAATAAATTAATTTACATGCATAAAATACTGGTAACAACTTGTTAGTCACTCTTTGGAAGTTTCTTCTTTGTCGTTTCTTACTGAATTTTCTTTTTGTGTGGTTGTAGTTGATGGGCGCTCTCTCCTTCTAATTCAGCTTTTTAAAAATTCATCTCAGCAAGGCCTTTCCTGATTTCTTTATAGTCCTTTTATTTATCTTCATTATATTACACTATTTCTATGACTTGATATTCTACAGTTTACTTAACCATTCCCCTGTTGTTGAACTATGGGTCATTTGCAGTTTTTTTTTATATATTAGTAATAATGTTGCTATAAATATCTATGGGTGAATAATGCTTATTTTTCTTTTTGATAAAATTCTCAGGCTGTATTCCCAGTAATTCCTATTAATCAAAATACTTTTCTAATGTAATATCTAGTAATATATCCCCTTTGATAATTACTGTCATTTTTATGTGTATATAGGGGTGGCTAGGTGGCGTAGTGAGTAGAGCACCGGCCCTGGAGTCAGGAGGATCTGAGTTGGGATCCGGCCTCAGGCACTTAACACAATTACTAGCCATGTGACTTTGGGCAAGTCACTTAACCCCAATTGCCCTCCAAAAAGCAAAAAAAAAAAAATTAAAATAAAAAAATAAAAGTATGCGTATATAAATATATGCATATATATATTTGTATACATATACACATGTGATAAATACTTTTCATCTTCAGGGAAAAGAAATCAGGGAATTCCCAATAATATTGACAGAATCATTGAGTTAAAGGGTTAATTGTTTTGTAACTTTTGCTTCCTCCTGCAAAATTGCTTTCCAGAAAGGTTCAACTAGCTTAGGAATTCTACCAGCAGTGAATGAGGGTGCCTGTTTCACCATAATCTGACGACATTTCGTTTAATAATTTTTACCAGTTTGAGGAATGTGAAGATGGGACTTCCATGTTGCTTAAATTTGCAATTCTTTAATTGTTAGTGAGACTAAGCATTTTTTCCAAGTGATTGCTCACAATTTGTGGGTTTTTTTTTTTTTGCAAGTTCTATATACTCCTTAACCATTTATTTATTAGAAAATGTGTTGTCTTTGAATGATAGATGTTAAGTTTTTGATTTATCATATTTGATGTAAATTTTTTCCCAGCATTGTTTTTCTTTTTATTATTGCCACATGTTTTTTAGAATGCGTATTCTGTATTTGAGAGGAAAGAGAAGTGTCTATTATAATTAGCTTCAAGAGTGGTGTTAAAATGATTTGTGCTAGAATTTTGTTATAATTAAATATTGCCCCAAAGAAGAAAAGTGGGCCGTCTAATCTTATTTTGTGAGATTTGGATGTGTTATAAAGTAAAGTGGCTTGTGCTTATTAGAATTGTCCTTAGTGGTGAAAGATTTATAATGTCAAGTAAGAAGACAGTCACTTTCTCACATAAAATTTTGTTAGTTAATTTTAAAATGTGTAGCTCGTGGTATTTATTATTAAATGAGTGAAAGAAATGTAATTACTTGGGTTCCAAGGAATTTTGAATTTATAAGGGTTATGTGCACTATCATTCCCCCCAGACCCTAGGTATTTATGACATTACTCTCATTGCTTATTTAGTGCTAATATTCTAGGAGGCATTGCCTAGTGTCTATGGGAGAACCACTTTTCTTAAAACTGAAAACCTTACACTAGTACTGGCATCCATAATCTTTTTAATTCTTTCATCTGGGCTTTTAATCAGCAACAATGGCAGCATTAACAAGGAATGAACTCCTGCAAAAACAGTATGCCAACCATGCAAATTTCCGTAATTCTCTTCCCCTAAACAGGGTTTCTCAGATTGGCAGACCACTAGATTCTTTGCCTTGTTGAAGAAATAATTTATTCCACAGTCCCCAATGTGTTTTGGAAAGGAATGTTAGGGAGCTAGAAAATGGGTACTGATATGAAGAAATGGAGAAATCTAGGAAGTTAGTCACTTGATCATTTCCAGTCAAGGACTGACAGCAGCAGGCCATTATATCCAGATAGCATCTTAACCATATTCAGTTTGAAATTCATCTCCAAATTATTTTCACCCCTTTCCTAACTTTGGTGTCTATGGCCCGGCTTCTGTTTATCTTCATAATATCTTTTCCTTGCCTGAATGTGGAAGACCTGTGAGAGCAGAAGAGGTTTTAAGTGTGTTGAACATAGCTTTCACTTTTTAAAAAAAAGTGTGATTGACGTGTTCAAGATAAACGAGCCATGACTGCATTTTGAAAACCCCCCAAAGACTGCACATGTTGCAACATGTTTGTAGGTAACCTAGTCTCTAAGAAACTCTTAATGTGGCAAATCATATTTAGAAGATAATACTAACAAGTTATGTTTTGTGAAGCATTGTGGACAAGATGATGCACTACACTAGGGAAGGATGCATATTTAACTAGCTTTATTGATAGCACCTAAATGTCAATCTGTAGTGAATTCTCTAGAGGTATGACACGGGATTCTGACTTTAACCTTGAACATTTTCATTGGCTTTCACTTGGCTTGCTTATCAAATCTGTGGAAGTATAGCATTTCTTTAAATGACAAAGCCAGGATCTAAGCATCTGGAATGATAAGTTAAATCTCATCAGGTGAAAATTTCTTTTTCTGTAGAAAGCAGAAAAAAAAATAATTTATTCCAAGAGGAGATAGAAATTTAATTTTAAACCCTTTCGAAAATACAGCTTGATAGAGCTCCAGCACCTTTAGGGTACCTTTTTCTTCTGAACATGATTTCCTGGTGATTAACAAAACTGTAGCCATTCATCTTGCTGTAGGAGTCTTAAATATATCATTTATTTTTAATGTGGTTAAAGGTCAGGGGAGGAGATCTTCAGGTTCTTAGACATGAACAGAGAAAAGAGAATAATAACATTTCACTAAAATCACCTGCATCAGAAGAGTCCATACACTTTTGATGTATTTGGCATGTACTTTAAATAAAGTAGCCACACAGGTGGACAAAGTAAATTTTTTGAAAGTATGTAACAAAAAATACTGAACTTTGGAATAAAATGAAAATTCAAGTATAGTATAAATATTTAAGGAGGCTGGTCTCCAAACATGAGTTAAGGGAATCTTTGGATTAAGAGGTGCTTTAACATGTGAAGGATGTATCTTTTTTTACCTAGATGACAGATAATCATACAGATCATCCTCTTCCTCAAGGCCAGTGATACTTGAGATACCAAATGGTTTCATTTCTTAGCTATGATCCAAAGAGAGGGTTGACCTGGGCCAGAATAGCAATGGGCCAAAAGAGATAGCGGCAAACAGCGCAATTATCAGCATGGTGATAACACCTTGATTGGGACTTTTGGGGATAAAGCAGGGGACAAAGAAGTCAACAACCCCTCAGAACACACTCATCACAATGATGGGCACTGTAAGACCTCGGTATGCCACGGCTGTGACGGTCCTTCCCCAAGCCAGTTCCCCTCATCAGAAGTGCTCCCCAGATGAAATTTAATAGTGATAAGTATAACCTATGCTTAATTAAAATAAGCAATTGCAAAAATACAGGATTATCATAAATATTTTGGATAAAATGATCTCCCAGCCTCTCCTGACAAAGGAAAGTGATCATTTTCCTTTCTTTTGGGGTGGGGAGAGGATTACTAGCATTCATTTAAAAAAAATTTTGGGTTCCAAATTCTCTTCTTCCAACCACTCCCCCACTCATTGAGAAGGTAAGCAAAATATCAATTATACATGTGAAGTCATGCAAAACATTTTCATATTATCCATGTTGGCCCCCTCCACCAAAAAAAGAAAAATAGATGAAAAAATTATGCCTCAGTTTGCACTCAGTTCATCAAGTCTAGCTTTTTTGTTTATTTTTTGTTGAGTCCTTTGGAATTCTCTTGGGTTGTATTGATCAAAGTAACTAAGTCTTTCACAGTGATCATTTAACTTTCGATAAATATTAAGAAGATAAAAAGATAATTCTTTGCCCTCACGGAGTTTACAATTTTATAATAACATATAGTGCTTTCAGGTTTATAAAGCTCTTTATTGACAGTAGCTCTGAGGTGATACCTGATCAATATTGTCTAATTTAACATTGTCCTCTAAAAAGTTAGCAGGTAGGCATAATATAGTATTTCAGTTAAGCATTTTTTTTTATTAAATTTATTTACTTTTAGTTTATAACATTCAGTTTCACAATCCCTTGAGTTCCAAATTTTCTCCCTCTCCTCCTCCCTCTTCCCCCCCTCCCCCATGGTGGCATGCAATCCAATATAGGTTCTACATATACCTTCACAATAAACATCAGTCAAGTCTTAAAGAAGAATTAAAACCAATGGAATGAACAATGAGAAAGAAGGAGCAAAACAAAACAAAAAAGAGCAGGTAGTTTGCTTCAATCTGCATTAAGACTCTTAGTTCTTTCTCTGGATGTGGATAGCTCTTTCCATCAAGAGTTTTTTGGAGCTGTCTTATGTTGTTGTGTTACTGAGAGGAGCCCTATCAAAGTCGGTCATCACAGACACGATATATCTGTAATTGTGTACTAAGTTCTCTTGGTTCTGCTCTCCTCACTCTGCATCAGTTCATATGTCTCTCCAGGAGTGGCTAGGGGGCACAGTGAGGAGAGCACCAGCCCTGGAGTCAGGAGGACCTGGGTTTGGATCTGGCCTCAGATACTTGACACACACAAAAACTAGCCGTGGGACCTTGGGCAAGTCACTGAACCCCAGTTGCCCTCCCCTCCCCCCTCCAAAAAGCAAAAAAAAAAAAACAACCCAAACACACATATGTTTCTCCAAGTTATCATGAAATCTGTCTGCTCATTTCTTATAGCACAATGGTATTCCATTACATTCATATGCCACAGCTTGTTTTGCCATTCCCCAGCTGATGCCAATTAAGCATTTTTTAAAAAGATATTTGAAGTTTGACTAAGCTATGAGTTTTATGCTTTATCCATTATTGGGGACAATGAAGGAAAAGCATTAGACTTGGAATTAAGAGAGAGCTGGCTTCAATTCCTACCCCTGACACTAGCTGTATAATAATAGACAAGTCACTTAATCTATTTGAGCTTCAGTTTCCTCATCTAGTAGAAAAAAAATCCCTGTATCTCAGGATGGTTGTGAAGAGGAAATAAGATCGCTTTGTGAAGTGCTTTGTTAACCTTGAAATACCACAATAGCTGTCTTTATTATCTGCTTAGCTCACTTAAACTTAGAATGTGGTTTTGAAGGCAATGAAAACTTAGGTCATAACTTCTTAAATGTTTTTTTTTTTAATTTCTGGTGAAAGTCTGTGTTAGTAGCACCTTGGGCTGAATCTATGCGGTTTTTTTTTTTTTTTGCTCTGTAAAGCTCAGTCAGTCTATTTACACTATGAAGTATGAAGAGGCTGACAAAAATGGTAGGTAAATGAGCTTTAATACCTTTTCAATGATGCTATAAAAATAAAATACCTGCCAAATTTGGATCTGGCCCAAAATGTTGTGAGCCAGTTTCTAAAGGATTTTCAAAGCACTTTTAAAAATGCTGTTTTGAATTGGTTTGAATGATTATTCCAATGTCAGAAAAATAACACAAATTGGTGAGGCCTCAAGGTCACAAAACAAGTCAGTTGATAACTATTTTGTGCCTATTATGTGCCATGCACTCTCTAAGCTGTGGGGACACCAAAAAAAAAGAAAAAACACAAAAAACCAGTCCCTACCCTCAAGTAGCTCCCAGTCTGAGGTAGACAAGCAAACAAACATGCACACATAAGCTATATATAGGATAAATAGGAACTAAGAGCAGGCACTACAATTAAGAGGAATTGGGAAAGGCTTCCTGTAGAAGATGGGTTTTTTAGTTGGAACTTGAAGGTAGGGCAGACAATAAGAGGAGGTGAGGAGGGAGAACGTTCCAGGTATAGTAGACAGCTAGAAGAAATACCCAGAGCCAAGAGAAGGAATGTCTTGTTCATGGAAGAGCAAGTGGGCCAGTCACTGGATTGAAGAATGTGGCAGGGAGTAAGGTTCCTACTGGAAATGCAGGAGGGGATTAGCTTATATGAAACAGGACTTTGTATGTGATCTTGGAGGCCTTAGAGAGCCATTGGAGCTTATTAAGCAAGGGGAAAAGAGATCAAAGGGAGGGTGTGATATGATCAGACCTGTGCTTTAGGAAAATCACTTTGGTGATTGAATGGAGGATAGTTTGGAGCAAGGAGACACTTGAGGCAAGCTATTTCAATAGTCCACAAGTGAGTTGATGAGGGCCTGGACCAGTGATGACAATGTTAGAATCCCAAGAGAAAGATACATTCGAGAGATGTTGAAAAAATGTAATCAACAGAACTTGGCTATAGATTGGATATGAGGGGTGATTTATAGCAAGCAATAGAGGTTGACCCAGGCTATGAACCTGGGGAGCTAGAAGGATAGTGAATGAATGATGGTGAATGTGAATAAATGCATTCAATAATAGGGAAGTTAGGATGGGTGGGAAGTTTAGAGGAAAGAATAGTGAGTCTGGTTTTGGATCTGTTGAGTTTAAGATGTCTACTGGACATCCAGTTCAAGACTTCTGAAAGGGAAAGAGGCAAGATTGGAGATCAGCAAAGAGGTTGGGACAGGACAGGTAGACTTGAGAATCATTAGCATAGAGGTGGAAGCCAATGGAAGCTGGTGAGATCCCCAAGTGAAGTAGTATAGTAGCATAGAGGGAAAATCAAAGAGGGTTCAGGATAGAGCCCCATGAGACCCACATGGTTAGAGGGTGTGTTCTGGATAAGGACACAGCAAAAGAAATGGAGAAAGAGCAATTAGGAGAAGAATGAGGGAAGAGCGAAACCCTAAAAACCTGAAGAGAAGAGTATCAAGGAGGATAGGGTGATCAACAATGTCAAAAGCTGCAGAGAAGTTGTTGAGAATGAGTATTGAGAAAAGGCCATCGGATTTGGTAACTAAGAGATCAATGGTACCTGGAGAGATCCGTGCAGGTAGAATGATAAGGCAGCTTTTCAAGGAGTTAACCACAAAGGGCAGAAGAGATAGAAGATAAAAGATAATAAGTATGAACTGACAAATGAGTGGATGAACTTGGAAGAAAATACTTCACTGCAAAAACAGGGGATGGGGATAAGGAAATTACTCAGTGATAGTATTCTGGCCTGGATGAGAGCGTTGTGTCCTACCTGGTAAGCTCGGTAGGTGTGAGCACCAGTAGTTCTCTTCACCAAAGAGCATGAAGGGTTTTCAGATTCCACAGGGCACTGCTAACCATGTAAACTAGGACATGGCTAGTAAGTGTTAAGTGTCTGAGGCTGGACTCCAGGGCCGGTGCTCTATTCACTACACCCCCTAGCCACCCCTTAAATAAAAATTTTTGATGACAATATTTCAATGCAATAGGTTTCCTTTTAGTCTTAGGCTGTTTTATGCCATGTCAGCTCCTTTCTCCCTAGAATCTCTGTCTTCAGGAAGGGTCCCGGCCAGTCATCCTTCATTCCTCTATTGGCTCTTCTGGAACTCTCCAGATTTCACCATGATACACCCCCGCAGATATTCCCCTCCTTTCTCACCCTCATCCCTGGCTTTTCAGCTCCTTTTCCTATGTTGTCTTTCCCCATTAGAATTTCTCCTCCACCGGGGGAGAAAATTTGGAACTCAAGGGATTGTGGAACTGAATGTTGTAAACTAAAAGTAAATAAAAAATTTAAATAAAATTTAATTTAAAAAAGTAAATTTAAATTAAAAAAACCACTTCCCCTCCATATTGGCAGGGATTATCTTTGTTTTGCTGGTATTTGTACCCCAATGCTTACTTAGCACAGTGCCTGGAACATAGTAAGCACTTAATAAATGTTCATTGTCATAAAAATATTCTGAGGAGTCCATAGGCTTCACCAGACTGCCAAAGGGGTCCACGACACAAAAAGCATTGAGAACCCCTGCGTTGAAGGTTTGCTTGTATTTTTTATACATGTTTCTCATAATTTCACAATTACCTCCAAAAGGTACCAAAGGTCCAGTCCAGATTGTCTCATTTTTCATATCTGTTCTTAGTTCTTCTCCACCTGTGGGTGAGATATTGGAGAGGATTTATATTGATGGTTTTTATTGTTGTTACTGTTTAATATTTTATTGATGCTCTTTTCATCCTTTTAAAAATATCATCACTTTCTACTGACTTTCTCCATCCCCCCAGTAGTTTCACTTGTTACACTTGTAACAAGTAAGCTAATTCAAAATGGCATGGTTCTGCACAAAGGGCAAGCAAATCATGCATACCTTTAGATGCAGCAAAACTGGTCTGTATGCCAAAGAGCTCATAAAAAAAGGAAAAGAGTCTAAATATACAAAAATATTTATAGCAGCTCTTTTTCTGGTGTCAAAAGAATTGGAAATGGAGGAGATGCCCATCCATTGGGAAATGGATGAACAAGTTGTGGTATATGAATGCAATGGAATACTATCATGCTATAAAAAAGGGCAAGCAGGCAGACTTCAGGAAAAACTTGAAAAGACCTACATGAACTGATGTTAAGTGAAGTGAGCAGAACCAGGAGAACATTGTACACAGTAACAGTAACATTATGTGATGATCAGCTATGATTGACTTAGCTCTTCTCAGCAATGCAATGATCAAAGACAATTCCCAAAGACTCATGATGGAAAAGCTTTCAAGCATCCAGAGAAAGAACCGAGGGAGTCTGAATGCAGATTGAAGCATACTATTTTCACTTTTTTTTCGTGCTTTCTTCTTTTTGTCCTGTTTCTTCTCTCATAACATGACCAATGTTTTACATGGTTGTACATGTATAATCTATATCAGATTGTTTGCTGTCTTGGCAAATGGGGTGGGGAGAGAGTGAGGGAGAAAAATTTGGAACTCAAAATCTTAAAATGAATGTTGAAACTTGCCTTTACATGTAACTGGAAAAATAAAATACTATCAAGAAGAAAGGGGAAAAATGGCATAGTTCTTCACAATTTCTTTTCTCTTGATACTTCGGATGTGAAGCACTAATTAGAATGCCTCTATGTTCTTGAGGTCAGTACCTATTCCCTGTAGAGAGTCTATAAAGTCCATGTTCTGGACAGAAGCTCTGTCCCTTGCCAGAAGACAGTTTTTAATGAGTGACTTTTTTTTTTTTTTTGCTTTTTGGAGGGCAGTTGGGGTTAAGTGACTTGCCCAAGGTCACACGGCTAGTTTTTTGTGTTAAGTGTCTGAGGTTGGATCTGAACCCAGGTCCTCCTGATTCCAGGGCTGGTGCTCTACTCACTGCGCCACCTAGCTGTCCCTTAATGAGTGACTTCTAACCAATCTATTATCTTCAGCAGTTTTTCTTCTGTTATATTTCCAAATACAATGAGATCATCAAGTTATACCAATGTTTCTGAGAAGTTCCTGTCATCACTTACTTTTTGCTACTGAAAATTTCTGCTGAAAACTGACGAGGCCCCCAGAAATTCCTTAAGGTATGTTCTTGAACTAGTAAATCCCGCTAGACTCTCCAGGACATCTCAAACTCTTGTCATGGTGTAATGATCTATCTTTCTTTTCTTGTTCGAAATCTGATGGTTTACACCCCCAGATCTTAGGTTCATACACCCAAATCTTCTTCCATGCCAGGACCATGGGTGAAGATTTCTTTCCTTTCCTATATGATTTCTACATGGAAGGCATGGATCATTAGTGTAGTTCGTTTCTGAGTTCAATGCCTGCAATATTCTTTTAGGCTGAATTAGTCCCAACCAATGCTAAAACTCAAGACATGTTTGCCTAGTTTATATATCTATGAGGACCATGACATCCACTTTCTTGCTGATACTCAAAACTTTCCTAAGGAACTCCAGATTAATCATGACATAACCTAGATATAGGTAGTCCTTTTCACTCAGTTCATGTAGGCAGAATATGTTGAAAGTATTCTGTTTAAAATGACTGAAATATATTTTTCATACAGCAGGACACACTATGTCTTCAATCTTCACCTTTCCTACTGCTCATGTTATTGTGAGTCCAGGTAGATGAAAAAAAAAGGCAGCCAGGAACATTTGGTGAGGCAGAGATTAAATTTTTCAGGGGAGTTGTTCTCTCTCCAACCCCGTCTCTCTTTCCTGATGCAAGGCTCGTAGGATTTTATCTTCTGGCAAACAAATTCTTAATTCCTTTCTCAAGTGCACCAAGGATGTGCCCAGCTAGTCCAAAATTTAAACAAAATACAGCTGGCCCCTAGTAGCACTCTGTTGGTGGTATAT
Organism: Petaurus breviceps papuanus; assembly: GCF_028583685.1. Classification (NCBI taxonomy): domain Eukaryota; kingdom Metazoa; phylum Chordata; class Mammalia; order Diprotodontia; family Petauridae; genus Petaurus; species Petaurus breviceps. Next base: position 19,409,893 of record NW_027186304.1, read on the forward strand.
CCAGAGTGTGCCTCTGTAGCCTTGGATCCCAAATTTACTTGCTCCTCTTGAAAGAGTAAGTTCAGACATTGGTCCATCTTCTAGAAGATGATGAAAAGAAGGCTTGACCCTTTCTTATTCAGTGGGATATGGTTGATCTAAGTTGGCCTTTCTTTTCATTTCTTTGACCCATATTTAAGGAGGTATAGCAGAGCTATGCAATGTTTACTCTATTCATATTCTATACCTCCTCTCTTTGTTCATCACATCGTTCCCAAATCTCTGACCAATCATGTCAATGATGAGGAGCTATCCTTGGTATGTATACATTGGGACTGCACCCACACCATTTTGTTGTGAATTGATCTCTTGATCATTTGCATTGTTCTAGTTCGGTCCATGTGCTCCACAGACAGTGAGTGTATGTTTGATAACTGCTCTTCAAAAGACGTCCTACAACCTTAACACAAAGTTGGAGGTCATTCTTTTTACTTCCTGATGATGATCACCCAGGAAATAGAGTATTCTCAATGCAACCTAACTGGCTGTCCAGCACGTATAAACATTTGAGTCCTATGACACCATCATCAACTTAGTGTAGAGTTCCTGAAGTTCTTGAATTTCTCATTTTATCTGCAACAGTGAGTAGCTGTGCCTACATCACACCCATGGTGTGTCCTAGCCAGGATCCAGCACTCCTGCTCACCTAATAGCTATGAATACTATACTTGCAAAATAAAAAGATGGTTTCTCTGCTCCATTCAGAAAACGTCTATTAAGTGATTACTCTGTGCTAGGCACTACTAATACAAAAGACAAAATGAAAAACAGTCCCTGCTCTCATGGTGCTTGCATTTCTCCTGGAGGATAATTTCCTCATGCAACAGATAGATACGATCTCCTCAAATGGGGAGAAAGAAGGCAGCATTAACAATAATGGGTATCAGGAAAGGCTTCCTGTAGGATGTCCTATATATACGGAGCCTTGATGGAAACTAGAGAGCCTTATAGGTAGAGGGAAGGAGGGAGTACAAAATATCGTGGAGGGCAACCTATGCAAATGTAGAGAGGCAGCAGATGCAATTCGTATGTGGAGAACTCTAAGAGATTTGTTTGAATATGACAGAAAGTACATGATGGGAAGCAATGTGCAGTCAGCCTGGAAAGACTAGTGTTACTAGATGGTGAAAGGCTTTAAATGCCAATCTAGGAATTTTATTTTATTGTAAAAGCCATGGGGAGTAACTGAAATTCTTTGAACTGGAGAGTGATATGGTATGACCTACATTTTAGGAATATCAATTTGGCAGTTATTGAGAGGACAGATTGGATAGAGGAAAGACTACTGAAGCAGAGACTAAATAGGAAATTCAATAGCCCAGATGAAAAGTGATAAGGGTTTGAACTCAATCTCTCCTTGTCTACTGGTTGTATCCCTACTGCCTACAAACGTTCCCCTGTCGCCTCCATTCTCACCCCCCCCCACTTCCAAGTCAAATTAGTAAAATGGAGGAACACAGTAAGAGCAAAATTGTATGATGGTCACCTGTGAATGACTTAACTATTCTCAGCAACACAGTGATCTAACTAAGACAATTCTGAAGGACTCATGATGAAAATGCTATTTCTGAAGAGGGTCACCATAAAATGATGAGGTTAGGGGTACATGAAATGCTGAGGTAAGGGTTAGGGGTGCTCAAGACCTCAAAATACCAACACACTGGATCCTGCTGAATGAATTCGACTCAAGTCTTCTTTCAGCCAAAGAAAAGTGAAGTTTCGCGGCGGCTAGGTGGCACAGTGAATAGAGCACTGGCCCTGGAGTCAGGAGGACCTGGGTTCAGATCTGACCTCAGACACTTAACACAAAAAACTAGCTGTGTGACCTTGAGCAAGTCACTTAACCCCAATTGCCCTCCAAAAAGAAAAAAAAGTGGCTTATTCAAGATTTGCCTTAATGGGTAGACTCTTAAGGAGCCTCGGTATCTGTAATGCTTGTGCTGGACAAGCAGGCCAGAATAATCTGACACAGAGTAAGTCTGAGCTAGATCATTCTCTGCTGCTCTTACACCTCATGGAGGCAAGATGGGGTTTTATATACAGAAAGGTTGTGGGAGGAATCTAGGGGTGGTCTAGGGGAGGAGTTTGGGGAGGGTCTTCAGGAGGAGTCAAATAAGGTCAGACTCCAGTGATGAGAGATCAAGGGTGAGAGGTAGCTGGACAAAGGAGGGCTAGGCTAGTAACAGAGGTTCAGGTGAGGCACAATGAAAGGCTTATGGCATCAGGCAAGTGCCTCATCAAATGGGAAGATTCAATCAGAGTTCAAGGGGGTTCCCAGAGTCTGTACCTCATCATTTCCCTTTGAGAAATGATTATTAATAACCAATATCTTGGGAAGAGTCAGAAGCGCTCCCCTTTTCCTAAATTCCTCATTTCAAAAGTTCCCTTTTCTTGAAGGACATCACTGATAATGACTCTCCAGGATCTTCATCAGACCCCAAGCAACATTTCAAGGAATTTAATCTAAGGTGGTGAGACCCAAAGTGTTCTACTCTAGCTTGGGTGGAGATTGATACTTTTGTCTATATCCCAAGGCTGGGAGTGGTCTGTTACAGCTGGGTTACATCAGTCCTTTATTGGAATGGTATGGAAACTGAACCCAGTCACCATGACTGTCTTTGGCCTAAGAAAGATGGCCAAATGACCATCTTTTTATTAATAACTGCTGGTTTTATTAGTAAAATGTTTAAATTACCCAGAAACTATGTTTCTTGAAACTTGTTAAGTCCCACATCTCCAGAGAAAGAACTAAAAGAATATGAATACAGACTGAAGCATACTTAAAAAAAATATTTTATGATTGAGGGGGAGGGCATGGTTTGTTTTGAGTCTGTTTTCTTTTGCAACATGGTTAATATTGAAATGTTTAAAACAATAACAAAATGCCCTCACTTAATCTGTACATCCTTGCTAGGTATTGCTTCATATCTCTTCTCCCTTTTGTGGCTAAACCTCTGGAAAGGGCTGTCAGTAATCAATGCTTCCACTTCCCTTTCCTCTCGCTATCTTAACTCTTTCTAGTTTGACACCCACCTAATTATTCTGCTGAAATTAATCTCTCCAAAGTTACTGATGGGGCATAGGCTCTGGGAACCCCCTTGAATCTTCCCACTTGATCTGGGGTGCCCCAGAGGCCAAAAGCACTCCTTTGTTATTTCCAGGTAGCCTTCAGCTACCTCCCACCCTTGATCCTATCAAAATATCTGTGACCAAATCTGTTACCCTTAAGCTAGCCTAACCCTCCTTTGTCTGTTACCTCCAGCTGTTTCCCACCCTTTATCCCATCTAAATCCCATCCTCTTGGTTCCTGGAGTCTGACCTCAGTTCCATCTAGGTCCTCCTTAGACTCCTCCTCAAGACTCTCCCCAACCCCTCCTCTAGACCACCCCTAGATCCCTCCCAGTCTTTCTGTACATAAGATCCATCTTGCCTCTATGAAAGCGCTCAGATTCAGGCTAGCTCAGACTCAGTCTGCATCAGACTGTTCTGGACTCTTTCAATACAAGTGTCACAGATACTTAGGCTCCTTAAGAGTCTACCCATTATAGTGAATCTTTAATAAACTTTGCTTTTCTTTGGCTGAGAGAAGACTTGAGTAGAATTCAATTGGCAGGACCTGATGTGTCAGTATTTTGGGGTCCTGAGAACCCCCGGGCCCCAAAACCTCAACATTACCAAGGATCTTTTAATTGCCAAATCTAAAGGTTTTTTTTCAATCCTCATTCTTTTTGACCTGTAGCATTTGACACTGTCAATCATCTTCTTCTCCTTGATAGAGTCAGTCAATAAACATTATTAAGCATTTCCTATGATCCAGGTACTGTGCTAAGAGCTAATGATACAAAGAAAGGCAGAAAACAGTCCCTAACCTCAAGGAATTCACAATCTAATGGGAGAAACAATACACAAAAGAACTGAAAAAAAGAAGAGGAGAATAGGGAGGGGAAGGAAGGAGGGAGCAAGATGAAGTTATGCAACCAGAGTGGCAAATTATCTGAGAAGGTGTGTTTCTGAGTTAATTTCATCTTGCAGAATAATAAATTTCTGGAGATAATGAAGTCCAGGAAGGAAGCCAGGTGGGAAATGAGCAGGAGAAGTCCCTGGGTGCCATGCCTAGATAGTGGAGGGTGTGGGAGAAGCTCCACAAAGTCAATTCTCTGCCCTCTCCAATCAGGGGGAAGGAGGGACCCCAGGAGCAGGGGGGATGAGTAGCTGTGATTTTCCAAGTTGATTTCATCCTGCAGAAAAATGAATTTCTGGATATCACTCAGTCTAGGAAAGTAGCTGGGTAGGAAGTAACAATCATCTCTCTTTTTTCATGACACTGCTCTGTCCTGTTTGTCTTACCCGTCCAACCACTCCTTGATAGTTTCCTTTGCAGGATCTTCATTTAGGTCACATTGCTCTCTTCTAAGAGTGTGTGCCTCCACTCCAGCTCCCAGCCCAGCC
>NW_027186304.1:19414390-19461928 GCF_028583685.1 Petaurus breviceps papuanus
CCCAGCCCCACTGCCCAGGGCTTTGTCCTGGGCTCTCTTCTAAGAGTGTGTGCCTCCACTCCAGCTCCCAGCCCAGCCCCACTGCCCAGGGCTTTGTCCTGGGCTCTCTTCTAAGAGTGTGTGCCTCCACTCCAGCTCCTGCCCCAGCCCCACTGCCCAGGGCTTTGTCCCGGGCTCTCTTCTAAGAGTGTGTGCCTCCACTCCACCTCCCAGCCCAGCCCCACTGCCCAGGGCTTTGTCCTGGGCTCTCTTCTTTTCTCCTTCTATACTATTTCACTAGGTGATTTCAAGCTCCTAGGCATATAATTAGGGCAGCTACGGGCATAGTAGGCTGGGCCTAGAGTCAGGAAGACTCATTTGATGAGCTCCAATCCAGCCTCAGACACTAGCAGTATGATCCTGTGCTTAACCGTTAAGAGTCATTTAACCCTGTTTGCCTAAGTTTCCTCATCTGTAAAATGAGCTGGAGAAAGAAATGGCAAACTATGTTAGTACCTTTGCCAAGAACACCCCAATGGAGTCATGAAGGGTCAGACGTGACTGAACAACAGCAAAGCTATCATGAGCATCTCCATGCAGTTGATTTTTAGATGTACTTTCCCTAATTTCCAGACTCCAACTGCTTATTAGCATGACATCTCAAACTGGCTGTACGATAGATCCATTATACTCAAAATGTCCCAAACTGAACTTAATATTCCCCCCAATATCCTGTCTTCTTCTGAACTTCCCTCTAATTGTGGAGAGCACCACCACATCTATCGCTAGTCAACCAGGCATGAGGAAGTAACTATTCATTTTCTCTCTTGCTCCTCAAATCCAGCTGTTGCCAAGACTCATCAGTTTTACCTCTCTTATCTACACGCCTTTCTCTACTATACTACTTTGCTGACTATTCCTACTGTGACAAATCTCTCCCCACTATAATCCCTACTGCATTCAACTATCAAATTAATCTTCTGAAACCTCGAGTCTGACCATATCACCCTCCTATTCAATAAACTCTACTGTCTTCCTGTCACTTCCAAGATAAAAAATATAAAATCCTCTTTTGGTCTTCTAAGCCCTTCATAACCTGGCCCCTCCTACCTTTCCAGTTTTCTTAGACCTTTTTTACTCCTTGATCCAGGGGATGAGGTGCTTGGACCCCAGCCCTAGGACCATATCTCTCCTCAGTTCAAAGATACTATCTCTGGCAATAACTCGTGAGTGGGCCCCAGTGAGGCAAACTATCTTTCTCTGTGACAAGAACAAGCTGACCTCTGTAGAATTTCCCGTTGCATAAACAGGACTATTTTGTGCCAGGAGAACTCTCATGTACTGATTCCCACAGTTACCATATATAATCCAGAGGTCAAGCTATAGACATCAACTCCCAAGGCTCTCTTGTACCACCAGGAGTATCTGGTACTGTCTCCCTCAGATACCTTATACATTCCAGATGTCAAGATGTATGTTTGCTCCCTAATCTATCTTGTGTAACAGGACATTGACTACCCCTCCCTAACCACTTCCTAATCCAGGCCCACACCACCTAATTAGTGTACTTGGCCCACCATTCACTGAATTTTTTCTACATATGCTTTAACATCACCACCATTAAGTGGCTAGTTTCCTAAGGAGCTCTGCCCACTTTATTAGCATTACAATCAACTTTTGCCACTTGATTAGAAGACTGCTTGAGTCCTAGAATTCTTTCCAGACAATTCTGCACTGTACCTCAACATTCTGGGGTCCCCATGTTGAGGTTTTGGAGTTTAGGAGTTCAGGACCCCCAAATACCAACATACCAGGCTCTGCTGAATGAATTCAACTCAGGTCTTCTCTTGGCCAAAGAAAACAAAGTTTATTAAAGATTTGCCATATTGGGTAGACTCTTAAGGAACCTAAGCATTTGTGATGCTTGTATTGACAAATGACAATGACAAATTGTATTGACAATTTAACACAGACTGGGTCTGCACTAGATGGAGTCTCAGTCCCTTCATGGAGGCAAGATGGATCTTATATACAGAAAGACTGTGGGAGGGATCTAGGGCTGGTCAAGAGGAAGGATTTGGGGAGGGTCTTGAGGACGAGTTTAAGGAAGGTCTTGATGGAACTGAGGTCAGACTCCAGGAACCAAGAGAATGGGATTAAGGGTGGGAAGTAGCTGAGGGCTGCCTGGAGATAGTAGACAATGGAGGGCTAGGATAGTTTAGGGGTAACAGATATGCAGTGATGGTGATAATGGCAGGCTTATGGCCTAAGGCAAACACCAGATCTAGGGGGAAGATTCAAGGAATTCAAGGATTGCCAGAGACTTTACCCCATCACCTGTACCCCTAAACCACATCACAGTGACACTGGCCTCCTGGCTGTTTGTAGTGCCAATGGAATATTCACAGAACCCATGATCACTATAAATATACTGACTGTGACTATAAATATTCCCGCATGGTGCTTGATTGGAAAATATAACAGGCTCTCTATATAAAACACAGCAGCAAAACATTTATTCAGACACCAGAAAACCAAATCTCAATACCAGGAAACTGAATCCATCATAGTAACATAGAAGTTAATGCACCACAACTAGCAGAGAGCCACACCATTCTTTAGCCTTCCCACAAACCAATATAAGTCTAGCTGTCATAGCAGGTGTCAAAAAACCAACATTTGCTCACAAACCTGACTGAACTCCTTGCCTGAGCATCCTCCCTCTCCCATCATCTCTCTGGCTCTGACTCCCAGCTTCCTGTGGGCTCTCCTTCCCTTCAGAAAACTCCTCCCACCACAGGCTCCATGTGACTATATTTAGCCTATTAGAGGTCAGAGTTTACTTTCAAAGCAGGGGAAGTCTTCAAATTCCCATTCCCATTACACTGTTCCATGACCAAGACATCCATCTCTTCAACTCCAGACATTTTCTCTGACTGTTCCACATATCTGGAATGCTCTCCTCCCTTATCTCTGCCTATTGTCTTCCCTGGCTTCCATTAGTCCCCAGCTGATATTCCACCTTTTATAGGAAGTCTTTCTCCAACCCTTATAAATCTAATGCCTTCCCTCAGTTGATTATCTCTAATTTATTTATTCTGTCCATAGCTTGTTTATACATACATAGTGTGACATGTTGTCTCCCCCATTAAACTGTGAATTTCTTTTTTTTTTAAAGCAATAAAGGGTTAAGTAACTTGCTCAAGGTTACACGGCCAGTTATTTCTGGGTGTGGTGCTAAGTATCTGAGCCCGGGATTCGATCTCCAGGTCTTCTCAACACTGGAGCCGGTGCTCTTACTCACTGTGCTACCTCACTGCCCCAGAAACTGTGAATTTCTTTAAAGCAGAGGGTGTTTTTGTCCCCCCCTTTTAAAAAATATTTATTTATTTACTTTTAGTTTACAACATTCAGTTCCACAATCCCTTGAGTTTCAAATTTTCTTCCCCCCCTTTTTTTTGTATCCCCAATGCTTAGTACAGTGCCTGGCACATAGTAGGAACTTAATAAATGCTTATTCACCTATTCACTGAATTAGGATGGTGGCAATGTGAGTGGAGAGAAGGGGACAGAAGCAAGACAGATGAGATAGAATTGACCAAATTTGACAACCGATTGGATGTAGGGGTCAAGGATGTTTCTGTGGCTATGGAAGTGTGTGAGTAGAAGGATACTTCAATAGAAGTAGGGAAGGTTGGTGCAGGGGTGGTGTGCGGGGCATGTAGTGAATTCTGATTTAGACATATCGCTCTTGAGATGTGCATGAGACATCCAATTGTCCATTAAGTGATGCAGCACTGGAACTTAGAAGAAAAACCACAACTGGATATGTAGAAATGAGTTATCTATAAAGAGAAGATAATTGACTCTGGGAGCAAATGAGATCACTAAGAGAGAGGGTGTAGACAGAATCCCTTGTAACTGTACTGGTTGACTGACAATTGCCCCTCAGAGGGTATCACCATTGGGACACTAGCTGCAGTGACCTTTTCCTTGGCAGACTTTTGACAACCTCCTCTAATCCATTCTGTTCTTACCATTAGGGCATTAATGGAGACATGTTGTTTCCCTCATTAAACTGTGAATTTCTTTAAAGCAGAGAGTGTTTTTGTCCCCCCCTTTTAAAAATATTTATTTATTTACTTTTAGTTTACAACATTCAGTTCCACAATCCCTTGAGTTTCAAATTTTCTTCCCCCCCCTTTTTTTTTGTATCCTCAATACTTAGTACAGTGCCTGGCACTGTATTTCTGGCCATCATGGTCACCAATTTCTGGCCATCCATGGGCTATTCAGTAACTAAATTCCAAGTACTTCCATTAACACTTATTTCTTTGGAATTTAGGAATGCCTGCAGTTTCAGACAACTCACACAGTGACACCCTCTATTTCATCTTCCTTCTTCTATGAATTTTCTATCCCTCCCAGAGTCCATAAATCTGTTTAACAACCTCGTCATCTCCTTCAGTGAGTCCTCTTCAAATCAATGGTCTTCAGCACAGTAGGTCTCCTTCCACTACTTTGCACCTACTCTCCAACATCTAAGCAGCCACAGCAACTACTCACCCCCAGCAGGCAAGTGTACAACGTAAAATGATAGTGTAACTATGCTGCTTGTGCAAAATATACAGTATAACGACAAAAAAATACATCGCTTTAACACAGTCATACACCAGTTGCAAGGCTCTTGGGTTGCAAATAGAGTTTTCATGAGAGGAAGCAAATGTGACAAAAACAGCCAAATTGAAGCCTAGACCTTGAAGAGATTCTCAATTCTATTAATATAAGCAACTTACTCCAATACGCCAATGGATGTATGACATCATTTATGTGGGCATTTCATCCATTGGTGCTGATTCTGACCACTTGTAACAGCGTTAATGAGTAAAAGTAATTTACTATTACATATGCTTATTTAAGTTGACATTATATCATAAGACCAACATTCATCAATGCATGTAGTTAAACTTTATTGATTATCCAATAATATAAATAACACATCCTCTAAAAAGAAACCACCACCCTCATTCCTAAAGATCTTTAGTGAGCATGTCGCCTGCTTATGCTCATGATAATTTTCCCTCTCTGCTCAGCCATAAACCATGTGTCTTCTTCTGAGGGGGCATTCTGGTAAATCCCTGTCAGATGGAATTGGTCTTGATCAAACACAGAACACTTACATTTCCAAGTTTGTGGAATGTCAGAGTATGTCCTAGACTTGAACAAAGAGCAGACTGATGGGTAGGGCCTTCTCCGGTAGTTTTTTTTTTTATTTTTTATTCTGATTAAAGGTGCTTATAAATTACATTTAAGTGCTGTTTGGTGATCAATTATCTAAGCTTATAATGAAAGAAAAATCTAAATCAAAGCTTACATCATTAGCAAGTTTTTATTTACTAGTTTTGAGACATGCACATAAATGTTGTAGCAGTTATTTACCAATTTGTGGGATGTACACATCATGCCATTTAAATCTTCATCTTATTACAAAAAAAAAAAGTAGAGCCCTGGAATCAGGAAGACTGAAGTTTAAATCTAACTTCAGACGCATATTAATTGTGTGACTCTGGGCAAGTCACTTTACCTTTGTTTACCTCATTTTTTTCCACCTGTAAGAAGGGCATAATAATAGCACCTACTTCCCAGGATTGTTGTGAGGATCAAGTGAAATAACATATGTAAGGTGCTTGGCACATAGTCAGTGCTATATAAATGCTAGCTATTGCTGTTATTATTATTATCTGCAGGATTAAATACAGATTCCCCTATTTTGTATTTTAAATTTTTTACAACCTGGCTTCAGTCTTTCTCTTTGTGATCCTCAAATCAGGTTTCAAAATTGTACTCATACTTTCTCTCTTTTTTTTGTTTGTCAAGGCAATTGGGGTTAAGTGACTTGCCCAGGGTCATACAGCTAGTAAGTGTCAAGGCTGGATTTGAACTTAGCTACTCTTAACTCCAGGGCTGGTGCTCTATTCGCTTCACCACCTAGCTGCCCCCACACTTTCAATGAAAGTATGAATGTAGGATGTCCCAAAAATCTTAGTGCAGCTTTAAGCCATGAAAGTTTAATAGTTTTTTTAAAAAATTATAAAAGCTTAAGCTTTAATTAATAGCTTAAATTTGCACTAAGGCTTTTGAGATACCATATATAATTCTCTCTTTAAATAACAGCTTATTCCTAGTTAGAAAAAGTCTAGTTATTTATAATGACTGTAGGAGCACAATAAAATCATGCTAATTCATATACAGGTATCATTACAAATTTAAGTGACACAATATAACTTTTATTGCTCTGGTGACTATAAAGTATAAAGTCATCTAATTTAATGTTCCTTGGAGCATCACATTCAGTGTAAAATATGCTTAGATTTGACAGTCTTATCTTGTGTTAGAGGTGATCTTAATCAACAATGCTTCTCAGTTTGCTGAAACTTCTTTGATAGGATGTAATAGGGAAAGACCCCAACTTGTATAATATTGCTTCTTTGTCTGGGTGGAGAGCAGCCTCAAAAGACACAGGACTAGGTCAACAGCAGAGATCAACAGCTCTCACTGATGGTGTGTGAGTAGGGAATTTGAAACTTTGAAGCTTGAGGAATTTCACCTTTAAATAGATTACCAAAGAATCAAAATACCTGCAAGAGTCCACAGTTAAATAGTTCTTAGTTCTTTTTCACAAATCAATTTCCATATTTATGAATCAGAAACGAAAAGGAATTCATATTCCAATGAAATTCAGAACTAGCAAAAGGGTATAAAATACAGCGTTTGTGAGGGATGTGGAGAAACAGGATCCCTAATACCATTGTTTGTAGGACTGTTGGGTATAAAATTCAGTGTTATTAGGGTTATGGAGAAACAGGCTCCCTAATGTCATTGCTTGTAGGACTGTTAACATTTTGGAGAACGAGATGGCAGTAGATAATAAGTGACACAAAACTAGTGATACCCTTTGACCTAGTGATTCTGCTGCTAAGATATTATCCTCAAAATAACATTTCAAGAGAAAAAGGGTTTATTTGTACAAAAAATATTAATTGCTGCTTTATTATATATATTGTGACATTTAACAAGTTTGAAAGACATACTTTCTGGGTAATTTAATAATTTTATTAATAATGCCAGCATGTTTATTAATAAAAAGATGGTCTTTGGGTCATCTCTCTTAAACCAAAGACCCCTCCCTCATGGCAATGGGCTCACAGTTTATTGTGGAAGAATAGATGTTCCTGAAGGTGGAAATCAACTCTGATTGGTTAACAATTAATGAGAGAATGAATATTACAATGAGATACTGGGTTATATTCCAATGAGGGTCCTGGGGTACTTGACTTGGATCACCCAAGTCTTGGTCAAAGAGACATCAATTTCTATAACATCTGTTTGACAAAAAAGAGAATCAACATTTTCCCAGAACTGTCTAAGTAAACAAAATGGACAGGAATTCTTCCAGTAGCCCAAACTTGGATTTTTTTTTACTGTCTGATTAGATCTTGGTCTGGGTAAATCTTTGAGAGAAATTTCGCACACTGGTTGATTTCTGGATGAGGAAGTAGAAAAGGGGGAAAACCTTGGTACTGATTCAATAATTAGCTATTAGTACAAGAGAGAAATAGCATTTCTCTCAATATGCATATTTATATATTAATGTAATGGATATTATGGAACTACAAAATGATGTGACACATTCAAAGAAATATAGAAAGATGTTTGTGGAGCAATGAAAAGTGAGATCAGTAGAAACCCAAAACTTCATAGATGTTGACTATGACTTTTTTTTCCAAAAGAAAAAGCTAAAGACAGTAGACCTTTAGATAGACTTGGAAAGGGATACAGAACAAAAATAGTTTTCATTTATTCTCTGTTAATTCATTTCATTATCTTTTGTTACATGTTAAAGGCTTTATATAAGATTTTTATACTTTATTTTGTATTTATTGGTCTTTGTGGATTTTTTTTTGTTGTTTTTTGCTTTTTGGAGGGCAATTGAGGTTAAGTAACTTGCCCAAGGTTACACGGCTGGTTTTCTTGTGTGTGTGTGTGTGTGTGTGTGTGTGTGTGTGGGTGTTAAGTGTCTGAGGCTGGAACCAAACTCGGGTCCTCCCAACTCCGGGACCAGTGCTTTACTCACAGCACCACCTAGCTTCCCCCCTAAGTTTATGTTAATGTAGAAAGCATGCTCTGGGCTCACTAACCCAGAGTCAGGTTGCTATATCACTCTCCCTTAGGATTCTAGGGGTACCCCTTGGTGGGGTGTCTCGTCTCCAACGCTACCAGTTCAAGCCCCCTTTCCAGGTGTGGTCTACCCACTTTTAGCCTCCAATAATCAATACCTCAATTGATTAACATTAATTAGCTTTAATAAAGAAACATTTAGTTGGAAAATATAGCAAGAACTGAAGTAAAAATATTGTTTCCGATAGCTCAGAGGCCCTCTCCCCCTCTCCCCATACTGCCTTAGTTTTGGGGAGAGAAGGCTCAGATTTAGCAAAATTTCTGCATGGAATTGGTCCCACCAAGTTTACATCCCAATGAGTCATTGCTGTCTGATGATGAGTCCTTGTTGAAGCTACCACTGAGCTGAGTCCTGATAAAGTTGTTCCTTTATCATTGGACCATAAATCTTGGAAGGATTGGAAAATCCAGCATGGACTTGAATCTTAGACTTCCAAATTCCTGGATTCCCAGACTCCTAGATTTTTTCCTCTTCTGAGCTTTAGAAACTCAATAGCTTCAGCTTCACTTAAAAATAAAAAGAACAAACATTGGGGCAGAGAACTGAAGCTCAATTTACAGGACCACATATTGGCCTTAGAGGACAGAGGATTAGAAGGCTTTCCCCTTAGCATTTGTCTGTCCTTGTATGCTCTCTAGCAGGAAGAAGTCAGCCAAAAGGAAGTCAAACCAAGAGAGAGGAAAAGGCCAAGACTGACTAAAGGATTTTGAAATCATTCGCATTTCTGCATAACTGCAGCCAATCAAAGAGGCTACTGTCCACCATGTCTTTAGCAGACTGGAAACATTTACAGAATGTCTCCACATGCTCTAAAGTTTCCAAACTCTTTCAATTACTCATCATTACAAGGTTTCCCCAAAGCAGGCTCCCCAGCATTTTCCACTTAGGGAATTGTCTTTGCAATCATCTTGCAAAACCATTTTCCTGATTCACATTACTTATGAAAAAAATAATCTTTTGAAAACAAAACTGAACTTTCATGGGTTGATTATTTATTTCCTTTATTCAGCCTCTCTGATGTAAAAACTGGGTCCATACTTGTACAATTTTCTTTAGTATATATGAGAGAGTCCAGCTGTTCTTGGATCCTACTAACATTTTTAAAGCATGTGAGACTGTCACAATATTGCATCACAGTTCTCTGCTAACTAGATCAACATCACATCTAATTTCCTAGGAACCATGCTTACCTAACCATAGTTACCTAGGTTGTCTGTCTCTAAATCTTAATTACAGAATCATCATGGACTCTCTACTGGCGTGGTTATATCTTGATTCCAGTGCATAATAGTATGTTTGATTGTAGAACACAAGATGCTCAAAGGAGAAGGAAATGCAAACAGCACAGCTCCTTCCCTGGCTGCCTTTCCACAAGGGTTGACTCAAGTGGAAAAATACTGAGGTCATCAAAACAGCCTCAGCTCCATTTTTCTACCATGTACTAGACAGAGTCTTAACCAAATCCCTCTCAGTCTTAGCATAGGATTCTGTGGTTAGTTTCAGCGTACCAGCAAATGGAGGCAATATTTCCTCTTTTTAGTATCCCAGCTAAAGGCAATCTCAGAATAGGCAGAAATGTTCATGTACTCATCTGAGAAATGGCTTCAGCTGCTCCTTTCTGCCCACAAGTGGCACCCAGGCTGGGTTGCCAGGACTTATATGCTAATAATTACCACAGTTCAGAGTTCATATCAATGCAAAAATTTAAAACAAATTTGGTGAGGATGGCTTTAAACCAAGGAAATAATTTCTGGATTTTCCGAGATATGTTTAACACCTTCCCTTTACACTGTAAATATCTCAAGGTTACCTTCAATTTATTGTATATATCTTATAGATACAATTTTTTGGTATGTTTTATCCACCTTTAGACTATTAGTTTCTGAAGGGCAGGAACAACATTTTTGTCTTTCTTTGTCTCCAGTCCTTAGCACAGTGCCCAGTACAGAGTTAGCACATAATAAATGTTTGCAGACTGATTCAGCACTTCTGTTATTTGTGAACAAAACTATGCAGCACTCTAATAACACTAACTCTGGAAAATCAGCAGGTTTTTGGATGACCTATAAGATTTGTCTGTAATGTATTCATTAATATTTTCCTGAGGCTAGTGGAACTAGAGATGCAAAGACTTTGCCTTATATTCTCCCTTCCTCTCCCAGATGAAAGAGTTGTGCAATTCTAAGATGTTGCCTTCATTCCTGCCAGATAAAGATGGTGTAGCATATATGGCACAAACCTAAGGCATTTGTTTCCCTCAAAAGACTTGGTTGTCCTTACTGCATAACCCTACAGTATTTGGTGTATTGTCAGCCTGATCTCTTGCATTTTATTCCTTTTGCATTTTTTATATCATTTCCATCCAGTAGTAATTAGTGAAGAATTTGTGATGCCAACCATCTTTTTATGGACTTGAAAGAAGTCTATAGGGGAATATCTGGACTTGGAACTGGGGCTGTGCTCTAAGGGGAAAAAGCTGAGCAATTAACCTAATCTCCTTCCCATCCACAGGGAGTGCAAGTGTAATGGTAATGTAAATGTGAAGAGCTTTCCCATCCATTAATAGGCCCATGTGACCTGCTTAAAGCCTAAGACACATGAGTTTGCGTCACATAAAGCCTGTGGTGGGATGAGCCTGCTGAATGGGTAGAGCAGAAAGGATGGAGCAGGAAGGGAGGAGGAGAGCTGAGAGCAAGCTGATCAGAGCAGTTAGAGCTGAGGGAGAGAGAGAGGAAGCAAGCAGGGAGCTGTGAGTGTTTGTTTGTGGGAAGGCCTAACAGGGAGAAGGCTGAGTGATGGCGGTGGCCCCTGCATTGTTATTGGGTATAGATCTCTTTGTTGCTATGATGGATTTGGCTTTCTGGTGTTTGAATAAATGCCTTGTTTCTGTTTTCCATGGGGAAAGTCTGTTATATTTTGCAATTCAAAATTACACCAGCATACTCATAGTTGCTGTAGGTGCTATAAATATTGCATTGGCACTACTAGCAAGGGGGAGTGACATCATGTCTCCCATACCACTGGGGCTCAAATCCCAGCTTCTTAGGGTTTTCACACCAGGCTCTTCCTGAAATTCTGGCTCCAAGGTCACCATGGCTCAAACTCCCCATCCCCTAAACCTGGCAGACTTAGCTGAAATGATGGTGGAAAAAGAGAGCGATCAGCCATACCAGTTTTAAATATGCAGGCAGCCAATCAGAAGAGGCTACTCCAGCTAAGTAGTAGGGGACACGTAGGGCTCCATGTTAGGCAAACTGAGCATGCTAAAAGCCAGGTTATACTCTATAAAGGCCAAGATCCTGATGTTATCCCTAGGCTCTGGGAAATTTTTTTTCCCTTTTTTGGAGTGGCAGTTGGGGTTAAGTGACTTGCCCAAGGTCACACAACTAGTAAGTGTTAAGAGTCTGAGGCCGAATTTGAACCCAGGTCCTCCTGACTCCAGGGCCGGTACTCTATTCACTGTGCCACCTAGCCACCACGAATCTCAATTTTTTTTAACCCCTCTGTTTTGTCATTTACTTTATCTTTTAAAGAGATAATTGTGATTCAAGCTGCTAACTATTCATGTTGCTAATCTGTGAGTATTATTGTTGGAATGAAATTGGGAAGAGATAGTAGAAGAGTGTCTAAGGATTATTTAAAACTATGGTATTTTTCCAGAATTTAATCTCTGGCTGGGGTCTCAAAACTATTGAATGAATGGTAGAATGAATGAATGAAAAAAAGTAATTGTTCATTACATAGAATGTGGTGGAGATACAAATAGAAAAGAAAGTCAGTCCCTGCTCCTAAGGAGCTCACTGTCTAAGTGAGGGACATTTTATATACATACATACATACATATACATGCACATACCTATATATGTATGTGTGTATATACATACATACATACGAGTACTTAGGTGCTTGACTGATATAGAGTGGTCCTTAAGGTACAGTAGCAAGGCAAATGGCACGTCAGCATAATTTCTAAAGATAAAACCATATGCATTGCTGACATTGAACCATTTGGCAATGCTGAGGACCTGAGTGTTTTCTGGGTGTTCCATAGCTGTGGCTACTAATAAGGCAGGGAATGGAATTGTTAGGCAGTCTTTTGATCTTCAGTCTCAAATCTCCAACTGTCTATTGGCCAACCGCCTCTTGTCTCTCTCTCAAGGCACCTGGCTGTTAAAGTGATCAAAAATTAGAAGATAGATTTGCAATTTTGCAATCTCCCTGAGCCAAGAGAATACCTTTTTTCCAGGGTTCTTCTAGGCAATAACTCAGCAGTGACAGGGGCAACAGCTGGGGGCTGAAGCAGAACCCCTTGGCATTTTCCTGCTGTTGAGAAGAAGGCCACTCTTCATGACTATATCCTAATGCTTTCTCCAAATTATTCATTTTTTACAGCACAGTAATATTCGATTATATTTATGCAGGTAGCTAGGTGGCATAGTAGATCAGGTTTTTACTCTGGAGTGAGGAAGATCTGAGTTCAAATGTAGCTTCAGACACTTACTAGCTGTGTGATCCTGGACAAGTCACTTAACCTCTGTCTGCTCCAGTTTCCTCAAACTATAAAATAGGGGTAATAACAACACCTACCTCCATGGCTGTTGTGAGGGTTAAATGAGATAATAATTGTAAAGGGGTTGACACAGTACCTGGCAAAAGATAGGTACTTAACAAATGCACAAGTGCTTTTCCTTTCCCTATAACACAGCAATTTGTTTAGTTATTTTCCAATTGTCGCATTTTCTTTTTTTTGTTTGTTTGTTTCCAGTTTTTGGCTATAAAAAATTACAGGGGTGGCTACATGGAGCAGTGAATAGAGAGCCAGCCCTGGAGTTCAACTCCGGCCTCAGACACTTAACACACTTACTAGCCCTGTGACCTTGGGCAAGTCACTTAACCCCAATTGCCCTACCTTCCCCCTCCAAAAAGCAAAAAAAAAAAAAAATTACATTCTTTTGACAATTATTATTAAATACTGGTCTCTTATTGCTGTCAATTATCTCCTTGGGATATATATCCTTGGTAGTATATCGTCTATAGGACAAAGGGTATAAACAATTTGGAATTTTTAAAAATAAATTTAAATTGTCTTCCAAAATAGTTAAAGAAATTTACAGCTGCACCAATAGCAAATTAATGTGCCTTTTTTCTTATAACATCTTTATTATTCTTATAATAATTGATTATATAATATTATTATTTAGTATTATAAATTATTATATTATTATAACAAATTTGTATTTATTATATATTAATTATTATAATCCTTCCCCTCCTTTTTTGCATTTTTGCTAGCTTAGTGAGTATGAACCTCAAAGTCATTTTAATTTACATTTCTTAGTTTCTGATTTTGAGCACTTTTTAGGTGGTTTTTTATCATTTATATTTCTTCTTTTGGAAACTGCATATCTTTTACCCACTTATATTTTTAGGAATGACTCAATAATATAGATTTTGCTAATTCCTTGTAGATGTAATTTTTTATTAGTTACTTAATATAACAAATTTTCTTAATTCATATTATTTCTTCTGATTTGAGATGCATGGACTTTATTTGTATAAAGCTTCAAAATTTTTATAGTCAAAATTATCATTTTGTCATTTATGAACTTTTCTAAACAATGTCTAGGTATGAATTTTTTCCCTATCCATAATTATGAAAGTTATGATTGTTTATTCATTTGTAATTTATAATTGCACAAGGTAACAGATGCTGATCTAAATTTTTTTTTTCCCAAACTGGCTTCGGTTTTTCCCAGAAGTTCTTGTCAAATAAAGAGACATTTTCTCAATCAAGAAATCATTAAGCATTTATTAAGAAATTACTAAATGCCAGACTTTATGCTAGGTACTGGGGACATGTATACAAAAGTGAAATAGGTTCTATCCTCAGGTAGTTTATAGTCTGCTAGGCTGATATTGCTAAGTATACACAGGACATACATATGTACATATTTATATACATAAGTTCCTCATTCCCCCAGTTGTTAGTAGCACCATCACTGAGTATCATGTATGTATGGGCATATATAATGGGTATTTAGTATATATAATGGTATATATAAATAAAACTATGGTCCATATATGTGTACATACATGTGTATATTACATATATGGAACACCTTCAGACATCTAGTATATCAATATAATATACATTTATACATATATATTTAATACGCAATGATTTGAGAGGTAATAGCAACTGGGAGAAACATATGACAATGATTATATGTATATATATATATACACATATAGGCATGCATATATATACATATATACACATACAATGATTTGGGGGTACAGAATTCCTTTCCTGATTCCTCACTTGTTAATACCTGTATCACTAAATATTATATATATGCATAATACACATATGCATATATAATCTCATATATATTCCAAAATATTTGGGAGGAGACAGAAGATACTGAAGGAGTGAGAAAAAGAATAAACTTTTAAAGGAGATTGCAGTCGAGCTACTCCTTGAAGGGAGGTAGATGTTCCGAGAGACAGTACAGAGGACAGACACCATTCCAGGCATAGGGGATGGCTAGTGCAAAGATATGGAAATAAGAAATGAAATGTTGTATAAGGAGAGCATCAAGTGGTCCAGCTGGCTAGAATGTAGAGTATATCAGGGGGAGTAATGTGTAGTAATCTTGGAAAGATAGGATGGAACATGTATAACCTATCCTGTCTTAGGGAGGAGAGGGGAAAGGGAGAGAAATTTGGGACTCAAAATCTTATAAAAATGAATCTCAAAAATTGTCTTTACATGTAATTGGGAAAAATAAAGTACAATTGAAATAAAAGAAAGGCTGGAGGTAGATTGTAAAGAGTTTTAAATGGCAGACAGAAGAGTTTCCATTTTATTCTGAGAGTATGGGGGAGCCACCAGAGCTTTTTGAGCAGTGACATGCTCAGTTTGTATTTTAGGAAAATCAGTTTGGCAGCTGTGTGGAGGATGAGTCAGGGAGGGAAAATCCTAAATGTTGAGGGGAGGCAGGTGAGAGACAAAGAGGATCTGGGTCATAGCAGTTGTGTTGAGAAAAGGATTGAGATGTTGTGGAGACAGAATCAATAAGAATTGGCTACTGATTAGGTAATAGGGGGAGGGAATGAAGAGCCAAGGATCACTCCTGGGTTGTGAACCTTTGTGACTAGAAGAATGGTGGTGCCCTGAACAAAAACAGGGAAGTTAGGAACAGGGATGAGATATCATAGCAACGTCTATTCCACATAGGTTAAGTTAGCTTTTTCTTAAAATGACTGAAATCATCCTCAATACTTAATTCGTTCAAGGGCTTAAGACTCAAACCATTAAGTTTAGAAGGCTGTGCTTCCTGTTGACCTGGGGTCAAAATCCACAATGAATCAGAAGCTCCTCCTTCAAGCTTCACACCAGTATGTCACCATGACAAATGAAGAGAAAGGGAAAGTCCACTCAACTGAATATGGCATGTTGGAGGCTTGCTGAATATTCTTTTTATACTATGACTAAGTAAACTTCCAGGAAGGGAGGAAGGGACGAAGGGAGGAAAGAAGGAAGGAAGCGAGGGAGGAAGGGAAGGAGGGAGGAAAGGGAGAAAGAAAGGGAGAAAGAAAGGGAGAAAGAAAGAAAGAAAGAAAGAAAGAAAGAAAGAAAGAAAGAAAGAAAGAAAGAAAGAAAGGAAGGAAGGAAGGAAGGAAGGAAGGAAGGAAGGAAGGAAGGAAGGAAGGAAGGAAGGAAGGAAGAAAGAAAGAAAGAAATTAAGAAAGGAAGAAAGAAAGAAAGAAAGAAAAAGAAAGAAAGAAAGAAAAAGAAAGAAAGGAAGGAAGGAAGGAAGGAAGAAAGGAAGAAAGGAAGAAAGAAGGAAAGAAGGAAAGAAAGAAAGGAGGAAGGAAGGAAGAAGGAAGGAACGAAGCTGTTAGATATTTTACAAGTATCTTATTTTGTTTTAGTCTTGAACCTATACCACCAGACCAACCTGAATCAGGCATACAACATTTAGTAATAGCCAGCAAGATTAAATCTTGTTCCTTGGAGATTAGATTACCCTTCTTGAAACAGGAGAAAGGGAAATGTGAAGGAAGGCAAGATCCAAAGGATCAGAGGCTCTGAAACCTTAGCTTTGCTCTCCATAGCCTCATTGTTTCTGGAGGTACTTCTAGCAATACTGGACATGTACCTTGATAAGTTCCCCATTGACTTGCAGGCAATTAAAGAGTAATCATTTGAGGGTATTCAATAACCAGAAACAGATGTGAATGTGCCCTGCATCTTTAAGAGTCATACCTTGAAGATGACAAATGCTATAAATTATTGTTTGCTGAATTTTCATAATTTTTGCATTTTCAGGTGATAATGATCTCAGGGTCCACCAGTTGTGGTAGGTCTAGTCCCTCCATAAAGACTAGAATTTGGGAATCATTTAAGAATTGCGATGAATGAGCTGTTTAGGACTTTTAATATGGAATTTGGGGGTCATTGGGAACTGTACTGCATATACTTTATTGAGACTCTGGGGAAATACAATAGGGAATAAACTTGAAGAGAAAAATGCCTGATCCTTCCCAGTAGTCCAGAGACCTTTTTAGAATTGGGGACGTGGAAAACTGTACCTAAAACATCCAGTTGACTTGATAAGGTTAGGAAGGCCTGCACTCAATCCTCAGCACTAGCAGTACCTATCAAAGGACTGAGTCCGGCAACGAGAGGCAGCAGTAACATCTGTGACAAGACACAGCCTCCATGGAGTACACAATGGAATAGTGCTCAGGACTCAGCAGTGGCAGCCTCTAGCATGAGCAGTACTGTGAGGCCTCAGTAGAAAGAGACAGTTCTCTGGCCCCAGCCCAGGGAAACAGTGATAGACCTGGAACAGGGGACTGTAACTAGACCCAAGTACAGAGGAACAGCACTCTTTTCTCAGCCCAGGAAGGCAGTGGCAGGTCCACAGATGTACTCGGGCCCCAGAACAAGGGGAAAGAGCTCATCCTCCAGCTCAAGGAAGACAGTGCTCAGGTCCTGGTATAGGATATGTGCCTCAGTGGCACTGGGTAGGGAAATGACCAGTGGTGGCCCTAGCAACAACAAGAGTGGGTAGCAATAGGTACTATTCTCAGTCCGAAACACCCCTTTTCCCCTAAAGCCCCCTTCTTCCATTGATGAGTTTCTCCCAGAACCTCCATCTTGAGGAGGACCCAGACCAGCCACCTTTCATTCCTCTCCTGCTCTGCTTCTGACTCTCTGAGCTTTTCCACATGCCCCTCCAAACTGGTATATCCCCTCCTCCCTCACTTTTTCAGCTTTTATATGTTATCTTCCCTTCTTAGCATGTAAGGTCCTTGAACTTATACACAGTAACAGCAACATTGTGTGATGACCACCTTTGATAGACTTAGCTCTTCTCAGCAATGCAATGATCTAACACAATTCCAAAAGACTCATGATGGAAAATGCCAGAGAAAGAACCATGGAGTCTGAGTGCAGATCAAAGCAGACCATTTTCTCTTTGTTTTGTTTTGTTTTTTCTTTCTCTTGGTTTTTCCCTTTTGATCTGATTCTTCTTTCACAACATGACTAATGTGGAAATATGTTAAATATGATTGTACGTATATAGCCTATATCAGATGGCACAGCTGTCTTGGGGAGGGAAGGGAGAGGGAAAAATTTAAACTCAAAATCTTGTAAAAGTGGATGTTAGAAACTAAAAATAAATTTAAAAAAGGATGGGTAGAAGTCATTTTTCTTCTTTTGCTTTTATCTGTATCCTCACGGCACTTAGCACAATACCTGACATATAACATATAGTAAGTGTGTAATCAGTGCGTGCTGACTTGACTTGATCCCAGCACAGCAGACACAGGGAAGGACAGCAGCATAGACAGACCCAATTATAATCTTCTGTTTACTGTAGTCTGGAACTAGTAATGCCTTTCTACATTTCTGCCAGTGGTCAGCAGTCAACTCCTTCTCAGAAAGGACTTAGAGGACAAAGAAGCCAAATTACCTTGCTTTCTGGAGATAAGGGGGTGGGAGAGATGAAGCTGTTTACCCAGCTCTTTAGCAGAGACAACTAAAGGGGTAGATTTCATATTCTTCTCCCTTCCTATCATGGAGCTTTCAGGAAGAGGGAGTTCCTGGTTGGTGGGACAGGCAACAATGAGTAGGAAAGGTGAGTTTTGGTATTGACCTTGGTGCTGGAACAGACTGCCTGTAAGAGGGTAATATACATTGTTTTTACATGCAACTGGGAAATAATATATACAGGCAATGGGCTCTAGAAGTCCACCTTGCCCTACAAGAAAGTAAGAGGAAGGAGGTAAAGGGGGGATGGAGGGATAGAAGAGAGGGCAGACTGGGGGAAGGGGTAATCAGTATGCTTACCATCTTGGTTTGGAGGGTAGGGGAGAGATGGGAAGAAAATTTGAAACCCAAAATCTTGTGGAAATGAATGTTGAAAACTAAAAATAATAAATTCTGGAAAAAGTTATAAGAAAAAAGAGGGTAATATACTTTTAGGCACCTTACTACAGATGGCTCTGACCGTTGATGAGGACTAATAGCTACTCTGGAAATGTTGTCCTTTGTTCTGTGGCGCTTGTTTTATTGGTGCTGATTCTGCTCATTACCACCACTTCACATCGAGATCCACTGTGAACTGCAAAGACTTGACATTACCCATTACATGGACTGAATTATTAAGATCCAAAGTGAGGAAGGGAAACCTAAATTTTCGTGTCTTCCTATTCAGTTCTATTCCATGTTCTGTCACTCCTGCGGGGGACAGTACATTGTTTATCTTTTTGCTATTTTTCCCCTGGGGAAGAAGCTGAAACACCAGCAGATGGTAGCAGAGAGTTTCATCTTCTCCAATAAAGAGCAGAGATACTTCAAAGTGGGCAGCACAGAGCAGCTCAGAGACGTTCATACATACATACACATACATACACATACACATACACATACATTCACATACACGTTTCTCTGTGTATGTGAGGAAATCTGATTGACAGCAGCCAAGAGCAGGGCCCTAACATCACGAGAGGATATTGGTAGCTCTACAGCAAGAAGGCATGAATCTCTTTGGCCCAATGTACTCCTGGGACACACATGTCCACCACGGATATACTTCACCCACTCACTTAGAGTGTGTTAACCTAAGGGGGATGCACTCCTGTTTGTATAGAGAATCTGTCTTCTGATATTTTTTTTGTTATGTTGTTTTATTAAATGCATTTTTTGCTAAATTAATGGGTCCTCTGGTCCAGTGATAGGATTTTGTGGTTGTTGTTTAATTTCAAATTTGTTTTTTCTAATTTCATTTGCTTTTAAAAATTTTTTGAGTTCCAAATTTCCTCCCTCCCTCTCCCCTTCCCCTTTCCTTGAGAAAGCAAGCAATTTGATATAGATTATACATGTGGAGTGATACGAAACATATTTTCGTTATTAGCCATGTTGCAAAAGAAAACAGACCAAAAAATGTTTTTTTTAAGTAAAAAAAAAAGTATGCTCTGATCTGCATTCAGACTCCATCAGTTCTCTGGCAATGGATAACATTTTTTTATCATAAGTCTTTTGGAATTGTATTGGATCACTGCTAAGAACAACTAAGTTATTCTCAGTTGATCATTGCGCAATATTGCTGTTACTATATACAATGTTCACCTGGTTCTGCTCACTTTACTTTACATCAGTTCCCAGGCTTTTTGGAAACTATTTTGCTCATTTTGTTGTTATTGTTGTTGCTTTTGGAGGAAGGAAGGCAGGGCAATTGGGGTTAAGTGACTTGCCCTAGGTCACAGGGCTAGTGAGTGTTAAGTGTCTGAGGCCAAATTTGAACTCACATTCTCCTGACACGAGGGCTGGTGCTCTATTCACTGTGTCACCTAGCCGCCCCTTACTCATTTCTTATAGCACAATAGTATTCCATCACAGTTATATACCACAACTTGTTCAGCTATTCCCCAGTTGATGGGCATCCCCTCAATTTCCTATTCTTTTGCCACCACACAAAGAGCTGCTATAAATATTTTTGTACATATAAGTCCTGTTCCTTTTTTAAAAATCTCTTTGGGATACAGACCTAGAGGTATTGCTAGGTCAAAAGGTATACAATTTTATAGCTCTTTAAGCATAGTTTCAAATTGCTTTCCAGAATGGCTCAGTTTGGATCAGTTCACAACTTCACCAATAGTGCACTAGTGTCTCAATTTTTCCACATCCCCTCCAAAATTTATCATTTTCCTTTTGCCATATTAGCCAATCTGATAGGTGTGGAGTGGTACCTCAGAGTTGTTTTAATTTGCATTTCTCTAAACAATAGTGATTTAAGGCATTTTTATATGATTATATGTAGGTTTGATTTCTTCTTCTAAAAGTCACCTGTTCATATCCTTTGACCATTTATCAACTGGGGAATGACTCCTTCTTATAAATTTGACTCATTTCTCTATATAATTGAGAAATTTCTTTTTATCAGAGAAACATACTATAAATTTTTTCCTAGGTTTTTTTTTTTTACTTTTCTTCTGATAATAACTGCATTGGTTTTGTTTGTGCAAAAACTTTTAAATTTAGTGTAATCAGGATGATAAATTTTACATCCCATAAAGCTCTCTATCTCTTGTTTGGTCATAACTTCTTCCCTTATCTGTAGATCCAACAGGTAAAATATTCCATTCTCCCCTAATTTGCTTATGATATCACCCTTTATGTCTGAATTGTATACCCACTTTGACTTTATCTTGATATATAGTATGAGATATTGGTCTACAATTAGTTTTTGTCAAACTGCTTTCCAGTTTTCCCAGGAATTTTTGTCAAATAGGGAGTTCTTGTTCCAAAAGCTTGGATCTTTGGGTTTATCAAACACTAGATTACTATGGTCATTTATTACTATGTATTGTACGTTTAATCTATTCCACTGATCTACCTACCACTCTATTTCTTAGCCAGTACCAGATTGTTTTGATGATTACTGCTTTGCAATACAATTTGAGAGTTAGTACTGCTAGAGCAATTTGTGGGAGTTTGTAAGACGATGTCTTTTGTTTGTTTGTTTGTTTGTTTTTCTTGAAGTTTTATTGATATCTTTTGTTTTCACAGCAGCCATTTTGGGATATGTCCTCTCCCCATCCTCTAGTCAGAGACCTGTCCCATGTAACAAAGAGAACAGTTAAGCAAAACTAATACAGATACATCTTCTAACATTTTATGCAACATTCATACCCACAGTACCCTAATCCAAGGAAAGAAGATAAAGGCATTTATGGCTTGTTCTATTTCATTTGATAAGACCGTGTTGTTTAAGCTATTTCTTATTTTGTGTATTTTATATTTTGTAGGGTAATCACATTTTTTGTTAAAAACGGTAACATCTCAACTTGATCGAAACCCTACAAATCCTCATCTGCACTCATTTAGCTACTGCTCTGCTTAGCTGCCAATCTCCTGTCTCTCTCTTCAGCAATTGTAAGGTGGATACCTTTCCTCGGGGAAGAGAGATCCAAGGCTTATTATCTTTGCCAATAACAAAAATGTTGGAGAGCCTGGTAGCAAAACTATTGCCATTGGCATCTTTTACACGGACAGCATCAAAAGAGCCAGGATGTTTCTCCCTGTATGTGATCACACCAATTCGACCCAAATTAGCCCCACCAGTCACCATACATAGGTTACCAGTATCAAACTTGATAAAATCAGTGATCTTGCCAGCCTCTAAATCAATCTGAACTGTGTCATTCACTTTGATCAGAGGATCTGGCTAATGGATAGTGCGGGCATCATGGGTCACCAGAGGGGGAATACCTTTTGTACCCACAAAAATTTTCCTCACTTTGCACAATTTATATTTAGCTTCCTCTGCTGTAATACGATGAATGGCAAAGCATCCCCTTGTGTCATAAACCAGACGGAAATGTTCACCCATCTTCTCAATGCTAATGATATCCATAAAGCCAGCTGGGTATGTAATATCAGTGTGGACCTTGCCATCAATCTTGATGAATCGCTACATGCAGGTCTTCTTTACTTCTTCTCCAGTCAGGGCATACTTCAATCTGTTTCTCAGGAAGATGATGAGCGGGAGACACTCCCTCAGCTTGTGGGGACCTGTTGATGGTCTTGGAGCAAAAACTCCTGTTAACTTATCCAGCATCCAATGCTTTGGAGCTGCTACACGCTTAAAATGCTTCTTGGAACCATGACCCATGGTTACACTCAACCTGAGATAAAATGGGAACTTTACTCAGCTGTCAGATCAGAGGCTCCACTACTTATACACTTTGTGTGTTTGGCCAAGTCACTGTACCCTTTCCAGCCTTAGTGTCTTTACCAGCAGCACGACCAGCTGGTCCCAAGGCCGCACGGCAAGAGGTGTAAGACAATGTTTTGATGATGCCTGACAAAGTACCTTGAAGCTGAGATAGTTTTCTGGGGGCACATGTGTTGAGAAGGGCCAGGTTCCACACTGGGAAGAAGCAGAAGATGCTAGGAACCATTGTGCTAAGCTAGTATACTATAAATGTCAATAACGGCTAGGACTTAGCACTGGTGATTTCTTTTACCTGTTTTTCTCTCCTCATGTAGGGCAAGATATCAAGAAACTTGCTTTCAAAAGTTTCATAAAGCTTTTCAAAAAGTTCATAAGGAAAAAATTCATTCCCCAATAGATAAATAGATATCAACAGGTAGTTTTAAAAGAAGAAATCCAAGCTATCAACAATTATATGAAAAATGTACTAAAACATTATGATTAGGGAAATGAAAATTAAAGTAATTTTGAAGTTTTACCCCATACCTGTTGGACTAGCAAAAAAGACAAGAGATGAAAATGACAAATGTTGGAGGTGCTATTGATTTTTGGTGGAACTTTGAATCGGTCCAGCCGTTTTGGAAAGCAATTTAGAACTAGGCCCAGAAAGTTACCAAACTATGAGTGACCCAGTCATATATCACTACCAGGCCTATATCACAAACAAATCAAAGAAAGAGGAAAAAGATCTACATGTACAATAATATTTACAGCAGCTATTTTCATAGTAGCCAAGAGTTGGGAACTAAAGGGATGTCTTCTTTTGGGGAATGGATAAACAAATTGTGGTATTTGAGTATAATGTAATATTAATGTGCCATAAGATGTGATGAAAATGGACATTTTTATAGGAAACTGTGAAGATCTCTATGAAATGATGTAAAATTAACAGAAGTAGAAGAACAATTTATTTTTTTATTTGAAGGGGGAAGGCTGGGCAATTGGGGTTAAGTGACTTGCCCAAGGTCACACAGCTAGTAAATGTTGAATGTCTGAGGCCAGATTTGGACTCAGGTATAAAGCCAAGCACTAGCAGCTTTCCAGAGGACTGCTGCTGTGAACAGCTTCAAGGTTCTTTTTTTTTCCCTAATAACTCAGGGACATAATGCCCTTTATACAGTCTGTTTCTAAGGGGTAGGAGGGAATTTGCTTCACCTGTTAGGTTCCTAGATGGCATTAGTCCTACTAAGTTCAATCTCACAGCCTAGCTGGGCTGGAATCCCAGATGCTTGGTCCCCGGGGCTGCTGACTCTGCAACTCCTGCTCTGCTGTGTTTGTCTTTCATTCCCAAAGAGGACCAACGACGTCAGGAAGGCGATATCTTGACTTGCAAGTGGATTGGATTTAAGTGAGGCAGGGCTGCGCAAAGTCACCAGCCTCACTCCCCGTCAGAGCATTTGGATGTGGTGGCAAGATATAGATCGGGTGTGGATTATTAGATTCCCAGATCTCTGTGATTTGAGTTCCTAAACCAGATTAGATACTCTACTCTTTGTACCTAGAAAGAAAGAGAACACACAAAAAAGTCAAAACCTCATGTTCATTTCTCAGGGCCACATGGCCCAGGGAAGAGGGGAAGGAGGTGGTCTTTTGGGTATCTCCCCTTATGATGGGTGTCATTGACTATTAGTGAAGGATAATAATGACAGCTTCAAGGTTCTGATTACATAGTGTAGTGAACTCTCTATTTATTCAGCACAAAATTAAGGCAAAACATTCACAGAAATCGAAGTACAGCCTTCACAATGTTATGACATAACAACTTATCACTAAAATGGCCACATAGTTTTCACTTAAAGTGGCCACATGGTTTTAAACAAAGTACAACCATTTAGTAACTCAATCATTTAGTAAGTCCTTAATTCAATCATCCTTAATGGACATGAAGTACAAAGGCCAAAGTTCTCCCCCCTAGGTCACAGTAAACCATAATCTTCTCACTCAGCATCAAGTACCAAGAAGAGATCTTGTCATATTGACTTGAGGCTGGCTCTCAGCTTCCATGGTTCCTCTTCCATGGTCCCAACTCCTGCCTGAATCTACACAACTGTCACCTGGGTTCAAAGGCAGACAGCTCTCAGCTCCTTGTTTAACTCCTTGTCCAGCTCCTCGTCCAGTTACTGTTCCATATTGAAGCTCACAGTGTCCAGTCCATCTCAAGTCCTTCACAGTTTCTGTTTCTGGGAATACAAAGCTTAAAGAGCCACAATAACATTCATACACATTGCCGGCACCATCATCAATTCACTATCTGCCTGTGAAATCAACACAGACCCACCAACAAGGGCCAAGAGGTCAAAACAAATCATCAGCAAAGTCCCAGGACCTCCAAAACCCTCCTCCAGGACTTCTGTAAACAGACAACCAGAAAATCCTCTTTTAGGGCTTCCAGTAAGGTTCCAGGACTTCTGTACAAAGCATCACAAACAAACATCAACACAGACAGAACAGACAAACATAGAGTGCTGGGATACCACAGGTTTTCTCCTTCTTGACTCTGCCACCACAAGAGTTCTCTTCTCGGTTCTGCTCAGTTCTCAGTTTTCCTCTCAGTTCTTCTCACTTCTCAGTTTTACTCTCTCCAGCCTGGGCTTCTCCTTATATATGATCATTAGCTCCTCCTCTTCCTTTTGCATCAGCAACTGGAGTTCACAAGTTCTAGGGTTCACAAGTTGTGGGGTTCACAAGTTCTGCTCCTCAACAAAGACTTAATACAATCATGGGCAAGAAATGAAACAAGGTGTCAACTAATTAGCTGAAACAAGGTGTTAACTACTTCTTTGCTCGCCATTACATCAGGTCTCCCTGAGTCCAGGGCTGGTGCTCTATTTACTGCGCCACCTAGCTACCCCTTCCATAAGATTTTTTTTTCTTTTTGGAGGGCAATTGGGGTTAAGTAACTTGCCCAAGGTAACATGGCTATTTTTGTGTGTGTGTGTGTGTGTGTGTGGGTGTTAAGTGTCTAAGGCCGGAACCAACTCAGGTCCTCCTGACTCCGGGGCCAGCTCTTTACTCACTGTGCCACCTAGCTGGCCCCTTCCATAAGATTTTGAGTTTTAAATTTTCTCCCCCTCCTCTTCCTTCCTCCTCTCCAAGATGGTGTGTGATCTAAGTTCTTCTTATACATTCATGTTAAACATATTTTCAAATTAGTCATAATGTAAAGAAGAATTAGAACTAATGGGAGAAACCAGGAGAAAGAAGAAAAAAAATGAAACAATGAAGAAAAGAAGAGCAAATAGTTATAGTTTGCTTCCAGCTGCATTCAGACTCCAAAGTTCTTTCTCTGGATGTGTAGCATTTTCCATCATGAATCTTTTGGAATTGTCTTAAATCCTTGCATTGCTGAGAAGAGCTAAGTATCAAAGTTAGTCATCATACAATGTGACTGTTACTGTGTACAATGTTTTTCCTGGTTCTGCTCATTTCACTTGGCATCAGTTCACATAAGCCTTTGCAGGTTTTTTTCTGAAGTCTGCCTGCTCCTCATTTCTTATAGCACGATAGTATTCCATTACATTGATATACTACAACTTGTTCAGCGATTCCCCAGTTGATGGACATCCCCCCCCAATTTCCAATTCTTTGCCAACATAAAAAGAGCTGCTATAAATATGGGGGTACATGTGGGTCCTTTCCCCATTTTTATAATCTCTGGGATACAGACCTATAAGTGGTATTTCTGGGTCAAAGGGTATACACATTTTTATAGCCCTTTGGGCATAGTACCAAATTGCTCTCCAGAGTGGTTGGATCAGTTCACAACTCTTCCAACGAAGTATTAGTGTTCTAATTTTCATACATCTTCTCCAACATTTATCATTTACCTCTTTTGTCATGTTAGCCAATCTGATAGGTATGATGTGATACCTCAGAGTTGTTTTGATTTGCATTTCTCTAATCAATAGTGATTTAGAACATTTTTTCATATGACTACAGATATCTTTAATTTCTTCCTTTGAAAACTGCCTGTTCATATCTTTTGACCATTTATCAATTGGGAAATGACTGGCATTATAAATTCAACTCAGTTATCTATATATTTTAGAAAAGAAGACTTTATCAGATACACTGACTGTAAAGATTGTTTCCCAGCTTTCTGCTTCCCTAGAAGAACAATTTATACAATGACAACATTTTAGAGGAAAAATAACTTTGAAAGGCTTTAGAACTCTGATCAATGCAATGATAAACCACTTGTCCAAAAGAATTCAAATGAAATCTACTACTCACCTTGTTACATAGAGATGACGAACTTACAATGCAGAAAGTGATACGTATTTTTGGACATGGCTAATGTGGGAACTTGCTCTGCCAGACTATGTATTGGAGAACGAACTTTCCTCCTTCTTTCTTCCCTTCCATGTGCCCACTGTTGTTAGTCTCCCTATTCATATGAAACAGTATAACTCCTATACAACCTGCCCATTCAAGTTTGAACCAGAGAACAGTGTTTTCTTTCTGTGTTTCTCAGAATTAAAGGGACCTTGTATTGAGCCTCTGTGTCTCTCTGTGGATAGCAGGAGAAAACTTGTTTCCATTACATTAGGAGGATAAGTAGACATTGATGAGAATCCTCTCAGGCTAGGCTGGCTTCCTTTCTGTGTCTCAGGAGATCCCCTAACTCTATTTTACCTATAAAGCACTCAGGGAAGAAAAACTTCTTCACAAAGTGCCTCTTCCTTTTTTCATTTCTGACTCTCCTTTTTTCCCTTTTGTATCTCTCCTTTGAGTGACCGTTTGGCCAAATAAAAAGAGAAAAAGACATGAAGTTGGAGCGGAATGATAGAGGGAGGCAGGAGTGTACTGAGAAATGATTGATGTAGGAAAAGGGCCATTAATGGAAGTTACTCATTAGGGGAAAGGGTAATCAAAGAGGCATAGATAATTACTGACCCCTATGCCTACTTTTTTCTACAGTATCTCTGAGAATGATTTGTAGATTTGTTGAGAGTATCCTTGATGAAGTTATGAGAATGGGCTAGAGGGCAAAGCAAAGAGCTCTTCCCAAAGTCTCCATCTAGAGAGGGTACCCATTCTTGCCAATTTTTCATTTTCCACACAGCTACATTCCATCAAGATACCCAGAAACCTCATAATCAGGAACTCCTCCCCAAATTTCCATTTAAAGAGGAATCTCTTCATTTCCCACTCAGCTGCACTCTTTTGGACTAAACTCTATCATATCCTAAACTAGGTACCTTCCCTCCCCCTTTCTCTCTTTCCCTCTCTTTTTTTCAGCTTCCTTTTGTGTGCTGTCTTTCCCCTATTGGATTGTAATTTCCTCGAGGGTAGGAGCTGTCTTTCTTTTTCATATTAGTATCACCAGCACTTAGCACAACTAAGTATGTATGGTATGTAACAGGCACTTAATACATGTGTATCTACTGACTGACAAATGATTTTTTGTAGGGAACAATATTTTTTCTAGTTATACAATTGCCTGAAAGATGAAGCGAATGCATTATTATTGTTTGTTGACTTTAAAAGCATTTCATTTGGCAGATCAAAATTTGAGCACTGCCAAAATACCCCAGAGACTAAATTCAACAAAAGGGAGTGGGACAGGCATGCCTGTATGTCCTCTCCAGACAGCATTTTTCTATCAAAGTCTCTTTTTGTACTTTTACCTTCAATCTCTGCTCATCCAGGGATACATTCTATGCCACAGTTACCCTGTAAGTCCATCAGTCCAATGCAAGCTCACATGGAGGCAGTGTCTCAATTTGTTCCTGTCTGCATCTTGTTCTATCCAGAAAGTAACCCTACTCTCCCCTTTTACAAACTCAAAACAGAGGTAATTTTCTCAATGATTCTGCTTATTAATATCAATTGAGTCATCAAGTAGGGAAACATATATTCCCCAAAGTTATTTGCCACTATCATGAAGGATACCTACTGCAGGGTTCAAATGGAAGAAAAATTCGACATAGATGTGAAGTCCTCCAGATATTCCTGTTTGAAGATGACATTGTGCTGACGGCATCAAATCAATCAGTTAGTCAATGTTTATTAAATTCTTCCACCCAGCTGCCGAAGGTATCCCTAGCAGAGGCATTGTGTTAAGCTCTAGGGAAGCAAAAAGAGGTAAAAGTGTGAGAAATGCTTCACTTGGACCCCTACTCTATTCTAATCAGTATTAATCAATTCAACATTTTACATATATCATATAGGGCTCATTAGGTAACATAGGTTCTTATAGTAGGCCTTTATAGTAGACCTCAAACTTTAATCCATTGTTTACCACTAGTTTGCCAGTTATGAAACTCATTTGTGTAACCACAAGAATGTTGACAAAGATATCTCCATCCTGAAGGCTGTTACAATGGAGGGGAAGAGCAGGAAGGTGAAAGGGAATGAGCCAACCTTACTTTCATTGGATTTGGCTTGGCTGTCTTACCCTGCAGAAAAGTAGTGGGGAAGGGGCTAAGAGGGGGATGATAGCAGGGAGGGCAGATTGGGGGAGGGGGCAGTCAGAAGCAAACGCTTTTGAAAAGGGACAGGGTCAAAGAAGAAAATAGAATAAATGGGGGACAGGATAGGAGGGAGGGAAATATAGTTAGTCTCTCACAATATAACTACTATGGAAATTTTTTGCATAGCTACACATGTATAACCTATATTGAATCGCTTGTCTTCCCAGTGGGGGTGGGTGAGGAGCAGAGAAGGGAGAGAATCTGGAACTCAAAGTTTTAAAAACAAATGTTAAAAAATTGTTTTTACACGCAACTGGGAAATAAGATATACAGACAGGGGGGTAGAAATCCATCTTGCCCTATAAGAAAGCAAGGATTTAAGAGAGGGCAGATTGGGGGAAGGGCTAGTCAGTATGCTTGCCATCTTGGGGTGGGGGTAGGGGAGAGATGGGGAGAAAATTTGTAACTCAAAATTTTGTGGAAATGAATATTAAAAACTAAAAATAAATGAATTATAAATAAAAAAGATATCTCTATCCTGTTGTGTTCAAATTCCATGTTCAAATACAGTGTAGGTGAGATGCCTTGATTCTTTGGAAAGTTCCCCAACTTATTTTTGTATCTCTGGACCACTCTGTCTTGTCCAATATGAGCAGGCGATCACCTTATGACCACTTAGTCACTGGAGATGACTCTTGCCTTGCCCATCTTATATCTGTTTAGTCAGTGGAGATGTCCTGTGTTTCGCCCAACCTGTGACCTCCCTTGCTGATATTGCCATCATTTTTAGCCCTTCAGAGCAAGGTCTATCAACCAATGAGATTCTACATTTTACCACGCCTCTTTTGCATATTTGGGTATCAAACTCTATAAAACTAAGGTTCCAGGGAACAGGTGCATCTCAGATCATGAGGAAGATCAGAGGTCCACTTCATTAGAGGGAGCCATGGACCCTTTAATAAAGTGCTATTGCTTTGGAGCTCTGCTTCAGTGGTTTTTCTTACAGAGTGGACAATTTTAGACCCTGTAAAAGATAATCCTCACCACTAAAGAGCTCAAAATCTAAGGGGGGAGATGATAAGTGAACAAATATGTACAAGCAAACTACATGTAGGATATATAGGAAATAATTAAGAGAGGGAAGGCACAAGCCTCAGAACTGAGGTATCTTTTAAAATGAGATTCATAATTGCTTGAAAGAGCTGTAATAACTACCCAATAGGAAAACTAAAGGGAAGAAGAATGATTAGTGTCCAGAATATGAAATGCACGTAGATGGAATGCTCACTGAGTTGATTCACCAGTATTTATACATCTTGGACAGATCCTGCCAATAAACAATGACTTGGATCTAGAATTGAATAAAAGGAAAAATGTAGGCAACTGGACTCCAGGACCAGAACTCTATCCATTGCACCACCTAACTGCCCCTGAGTCAGGAAGACCTGAGTTCAAATCTGAACTCAGACACTTACTAGTTATGTGACCCTGGGCAAGTCGCTTAACTCTGTTTTCCTCAGTTTTTCATCTGTAAAATGAGCTGGAGAAGGAAATAGCAAACTACTCTATTACCCTTGCCAAGAAAACCACAAAAACAGTCACAAAGAGTTGGACATGACTGAAAGGACTGAACAGCAAAGGCAGAGGAGTAGTGAATGTGAATAGGCTCCAGCAAATTATCAATGATCAACTGAACCCAAGAAACCATGTAAAAGAAATCAAAGCAATATATGGCCAGATAAAGAGGGACTCCAATCCCTCTAGAGGGTGGAGGATAAGACATGGCAATCCTGTATGCTGCACTGGTGTCAAAAAATGTTGAGATTTAGGTGGAGGCCCTCAGAGGGGGATTTATGGGAGGACATGGGCAAGAGTTGAACTGGATTAGAAGAAATAAGTATCATGTGATACATATCATTGAAGGGACTACCTACATTGATAAGATCATAGAGCCATTGAAATGTGGACACTGTTGATCATCCACTTCTTGAAATTCTCTTTCTCCTTGGTTCCTCTGGTACATTGCACTTTTCTGTTTCATTTGTTTCTCTAGCCACCCCTTTTCTGCTTCTTTTGATGTCTCTTTCTTCCTCTTGATCCCCTGTATCAGCAATGCCATATTCACAATGCCTATAGAGATTACAAATATGCTTGCTGCTACATCCCCCTAATTGTAAGTTATGCCCTCAATCCTCTTTTCTTCTCTTGTGTTCTCTACTCTTTTCCCTCTTGCCCTAGGTAGTCTCACACTTTATGAATTCTTCAACTATTACTTCAATGTGGAGTCTCAAATAAATTTCTCCAATTTTAAATTTTCTATATAGTTCTATCTAGAGCCATATTTTCAATTGTCTACTGTATTTACTGTTGGAACCTTGAACTCAACATAACTAAAACTGAACACACCTTTCCACTTTCTTCCCTCACTTAGTCTTGTCTTCATTATCTCAGTTAACACCATTGCTACTGTCCCAGTTACTAAGGCTTGAAACCCCAGAGTTTTCTTTGAATGTGTGGGGCAAGGAAGAAAGAGGAGCTAATCAAGCATTTACCAAGTGAATGCCACCTCTGAAATATCTCTCAAATTCTGCTCCTGCTTTTCATTTACACTGCCAGTATACTTAGTTATTCAGGCTCTCATTTCCTCTTGTCTAAGCTATTGCAATAATATCTTAACTAGTCTCCCAACTTCTGATCTCTTTCTTCTTCGGAATATATATCCTATACCTGCATAAGCTTCCTAAAGCACAAGTTCTGATCATGTCACTCGCCTACTCAAAAATATTTAATGATTCCTTTTTGCTTATCAAGTAAAATCCAAGTTCCTTTGTATGGAAATTAAGCTCCAGTTTCCTCATCTGCAAAACAGGGATAAAAGTACCTACTTCCCAG
The DNA here is from genome assembly GCF_028583685.1 of Petaurus breviceps papuanus. Taxonomy (NCBI): domain Eukaryota; kingdom Metazoa; phylum Chordata; class Mammalia; order Diprotodontia; family Petauridae; genus Petaurus; species Petaurus breviceps. The sequence continues at coordinate 19,446,211 of NW_027186304.1, forward strand.
GGTTGTTGTGAAGATAAAATAAGATAATATTTGTAAAATATTTTGAAAACTTTAAAGCTCCATAAAATTCTGGCTATTATTATTGTTACTATTATTATGGCTCCAATCTACTTTCAGAGTTTTATATTCTGCTGTTCCCCTTCATTCTTCCTAAGTGCTAGTTAAACTAGATAATTCAGTATTCCCTGTTCACTCTCTGCTTTCTTACCTCTATGCCTTTGTTTTTATTATTCTCTGGACTGTCCTTTTACCCTGGAATGCTCTTCCTGAAAAGGAGAGACCCTGATGCTTTGAGGAGGAAACAGTAGAACCATAGAAGTTACCAGGTGAGAGACCATACAGTAAGGGTCAGAGGAAGGAGTAAAAGGTATTGGTATAAACAATATCCTTTGTGCCAATTCCCTGTTCAGGTGTGCTAAGGCATGTATTAGACAAATTACGACAATAAACAACAATAAAAAGACCTAAAATCTTCCTGGGGCATGTGTCCAATATATAATGTATAACCTTCCAAGACTTATTGAAATGAATGCCTCCTACCCACTTCTGTTGATTCAAGTAGACATAAATGGTACTGCCAGAGGAAACCTAAAAAGTGTTGTCAAAGATTACAAAGACTCAAAGAAGAAACTGAAGACTAACCAACTAATCAACCAATTAACCAAATAATCCACATGTATTTATTTATTTTTTGGTCTTTATTTATTTATTTTTATTTTCTAACATTCACTTTTATAGGATTTTGAGTTCTAAATTTTCCCCTCTTTCTCCCCTCCCCCCCTCTCTAAGACCACATACAATCTGATGTAGGCTATATATGTACAATCATATTAAACATATTTCCACATTAGTCATGTTGTGAAAGAAGAATCAGAATGAAAATAAAACCAAAAGAATAAAAACAAAAAGAGAAAATAGTATGCTTCAATCTGCATTCAGACTTCATAGTTCTTTCTCTGGATGTGGGTAGCATTTTCCATTGTAATTCTTTTGGAATTGTCTTAGATCCTTGCATTGCTGAGAAGAGCTAAGTCTATCAAAGTCAGTCATTACACAAAGTGACTGTTACTGTGTACAACATATTCCTGATTCTGCTCGCCTCACTTAGCATCAGTTCATGTAAGTCTTTCCAGATTTCTCTGAAATCCACTTGCTCATTGTTTCTTATGGAACAATAGTATTCTATTACATTCATATGATGCAACTTGTTCAGCCGTTCCACAATTGATGGACATCCCCTCAATTTCTAATTCTTTTACGCCACAAAAAAGGGACTATAAATATTTTTGTACATGTGGGTCCCCTCCCCATTTTTATGATCTCTTTGGGATACAGACCTAGAAGTGGTATTGCTTGATCCAAAGGTGTGCACGGATTTATAGCCTTCTGGGCATAGTTCCAAATTGCTCTCCAGGATGGTTGGGTCAGTTCACAACTCCTCTAACAATACACCAATGTTCCAATTTTTCCACATCTTCTCCAACATTTATCATTTTCCTGTTTTGTCATATTAGCTAATCTAATAGGTGTGATGTGGTACTTCAGAGTTGTTTTAACTTACATTTCTTTAATCAATATTCACAAACATTTATTAAGCACCTACTATGTAATAGGTACTGTGCTTAACTGTTGGGGATACAAAGACAAAAATAATATAGTCCCTAAGTTCAAGCTTACATTCTATTAGGGGAGATAATATATATACCTATACGTATATAGAAAGGTAATGGAGGACTGGCCAATGAGGATTAAGTCTTTATAGCATGTCTTGTCTTCACCAATGCAACACATGGAAGCTTGGTGTATTTCTTCTGGCCATGAGTGATTGATTCTATGTGGTGACAAATTTTCTAGTCAGTTTTAGACACAAAAGACTGATAAAAGAGATGAAACTGAGATGACTTATGAAATGATCTATATTCTTCTCCCCAAGTCTTCTTTGTGTTTTCTTCCCTGACAGCTTTTGAGTGAGGGGCCTTGCTGAGAGCTATCAGGTGAGGGTAGGTTTTCTTATCATCTCCCTGGCTATGATGTGGCCTTGACTGTCTAATAGTCTGTTTCCATTATCTCTCTTTAAAAATAATTATTGATTTAAAAGATTTTTTCTTTTTAATTTTGAGTTCCAAATTCTCTCTCTCCTTCCAATCCCTCCCCCACGTGTGCAATCATACAAAATGTGTTTCAATGTGAGCCATATCTCCTCCCACTAAAAAAAAAAAAAGCAAAATGATACTTCAATTTGCACTCAGAGTTTATCAGTTCTCCCCTCTGGAAGTAGATAGCATTTTTTTTCATCATGAATACTTTGAAATTATCTTGGATCATTGTCTTAATCAGAGTAGCCAAATCTTTCATTCTATCTCTCCCTTCCCCCTTCTTCCAGCACGTTCCTTTTTCTCACCCCTTCATTTATTTTTAATATTACTTCAACTTAATCGACTCACATCCATACCCTCCTTCTATGTAAACTCCTTTTAACTGCCCTAAAAATTACAGAGTTCTTAGACATTACATGCTCCATCTGCCACCTTACTGTCTCTGGGCTGAGAGGTTCTGAAGCAGCCTGTGTGTGGCCTCGGGACAATTTTCCACCCCATGTCATAAATTTTTCCTTCCAACGTCCCAAGTTTTCTTAGGCTAGAAAAAGGTCTTATCCTGATCATTTGTTGGTTCTCAGAAAAACTTGGAAAGATTCACATGAACTGATGCAAAGTGAAATGTACTGTGTACAAAGTAAAAGCAATATTATAAGATGATCAACCATGAATGACTTAGTTATTCCCAGCCAAACAATAATCCAAGACAACTCTGAAGGATTTATGATGAAAAATGTTGAGCATCCCCAGAGAAAGAACTGATGATACCTGAATACAGATTGAAGCAAACTGCATTTTTTCTTAAGGTTTGATTTGTTTATTATTTCAGTCTATGTTTCCTTTCACAACATAAGATAGAAATGTTTTGCATGACTACACATATACAACCCATATCAAATTGCTTGCCTTCTCAACGAGGAGTGGGAGGGAGGGGGGGAAGAGGGAAAGAATTTGGAACTCATAGTTTTAAAAATGGAGGTTAAAAATAGTTTTTACAGGTAACGGGGAAAAATAATATACTAAATAAAATTTTATGAAAAACCATTGAGGCAGTTGAGTAGGGGCTGGCTGTGAACCATCCCCAAAGGGAGTCAGCCCAGCTGAGCAAAGGAGTGACTTATCTATTGCCAGTGCAATGGTGTTTGTGCTATTTAACAATTTTATCAATGATTTGGATAAAGGCAAAGATGTAATGTTTATCAAATTTGCAGGTGACATAAGACTACTAAGAAGACTAATTAACACACTGAATGATAAAGTCAGAATCTAAGATATTAACAGGTTAAATGTTTAATCAAATTGAATAAGATGAAATTCCATGGGGATAAATGTAATCTGATGAGGGAGGCACGGTTAAAGATGTTATCCATAGAACATCTGGGGATGTCAGTGAGTTGCACACTCAGTATGAGTTAGTAGGGTGACATAACAGCCCGAACACTTAATGAGTTCTTGGGTGGTATTGACAGAGATTTTTTTTTTGCTCAGGACTTCTGATTTTGTTGGTATAGGAAACACCTGATAGTGTGTCCCCTTACCAATGCAGGGCAGCAATTTCTCTGCAATTAATAATAATAACAGTTTTAGAGATTTATTTGACATTACTGAGGTTAAATGCCAAGCTTTACACAGTTAGGATGTTATCAGAGGCAGGACTTGAACTCAGATCTTCTTGACTGAAGTCATCCCTTTATCCATTCTGTCCTGTTAGTTCTTGAGAGAGAGAGTCCGAGAATTCTTTCCAGGAAGAAAGAGATGACAGCTTTTCTGTATTCTGCCCTGGTGGGACCACATTTGGAGTATTATATTTAGTTCTGGATGCTACAATTTAAGAAGGGCAACTACAGTGATGAAGAGTCATGTCATATGAGGATGATTTGAAGGGATATTTAGCATGAGGGGTGGGGGGAGGCAATGTGAACATGAAAGCCAACTGTGGGAGAAATATTAAACTTGTTTTATGTGGCCAAAAAAGGCAGAACTAGGAGCAATAGCAAAAAGGAACATCTAATTTTGTCAGGAAAAGCTTCCTAAGAATTAGAATTATCTAAAAGTGGAATGGACTACCTGAAAAGGTGGCAGGCTACCTTTCACGGTAGGTATTCAAGCAGAAGCTGAATGACCTCTTGACCAGTATATTATAGTGTGGATTTTGGAGAGGATATGAGGCTAGGTAGACAATTAAGTTGTCTTATAAAGGCTCTAAAATCTAGTGGCTTCCATATCTGCTTGTCAAAATCCTACCCATTTTCCCAAAACTGAGATCAAATGCTATCTACTGCATGAAAGTGTCAATTACAACATGTATGGCCCTGAGCAAATAATTTGATTTCTCTGGCCTTCATTTCCTCATTTATCAAATAAAATAGTTGAACTAAGTGACCTCAAATATCTTTTTTCCTTTTGAATCTTTGATTCTATGAATGTTTCTAGGGCAGTTAGGTAGCCCGGTGGATAGAGTGTCAGGTCTGGAGTCAGGAAGACTGAGTTCAAATCTGGTCTCAGATACTTAGTAACTGTGTGACTCTGGGCAAATCACTTAACCCTGTGGCCTCAGTTCCTCCTCTGTAAAATGAACTATAGAAGGAAATGGCAAACCACTCCATTATCTTTGCCAAGAAAATCCCAAATGGGGTCATGACCGAACAACAGCAAAATGAAGCTTTCCTCCAACTGGAAATAATTTTTCCTTCTGCTGTGTTCCCCTGGTGATTTTTATTCCTCCTATGGCACTTACTATAATCTTCTGTGATGGTTATTTTCCATGTTGTCTTACTAAATTGTTATTTGTTCTTCATTCCTGAAGAGGATCATGACCGCAGGGAGGTGATGCCATGACATGCAAGTCACCAGTCTCACTTTCTTTGGAGCCATCTGGGTCCAGGCGAAAGACAGAGATAAGGAGGCTTGGAGGAACAGTGGGAGACCTTGGCCTTTTTAAGCTAAGGTCTTTAACAGGTCTCAGTTTGACGGAGGCAATACTCAATCAGTGATTAAGGCAGGGTAAGAAACGAGGCTGAGAATGGCTTACTTCATTTAGTAAAACAAAACAAAACAAAACAAAACAACAATCTGGGAGGGGAAGACCCTCAGAGTTTCTGGCCAAAACAGAAACAACTGCTATCTACATTCACTCAGAATCTATGTAGCCCAAACGATGACCTATTTTTGGCTAATCAATGAGGGCCAAATGTCCTCTTACTAAACTGTAAGCTGTTTGGGAAGGAAGAGACCATGCTTTTATCTTTGTATTCCCTACTTATCAAACACATGTTTTCCACACAGTAGCTGCTCAACAGATGTTGAATTAAATTGAAGTTGCTCATGTAGCCCTCAATTGATTCATCTTTCCCATTAGTCAGTGATCCTCAATTAAAAAAAAAAAAGAGACTCCTTTGCATTATGGTGATTTAAAGCACAACTATCTATAGCTACAATACTATAAGGATTTATGATTTTGGTGGTTTGGGTGGGTTGAAACTGCTCTCTTCAAGTACCTACATTTATACAGACCACTATGACTTAGTGGATGGTTTTTAAGAGCTGCTGTGGCTGCATAATTCATCACCCTGAAGTCATCCTGTTGATAAGCCTGTCCACATTTCGGTAGGGTGAATTTTCAGATGCTAGACATATATTCACTCAAAGTCTTTTCAGGTTGGTAGAGTCTGGCAGAACTAATGCTCCCATGTCACAGTCTTAAAAAACCCAGGGTTGCAACTCTACCAGGAGATTTGAGAGTAGAACTTTACCAGAGCAACAGGCTATATACCCTTGTAATTTGTACTAAAAGGACCATTTTGGATAGTCCTACACATAAAACTCTGAATAAGAAGACTGACATAAACAGAAATGCTACTTAACATGGACTGTATAATCTCCACCCAAGTAATTACTTCGGCAGTTTCCCGTAGGGGCTCTTTATCAGAACAGTCCTGTAGCCTCATGGTAGAATATTATTAATTAAAAACGCTACCACATCTCATTGCTTTACGCAAGAATGATCTATCTATTATTGCTGCTGTAAAGGTGGGATCATACTTATAGGTTTATGATATTGGTTCAGTGTGCTTTTGGCATATTTATTTGTCCCACCCTGTGGCTAATTATCCTCCAGTTCACCACTTAACTACTTAGATGTGGTGGTATCACTCATTCTTATCACATGAGTAGGCTGGGTTAATTGGGTGGTGATGATGACTCTGCTTCCCAACAGTGTTACTGGAGACATCATCTTGATGTGAGGACAGCATCTAGATGTCACAGACAAAACCTGGACAGGAGCTGAAAATGACACCGAGCCAAAATTTATTTATTTTGGGGAGCTCCCCAGATAGACACTATTTAAAAACTCCCCGACTGTTCATAATTTTTTTGTGGGGGTTAGGGTGAGGTCCGTATCTATGATTTCGCTGATGTAGGGAAACCGCTCTCTGCCAGAGTAAATCATCAGCGGCTTCCTGATCTTCAGTTCCAGCGCCCCCTTTGTTAACCGGTCTCAGTTTATCCCCTGTTTAACAGCCTGTTTGTCCTTGGCCGTCTGCACCTTGCTTCTCCCAACAGGGGGGCTCCTTGACCGCAGGGACTGTCCGCTTCCTTTGTACTGCCCGGCGCATGGCGCGAGCTTAACAGAAAGATAATCCGCTGCCGCTGAGAGACGTGACTGGCGCAGGGTCCCGAGGCTCAGGCTGCCCCTCCTTACAAAGCTGGCGGGCAGTGCCCGCTGGGCCAGCGCTGACTCTGGAGGGCACGAGCGAGGCGGGGCAGACGCGCTTCTCCTTGGACGCCGGACCCACTCGCCCTCCCAGGCCTCACGCACCAAGGTGACCTTGTCCGTCGGACGCACTCCCTACCCTCGCTGGCCTCTCTTTCCGGGACGGCCTGGTGCTCGCCTGCCCGCGCCGGCCGCGGCTCCCTCCCGCAGGAGGCGCGCTGCTGATGCACGGGAAGACGCTGGGCGGCATCCTCGGCGGCAGCGGCTTCGGAGCCCGGAGCCCGGAGCCCGGGGGGGCGGAGCCCGGAGCCCGAGGGGCGGAGCCCGGAGCCCGGGGGGCGGGGCGGACGCCATTGCGTTGCTATGAGCTGGCTCGGGGGCTGCGGCGGCGCTGGTCACTAGGCGCGGCGGCGGCGGCGGCGGCCCCCCCCTCTTCCTGGGTCTCCCCTCCCCCCGGCCGCCCCCTCCTCTCGGCTCGCCCGGCCCCCCGGCTCCGCTCTCGCCTGGCGGCAGGCTCCGTCTGCGCGGGCGGCGCGCGCAGCTCCCGAGGCGCTCGAGCTGCCGAGCGGCGGCGGTTCCGGGGATGGGGAGGCGGCGGCGGCCGGAGGAGAAGATGCTCCTGGGCTGAGGCGGAGCCGCGGAGGGAGAAGGAGGACGAGACGGCTGCGGGAGGCATGGCTCACTCCGGGGCGGCCGCGGGCCCGGGGGCGGCCGGTCTGGCCTCGGGGGGTCCGCGGGACTCGCTGAGCCTGGAGGAGATTCTGCGCCTCTACAACCAGCCCATCAACGAGGAGCAGGCGTGGGCCGTGTGCTACCAGTGCTGCGGCTCCCTGCGGGCCGCCGCCGGAGCGCCCCGCCGCCGAGTGGAGGCGCCCGCGCAGATCCGAGTCTGGAGGGATGGCACCGTGACCCTGGCCCCCGGGCCGGGCGCCGCAGGTGAGCGCCCCCCTGGGAGGAGCTGGCGACCCGGGGCCCCGGGGGGCGGGAGGAAGGAGCGGCGCCTTTGGGGCTGCTGCCTTGCTGGATGCAGAGCTAGCTCCCCTGTAGGTCATCACGGGGGCAGGGCTGGCCGCCCGCGGCGGTGCTTGGATGGGGTGAGGCTTTGTGGGGCACCCTTCCGTTTCCAGCTGGAGCGGAGGGCATCGCTGGTGCTGAACTCTAGACGGCAGCTGGCAGCTGTGCCCAGCCTGTTCAGGAGGCTGTGTGGGCTGGGCCTTTCCTTCTTCTGAGATGTCCCCGTGTTATATTTACATGCCCTCTGCACATAACCTGGTCAGGTACACGCAGCAGTGGTGGTTCATGCTGTGATACGGAGCTGTAAAACGTTCATCATACAGTTTAAACATCCTTGTAGACAAAAATAGCAACACAGCCCATCTCCCCTTTCTGCTGCGAATAGGCACCTAACTGCATAGGTGTGTGGCTTAAAATGATGGTTTTAGTAAAACTCAAAACATTTTCTTTAGGTTTAGGAATGTCAAGAGAAGATTTGATCTCTGAAGAGAATTCCAAAACTAGCATTGATAATATTTTTGAGGATGAGGTGGGGAAGAAGCAAATTACAGTGACCATTAAAAAAAAAAAAAGCAAGAACAATTGATTATGCTATCATAAAATATTTTTTCCAAAAGCAAGAAAAATAAATGTTATAAATGTCATTTAAATTAAAATTGGTCTGGATGATAAATCTGAACTCCCAGAATGGAAATTTTAATAATGAGTAGGTAGACCTTGGGGTTTCAGAGCCAAGCTAATTGTAAAATCTTCAAAATGAACATTCAATTGTATATCCAGTGATCATTTAGTAAATCAGTATTGATGAGGATAATATGACCTGTCACTTTGTTAAAAATTGGTACTTTGATTCCACTGAATTTTAAAATTTGAAATAATAATTTTTGGGGGAGGAGGAAAGGGGCCCTGGATTTAGAATTTCATTGATTGAAGGAATTTTCTATACCAATCACATCTATACTTGCTCTGTAATTTAAATTCTTGGATTTTCCTGGACAATAGACATGTTCAAAGCCACACAGCCAGGAAGTTAATCACTTTTTGTTTATTATGTACCTATTGCTTTTAAATCCCTGGTTGTTTTAAATAAGCCTTGCAGGTTATAGAGCCAGAGAATGTGATTTTTTACATTGTGTATTAGAAATCATAAAGCAACATAGAGTACTCTAGGATTATGATTAGGAAAAAAAAGGGGTTTATTTAAGCTGCTTGGTCACAACAGTAGTAGTTAGAGTAGTGGTTTTAAAAAGGGTACATCCTAGACTCCCTCCGGTATTTTGGAAAGAATACTAGCTCAGGGAGTAAGGAACCCTGGATTATAGTTTAGCTGTGTGACCTTGGGAGAGTCATTTAACCCCTTTGATTGAGCCTTAGTTTCTTTATCTGTAAAATGAAATTGGACTACATGAAGGTCCCAGCTTTAAAGTATTTATTTTTTATAAATCTCTTTAACTGGTACCACTTTGAAATCTTAAATAATGTTTAAACTGTTCTAGTTGGCAAGTCTGTATAAGATAATTTATTAACAGTTCCTAGATTTTGTCTTTCATTTAATGACCTAACCTCAGGAACCAGTTATTTTACTTCATTGAGATATGATGTGTAATAATATACTATCCATATATAATGAATAAGTTATTAGTATGGTGAACACTGAGTTTTTTTGTTTTTGTTTATTTGCCAGTAGTGAATTTATGATGAACCCCTCACACAGTTTTGCTTGGTTGCCTTTGGGTCCGACGGCATACATTTTTGAGGTGGCTAGCTGGGCTCAGTATTAAAGTCTAGGTTGTTTTTAAGCATCTGTTGATTATTGTTAAGGTAGTACATATTAGAGTATTTGTGGGCATCCACATTCAAATCATTAGGATTTTGGAACTTCAAATCATTAAAACTTGGGGTTATGAAACTAGCTGTATAGGGATATTTCATTAGAACATTAAGTTTGGTCTTAATTTTTAGGAGTAATCTTTTCCTCAGGCACTTTGTTCCTTTGGACATCAGTAGAAATCCCATCACTCGAGTAAAAAGGTGCTATAATCGAGTCAAAATTTTATATTTAAGGGGGGAAAAAAACCTTGTGGTTATGTAGTGGATTTGTCCTTACATGGTTAGAGATAAGTAGAATTATATTTTCTTCAGTTACCCATTGTTTTAAATGTTTTTATTTTTTAAAATGCCTTAAAATATAGCCTAAATAATGCCTAAATATAGCAGTGATATGTCTACATGGTGTTTTATTTTAAAAGTAATTTTAGCAACTAACTAGTCAGATTATACCAGATAAGGCATGGAACACCAGAATTGGACAAGTCTTTATAGAATAGACTGTCATTTTTACAGATGAGGAACTTGCTATCCAGAGAGATTAACTAAGGTCAAAACTAGAGACAGTGGAGAGAGCAATAGATTTGTAATTGAGAGACCTGAATCTGAAACTTAGTAATTGTGACTGTGGATAAAAGTTACAGCTTTCTAAAACTCATTCTCTTCATTTTAAAATGGTGATAATGATAATTGAACTAGCTAGCCTACAGACTTGTTAGAGTAAGAGTGTTTTGTAAAATAAATGCTAAAAAAATGTGAAATGTTGACAATTTATTATTTAGTAGTAGAACTGGGACTAGACTATGTTTCCTGATTCTTAATGTAGCTTGCTTTCTTTTGTGGTTCCTAACCTAAGTGAAATGTTATGGACAGTGTCCCAGATGGATAAATACCATTATCCTTGGTATAATTTGGGAGGGAGTGCCATTTCTTTTACCTGAATGCTGCTCGTAGCCTCTGTGATAGTGTGTTACAAGTCAGTACCATCATTCCTTCTCTCTTTTTTTTTTTTTTTTAAAGCAATCGGGGTTAAGTAACTTGCTCAAGGTTACACGGCCAATTATTATTTCTGGGTGCGGCGCTGAGTATCTGAGCCCGGATTTGATCCAGGTCATCCCGACACTGGAGCCGGAGCTCTTACTCGCTGTGCTACCTGGCTGCCCCTGATCATTCCTTCTCTTGTCACCAAGAAGAAGGAAGGTAAAGGAAGCAGCAGCAGGAGCAGGAGAGACAGCATCTTGAGTGTTTTAATGATTTGTGCCAAGAGTTCTCTTCCTCCTTTAGCAGTGATAATAACACCTGGAGCATTACATTTAGTTTCAAGCATGAAAGCTGGTAGAACTATTCAGATAAATTAGAAAAAAATACAGTAACAGAGGAAAACAAGCAATTGGTGACTTTTTAATAAGTTTAAGGAAATCTGCAAATATTGGAAGACATAATTTGAAGGAGGCAGAACTTGTATTTTAGCATTCTGTCATTGTTTCCCACAGTGGAGTGGGAAAAATCTCATATAGATAGGAGATAAAATAGAGAAAAAGACAGATCAAGCCCAGCTATGATTGAATGTATGAGAGTGAAAATGATTAAATGATGAAAACAGAATCCTGAAAGGAGCCGTATATTTTATTGAACCTTCCTATAATGCCAGGAGAATCGTTGCCCTAAGGAAGAATCTGAGATGGCCTATTTAAAGCATTTTGTTTTCCCAGATATTTATGTCAGATAAAATCTAGGACCTTTAGTAAAGGTACTTCTCCATAGTTCTTATTTTGCAAAGAAATCAATCAATAGACACGTGTTAAATGTCTTCTATATGCCAGGCACTGTGCTAGGCACTAGGCAAACTAAATAAAAAATGAAGCAGTCCCTGCCATTAAGGATCTTACATTTTACTGGGAGAGACAACATATACCCAAATAAATAAATACAGCATATGTACCAAGGAATTTTGAGAGGAAGGGCACTAGAAACTGGGGAGGGAGAGGGAGAAAATGTTTCATATAGAATATGGTGCTTGAGCTGATTCTTGAAGGAAATAAGAGATCTAAGAGGTAAAGGTAGAGAGGGAGAAGTGTGCAGACATGGGAGACAGCCAGTGCAAAGGCACGGAGATGGGAGTGTCATGCATGAAGACTAGTGAGAAGATACACTTCAATGACCATAATGTATAATGAACCTGGAAAGGTAGATTAAAAGCCAGAGGAGTTGATACTAGGTCCTAGAGATAATAGGAGCCATCCATGTTTGAGTAGGAGAATAATGTGGTCAGACTTACACACTTTAAGGAAATAACTTTGGCAGCTGTGTAGAGATCAGATTAGGGTTGCGGAGAAATTGGAAGTAGGGTGACCAATTAGGAGCCTGTCACTGTAGTGGTCCGAGCAAGACAGGAGGAGGGCCTGAACTCCAGTGGTAGCAGTATTAATAGACATGAGCTAGATATGAGAAATCTTGCGGAGGTAGAATAGCCAAGCTATCTTGTTTGAAGTGTCTAAAAGGAAGTTAGTTGGTGATCAGAGACTTGATCTAATGAAAGAGTAATATGTATCAAAGTGAAGGAAATTCAGGTCCACATGTAGTTACAGTAAGGCTCTTTTTTTTTTTTTAAACTTACATAGCTTTTGGGTAGTTGGGGAAAAATTAAATTGTAAACTCCTAGAAAGTAGGAATTGTCTTATCCTTTGTGTATGTACCTCAGTGCTGAGCACATAGTAGGTACTTAAATGCTTGTTGATCGACTGACTTACTGACTGATTTTAAAAAATTGTTTTTTGGAGGGGGGGAAGGCAGGGCAATTGGGGTTTAGTGACTTGCCCAATGTCAAACAGCTAGTAAGTGTTAAGTGTCTGAGGCTGAATTTGAACTCATGTCCTCCTGACTCCGGGGGCTGGTGCTCTGTTCACTGTGCCACCTAGCCTCCCCAGCTGATTGACTTCTGTTGCTTACTTTGTCATCAAACTAACCTTTTTATTTCCATTGAAAACTTGTTTCGTTAAATGAAGCATAACATGTAATATTTCAAACATGAAATGTCATGAGGATTAAATTATTTTTACGAGGCCAAAGGAAACATTAATACAATCACTGTAAATTTGAGAAAATGAGTTTCATTAGACCTTTGGGAGCAAAACATTGTTGATTGAAATTATTTTACCTATGTTGTCAGTTTCTTTAAGAATTGTTTAAGTACAAGCCCAAAAAGCATTCTTGGAAGAGCTCAAGAAAGATTTTAAAAGCCAAATCAGAGAGGTAGAAGATAAATTGACCAATTCTTTAAAAATTACAATGACCAGAATGGAAAAAAATCTCACTGAAGAAAACAAATCCCTAAAAAGTAAAATTTGTGAACTGGGACAGGAGGTTCAAAATCTAACTGGAGAAAATACCTCCCTAAAAATGAAATGTGAACATATGGAAAAGGAACTCCAAAAACTAACCAAAGAAAATAATTCGCTAAAAATTAGCGAATCTGACCTCAGAGCCGTGTGACCTTAACCCCACTTAAGTCCTTAACCCCACTTGCCCTGCCTTCCTCCAAAAAGAAAAACAAAACAAAACAAGAGTCTTGGGGCAGCTAGGTGGCGAAGTGAATAGAGCACCAGCCTTGGAATCAGGAGGATCTGAATTCAAGACTGGCCTCAGACACAACACAAAAAAACTATCTGTGTGACCTTGGGCAAGTCACTTAACCCCAATTGTCCTGCCTTCCCCTTCCAAGAAGTTAAAAAAAATGTGTTGATTCAACTCAGCAAATATTTCACAAGTGTCTACCACGGGCAAAGCAATGTTAATGTGATTACAACTCAATTTTTATTGTAATAAAAATGACTGAATTAGGACAAAAGTTCTGGCCATGTAATTTGTTCCATGTTAATTAATAAATACAATATTCCTTTCAGAGATTAAAAAAGAATTATGTAAGTTTTATTTGTGTAATAGGTGTCCTCTTTTGAAAATATAAATTTCTCTTGATTTGATTGCTTGGCAGCTTGATGTAATGGATAAAGCATTTGACTTGAAGTGAGGAAGAGATGGTTTGAATACTGCTTCAGGATTCACTCAATACTTGTGTTACTCATGGCAAATAACTTAACTTCTCTTGCCTCAGTTTCCTAGTCTGGAAAATGAGTGTAATAGTGGTAGCTTTCTAGGGTTGTAAAGAGGAACAAATGAGATAATATGTGTAGAGCACTTTACAAACCTTAATGTGCTATATGTGTTAATTATTATTATCTAAAAGGGAAGAGGATGAGGAGGAAATAAGATTTATATAGCACCTACTCTGTGCCAGGCACTGTGCTAAGCACTTTTTACAAATGTCTCTGATTCTTACAACAGCCCTGTGGAGTAGGTGATAATATTATTATTCCTACTTTACAGTTGAGGAAACTGAGGCATACAGAGGTTAAGTGACTTTCCCAGGGTCACAGCTAGTGTATGAGGTCAAATTTGAACTGGAGTCTTCCTGACTCTAGGCCTAAAACTTTATCCACACTACCATCAACTACCTACCAAAAGTGTGTTCTAAAAGTCATAGTGCAATTTTAAGCTTTAATAACTTAAAATAAGTTTTTCTAAAATGAACTAAAATGAGCAAAGGTCTGTGTGCACATTAATGAAGGAATGATAATAGTTTCTTATGGTGAACATTTGTTTGGAATTTTTTAAAAAGATATGAGAGGGGTGGCCAGGTGGCTCAGTGAGTAAGAGCAACAGCCCCAGAGTCTGGAGACCTGGGATCGGTTCCGGCCTCAGATAATTAACACCCACACAAAATAACTGGCCGTGTAACCTTGAGCAAGTTATTTAACCCCGATTGCTTTAAAAAAAAAAAAAGGATACGAGAAGTTATGCCTGTCCGTAATGTTCATGCTGATGTATTTGCGAAATGTACCTAGATTAATGTCCCTCTAGTTTTAAAGGTATTCAGAATGTTGGCAACAATGTTTAAATGGTGAAAATACATTTAATATTGGCTTTTCTCCCTTCTTTCTAAATCTCTTGAGCTGTCACATTCTGATATGTGTTCTCTTATTAAGATGAACAGTTGAAGAGTGGGGTAAGGAATTCTTTATCACACATAAATACACCTGATGTCTTTCACAATACTGGCAGAAGCAATCCTACTTGATGTTTTTTAAGTGTTAAGGTTAAATTCTTTCATGATTTTGAAATTCCCTTTCTGAGAGGTGTAGTTGTCAAAGTTAAATTGGAATGATGTACTCCGTATTTTCCTGAAGCAGATGAAATGATTTGTATGAGTTGTAAATAGTGATGTTTTAAGGTAGTTAATACTAATAATCAGGATTTCAGAATTTGTAAATCTTTTTCATGTTTTTTGGGCTAGATCTGTGATTGCATTTATGTCTGGGACTGTTGGTAAGGAAACTACCTCTACTGATGTAGATTGCATCTGTTCTTTGAGGGCAGTGAGAAGTTAAGTGATTTGCCCATGGTCACACAGTCAGTATGTGCCAGGGACAGGACTTGAATGAAGGTTTTCCTGATTGCTAGGCCTTCTTCTTTCTGCTATATAGCACTGATTCTCAAATATTATAGTTAAACTGAGAAATTTTCAATTCAGTCTATCATAAACATGGCCCAAATGTCATGTATTATAATTTCTTCCCAGTTAGTTGATGATATAGAATGAGACCTGAAAATCCATAGTCATATAATTCATAATATATGAATTATAGATTTTTGCAGAATTAAAAAATCGCAGTATAATAATCCAATACAGTTTTTACACATCTCATATTCCTTATGTCTGAGTTGTTTTTTCCCCTTCTATCCCTACATGCCTGGCCCCTCAGTTCTTTTTTTCCTGTCTGGCCTACTTATTTTGTGTTTACTTCTGTTTCCTCTGGTCTCTTTCTCAATTTCTTCATGCAGTTTGGGAAGAGGAAAGAAAGGCAAGTATTTTATGCAAACATTCTATTAGCCATAGCCAGGGCAGAGCAGAGACTTGAATTTTGTATGGCTCTTTGTGTAGATTTATAGTCTTCTTATATAATACAGTAAAATATGGAGAACACTTTCTGGGAATCTTTTTTTTTTTTTT
>NW_027186304.1:19462028-19485056 GCF_028583685.1 Petaurus breviceps papuanus
AATCTTTTTTTTTTTTTTAAAAGCAATCGGGGTTAAGTAACTTGCTCAAGGTTACATGGCCAGTTATTTCTGGGTGTGGTGCTGAGTATCTGAGGCCAGATTTGATCCCCAGGTCATCCTGACACTGGAGCCAGTGCTCTTACTCACTGAGCCACCTGGTAATTGGGGTTAAGTAACTTGCTCAAGGTTACACGGCCAGGTGTTTCTGGGTGGGTGCTAAGTGTCTGAGCCCAGATTCGATCCCAGGTGCTCTTACTCGCTGTGCTACCTGGCCGCCCCAAAAGGCTTTTTTTTTTTTTTGGCTTTTTGGAGGGGGAAGGCGGGGCAATTGGGGTTAAGTGACTTGCCCAAGGTCACATGGTTAGTTTTTGTGTTAAGTGTCTGAGGCTGGATTTGAACTCAGGTCCTCCGACTTCAGGGATGGTGCTCTATTCACTGTGCCACCTCGCCACCCCTCTGGGAATATTTCTACATTTTGATAAAGATTTATGTGCATTAATTCTCATCCTGCTCAATTGGCATCAAATATATACATGATACTATTTTTAACCCTCCTATGTTAGTATAATATCTTCCTAATTTACTTTTTAAAATTAAATTTTATTTTCACATTTGCATTCTTTCTCTCCCCTCTGCCATTTCACAATTTGTTTTTTTTGTAGTTTAATTGAGCAAATGATTCAGACACTTAAGTTCTTTTAAAAATGTTTTTTATTTATTTGTTTATATTTTTTACTTCCTTTTCCCCCAACTTAATAGTATTTTACTTTTTTCCAATTACATGTAAAGATAGGTTTCAATATTCACTTTTATAAGATGTTAAGTTCCAAATTTTTCTCCCTCTCTCCTTCTCCCCTGCCCAAGATGGCAAGCAATCTGATACAGTCATATTAAACATATTTCCACGTTAGTCATGTTGTGAAAGAAGAATCAGAACAAAAGGGAAAAACCACAGGAAAGAAAAAAAAGAGAAAAGAGTATGCTTCAGTCTGCATTCAGACTATAGTTTTCTCTCTGGATATGGATAGAATTTTCCGTTATGAGTCTTTTGGACAATTGTCATAGATTATTGTGTTGCTGAGAAGAGCTAAGTCTGTCAAAGCTGATCATCACACAGTGTTGCTATTACTGTGTACAATATTCTCCTGGTTCTGCTCAGCCATTCCCAATTGATGGACATCCCCTCAATTTCCATTTCTTTGCCACCACAAAGGACTACTATAAATATTTGTGTACATCTAGGTCCTTTCCCCTTTTTTATGATCTCTTTGGAATCTTAGTAGTACTGAAGGAAGCCCTTTTTCTGTGATTAGACTTAGGAAACATGTTGAATCTGTTCTGGGTGAACCTGGTATCTTCTGGCCTCAGCCCTTTGCCATAGCATTTCTTTCTCATTTTTTCCCCTTTTCCCTATTACTTCCTTAGCCTTACTTTCACTAATAATATTTTTAAAGGGAAGTTTCATTTAAGGAGGATTTTATTATTGAGAGCACTTTACCTAAGGAGATATGGTATAGTACAAACTTCGACTTAATTTCCCAGGGTTCTTGCACCCTTCTGCATGTAGGGTGCTGCATGCAGCTTTGGAAATGAGAAAACATGGATTGAAGAGCATGTGGCAAGGTATAAGAGCACTACAAAGGTGGGGGTGTGGGAGGCAAGTTTTGAAGGGTTTTGAATGCCAAAAGAGGATTTTATATTTGAACTTGGAGGTGGTGGGAAGACACTGGAGTTTATTGGGGGGGGTGGTGAGGGGTGAGTGCAAAAGTGATGTGGTCAGACCTGCTCTGATAATTTTGACTGCTGCGTGCAGGATGGACTGCAGTAGAGAGAGATTTGAGGTGGGAAGACCAACCAGCAGACTGTTGCAATAGTCCAGGTATGAGATGATGAGGGTCTGTACCAGTGTGGGGGTAGTATCAGAGGAGAGAAGGGGATATAAACAAGTGTTACAAAGGTAAAATTGACAGGTCTTGTTAGCAAATTGGATGTGGGGAGTGAGTGAGAGAATGTGGAGTTGAGGATGACAGTTTGTGAGCCTGAGCAATTGGGGTAGGGCAGTACCCTAGACAGTAATAGGGATGTTAGGAAGATTGGAGGGTTTTTTTTGGGAAAGATAATACATTTTGGGGATATGTTGAATTTAAGATATTCACAAAACACATATAAGATGTGCCCTAGACCGTTGGAGGTGTGAAACTGGAAGTCAGCAGAGAGGATGGGGCTGGATAATTAAATTTGAGAATCATCAGCATAGAGATAATAACTGAATCCATAACAGCTGGTGAGATCACCAAATGAGACATGGAGAAGAAAAGAAGACCCAGAGCAAAGCCCTGTAGGTTACCCAAGGTTAGCACTGACATAGTACTTGTAAAATGGAGTTTAGAAATATTAGGCAGGTTTTTTAACCTTACAAATAGGCGAGCAGATATCCACTCTTTGATGTGATTTATATGATTACCAAGAAGTTTATCTTGGCCCAAAAATGTCTTCTGCACTGACCTGTCTTGATATCTGAAATGCCACCATTAGAGACTGGTCCATTTAGATTTAAGGGCTTTTTAGCTTTTAAGAACTGCCTAGTACAATACAGATGATACTATGGAAAGTATCACCATAATAAGCTGTTACCAACTAACACCAGCTCGTTTATCAGATTCCTTTCCAAGAGCAAAGTCTTGGAAATCAGACATAGGATAAGCCCTTTGAGGAAGAATAGATGACAGAAGCTCAGGAAAGGCAAAGAAAGGTGGAACTCATTTTTATGGTCAACTTTAGCTAAAAAAATAAGCCCAAACTTAGTAGGAAAATGAATGTATGAATGAATGAATAAAAAAATTATTGGCATTTATTATGTGCCAATCACTATGCTAAATGCTGGCAATACAAATAGTAAGTTGAGACTTTCTGCCCTCAAGGAGTTCACATTGCAATGGGAGGATATACCCTCCCCCTCCTGCTTCTCCCAAATACCAACATGTACACACACAGAGGAAGATTTAGTTGCAGGGAAGATGGGAAGGTTTAGTGCTTCTTAGGGGAAGTGACAGGGTGGATGGTAAGACCTAGGGGCCCAAAGGCCATTTTGGCAAGGTGGACAATAATGTCTTATGGAGGGCTTAGTGACAAGTTGAAAGGTCGTCCTTTTGCCCTCCAGGAAACATATATTGCACAGCACCTCATTGCTGAAAAGTAAAACACTCCTTCATCCTGGGCTCCCTTGCCTGCCAGTTTTAGACAGGCCCATGGTTGAGTACTTGCTGCAGTCCCTGGCTGGCTATCCTGGCCATAGTGCATGCCATTGTTGAGCCTTTCTTGCTGATGGAGGAGATAGATGTTGGAGGAGGTGACACAGACTGAGGTAAAAGTTGCTGGGTTCCATGCCTTCCACAGAGCAGTGGTGACTCAGGCTTCCCTTGAATCCCAGCTGTCACTGTAGCTGTTTCCTACCCTGAGGGGTAGGATGATTGGGAAGCATAAGAAAACTTATTGATTATTTCCTTTTCTTCAAATATGTAGTTGGCACACTTAAAGAAAAAGCACTGATTTCCACAGAAATACACAATTCTTGGTTATTTAGTTTGTATATTATTGACGGAAAAACTTCAGTCCTTTAATATCTTTCCCCTTTCTCCTAGCACATTTCTGTCTGCCTTCTTTGTCTGTTTGGTTATATGCTCAGAGAGTGAAAACTGTCTTTGAATAGTAGGCTATACTTCTAGTGAAGGAAGTTGCAGTTAAATGGAAGGATAATTCCCAGGTAAGTTCCCAGTTACTATTTGGGGGTGGGGGGGGAAGAAGAGCATTGGAGAAGTGGATTTTATCATATGCCCAAAGATAAACATTATTTCATAGGATATTTGGTCATCATGTATTGTGATATCAGTGATAAATACTTCTAAAAAGACCATCATGAAAATAATTGCAACTTGCACCCTAATATCTTTTTTTTTCCCTTTTGGAGGGGGGAGGGCAAGGCAATTGGGGTTAAGTGACTTATCCACAGTCACATGGCTAGTAAATGTCAAGTGTCTGAGGCTGTAGTTGAACTCAGGTCCTCCTGACTCCAGGGCTGGTGCTCTATTCAGTTGTGCCGCCTAGTCTCTCCTGCACCCTAATATCAATTGCTGTCGTTGAAGCGGTAAATTCTACAAAGAACTTTTTGTAAGATTCTTTAAATTAAATCATCATATGCTCTGATGCTTGGTGTTTTTAATGCAAAGGTCAATAGTGTCTTTTTCGGTTAAAATGCAATCAATATCATTTTTTTTGTAGTGTTATTTGGTGCTGGTTGTGTTCGGTGCTTACTCTTGCTTTTTGTGAAGAAAGTGTTCAGTGATGTAGAAGCATTGGTTTCTGTATAATCTACTAGTCTTTGACCTCCTTTATTTCTTTCTCCTAAGCCATACTTTCCTATGTATGTGTCTCTATCTTTAGCTCCCTCCCCCTTTACATGGAAATCATCTAGTATCAGAGTATATGTTGACATGATTTGGAGAATATCAAGTTCCTAATAGAATTTCACTGTCACTTTATCTTTAGCAACTGATGTTGAGGAGTAAACTACAGTTGTTTTCATGGTGGGCTTTTCCCAGATACTTTAGCACTGTGATACATGATGACCAAAAATCCCATACAATAATGTTTCTTATAGGTGTATGGTAAAACCCAGTCTGTCTAGTAACTCTTTTCTTTGCCTGTCCAAGGAGAACCTCTGAGCTAATCGTCCATGTAGATTCTATTTTCTTTTTTCTTCTGGTATAATTTAAAGCAAGAATGTCAAGATGGATATAGTAGCAGTACGTTAATTTGCTGATCATTGGACAAGGATCTTACGTTTAGAGGACCAGCAATCAAATTGAAGTTTATTGACAATTCTAAAACTATATGCTGCTTTGCACTCTCTGCCTCCCTTGTGGCCACTGTCACAGCAAAAGGGGAAAAGGGATACATAGGAATTAAGGCTGATTGTCTTGGCCCCCCAAAAAGTTTATCATTAGATGGCTAACCTCCTAATGATGTGCTTTTTACAGTGATTAACTAGATCTTTTACTGGATCACTTAATTTGAAACTTAGATGATAATTTTTCTTGTGAATTGTGCCATATACAAAGACAGGCATGTCCATGTATTAAAACAATAGAAGAAATCTAGTCACACTTACTCTGGATTATTTTTATAAGTTAGAGTGGTTACCTAAAAATTATTTCTGTCATTTCACAGTATTAGGGTCATCAAAGTCTTGACCATATTCTTTTCTTCCTTTGCTCCCTATTACCTAAATGGGAAAAAAGGGAAAAGTGATCGCCTAGATATTTATTTTAAAAACAAACAACTTAGGAAAAAATTTGGCCATAGTTGTATTTAGTTTTTGCTTTGTATCAAATGGGATACTTTATGTAGACTAATCAGTCAAGCATTTATTAAACCTTTGCTGTGTGTCAGGCACTGTGTTAGGGCCTGGGGGTCTGTAGAGCGTGAGGAAATAATTTTAAATACTATGGAAAGGTTGTGAAGAGATTGAATTTGTCAAATAGAAGATAGCATTTGATCATAGAGGCAACAGAGAGTGACTGGAGTTTATAGTGTGTGTGTGTGTGTGTGTGTGTGTGTGTGTGTGTGTGAGTGTGTGTGTGCGTGCGTGCGTGTGTGTGTGTGTGTGTGTGTGTGTGTGTGACAATGAGACAGAGTCAAGGTCAGATCACTTTGATAGCTGAGTTGAAGATTGTGTAGAGTGGAGAGAGACAGGCAGGAAGACTGGTTAGAAGGCTATGGAAATAGTCCAGCAAGAGGTAATTAAGGTCTGTCTTAGGGTGTGGCTGTGAGAAAAAGAGACCGGATTCTAGAGATGTTGTGGCTATAGAAATGATAAAACAATGATCTTGAGGGATGAGGAAGAGTGAGAAGTAAAAAAAAATCAAGGTGACTGTTAGGGTAGTGACATCCTGGATAGAAATAGGGGAAGTTCGGGGGGGGGGGGGGCTGGGTTTGAGAGGTATGATAATGAATTTTGTTTTGGACATGTAGAGTTTGAGATATCTATGAGTTATCCAGTTGAAAATGTCCCAAAAGGAAGTGGGTGGTGAAAGACTAGAGCTCAGGAGAGTGACTAAGGCTGTATATATAAGACTGTATAAAAATCTATGAGTTATCTGTATGGTGGATGATGAACCAGCAAAGAATGCTGAGAAGTGCTCAAACAGGTAGGAGGAGGTCCAAGAGACATCAGTTTCATGAAATCCTAGGGAATCTTAGTATCCCACAGGAGAGGGTGGTCAGTAGTATCAGATGCTGCAGAGAGGTCAAGAAGGCTAAAGACAGAGAAAAGGCCATGACAGTTGACAGCTTGGAGATCATTGATAACTCTGGAGAGAGCCATTTCATTTGAAGGTTGAGGTCAGAAGCCAGATTGGAAAATGAAGTAAATAAGAAGAATGGAAGTAGAAGCAATGAGAGTAGATGACTTCCAGAATTTTATTTGTTTATTTAAAAAAATTTTTTTTTTGCTTTTAGCTTACAACATTCGGTTCCACAATTCTTTGATTTCCAAATTTTCTCCCCTTTCCCCCCCCCCCCCCACCATGGCATGTAATCTGATAGAGGTTCTACAAATACCTTCACATCAAACATTAGTCAAATTGTAAAGGAGAATTATAACCAATGGAGTGAATTAGAAAGAAGGAACAAAACAAAACTCAAAGGAGAGAGAGCAAGGAGTTTGCTAGAATTCTAGATAATTCCATCTCTAGTAATCCAGAATATTGAAGACTTTGGGAATTGTGAAAACACTTTAGATTAGATTGCAGAATTTCATTTAAGGTGTTTGCCTACCTCATGTTTGCTTATACAGTATTTCTGTTTTTCTGCTTCACTCCTGTTTTCACACTCACATGCATTCCTCTTTGTGTATAATTATATTCCTCCAGGAAAGTAGTGCTTTGTAGTTAGACCTTATTAATTGTTAGTATTATCATTCTGAGACCGGTTATTAGCAAGTATGCCTATCTCTGTTTTACATGTAGGGAATCTGAGAATCAGAAAAATGAGTTGTCTGCCCAGTGGCTGTGGTAGAACTAAGAATAGATTCTGGATTTCCTGACACATGAAGAAGCATACTTAAAAAAAATTGCCCTTGTGATTTCACTGGTATAGGGAGTTCCCATTAAGGAACTTCCTCTGTCAGTGCAGATCAATGCCAATGGTTCATCCCTTCTCAAATGTTTGTGGCTTCTCAACCCTCTTAGCTGAGAATCTTTCCTCATATTTCACTGAAAAAATTGAAGCCATTTGCTAAGTGTTCCCTTTTCTCCCTTTTTCCTCATCTCACATTAATCAGAAGCCTTCTATTCCACCACTGTCTCCTTCACTCCATGAAGAGGTAACCCTTTTCCTTGCTAAGGCAAACCCATTTACATGTGCAAATGATCCCATTCTGTCCTGTTTTCTCTAGTCCTTTGTACCCTCGATCATCCTCATTCTCTCGCTAATCTTTAATCTGGCTGCTTCTCTGCTGCCTGCTTGTCTTCCAAATCCCTAAAAACACTCTTGCTTGATTCCTATGTTCCTGCCAGCTATTATCCTTTATCTCTACTCCCTTTTGTGGCTAAACTCTTTGAGAAAGCTGTCTATAATTGTTGCTGCTCTTTGTCTCTCTCCCTGTTTTCCTTCCTTCCTTCCTTCCTTCCTTCCTTCCTTCCTTCCTTCCTTCCTCCTTCCTTCCTTCCTTCCTTCCTTCCTTCCTTCCTTCCTTCCTTCCTTCCTTCTTTCCTTCCTTCCTTCCTTCCTTCTTTCCTTCCTTCCTCTCCTTCCTTCCTCTCCTTCCTCCTCCCCCTAAATCTTTGCTATCTGGTTGCCAGACTCATCACTCTATTGAAACTGCTCTTTCCAAAGTTACCAGTGATCTCTTGATTGCTACTATCCCAATCCTCATTTTGCCCAACCTTTTTGTACCCTCTGACACTGTGTTCATCATCTTCTGGGCTTTTTTCATCTCTCTAGGTTTTTGTCTTTCTTAGTCTCCTTTGCTAGATCTTGAGCTTGAAAACCATGGGAACCATCTATCACCAAAGACTTGTATTGGACCTTCATGTTTATATTATTTCACTTGGTGATCTCATCAGCTCTCATGGATTCACTTATCATCTCTATGCAGATGATTCTTAAATCTGCTTATCTAGCTCTAACTTCTCTATTGACCTTCAGTCTCCCATCTCCAGTTGCTTATTGGATAACTCAAGCTGGATGTCTAATTATGTTTCACCCTCAAACCCTCCACTCTTTCTCATTTTCCTATTATCATCAAAGGGTATTACCATTGTCCCAGTCACTCAGGCTTGAAACTGTGTGCCAGTCTCAGCTGCTCATTCCGCTTCACCTCTCGTGTCTAATCATGTCCCAAATCCTGTAGTTTCTAGCTTTGTGACATCTCTTGTATATGCTCCTTTGTCTCTTCTAACACTGTCACCCTGGTACTCATCACCTCACACCTGGATGTTTGAGGTTGCTTTCATCTGATCTTCACATCCCAGTGACTCTAAATCCTATAGATCATCATCCAAACCTCATTCCACACTCCTAACTGATTTCTCACACACTTGCCCTCAAATCCTTTTACCCCAAAGTCTCATCCTCACTCTGCCCATCCTCCCATTCCACTCTCTGGAATGCTTCTTCTATAGGCAAAAAACTTCCCTTCATCTTAAATCTGTTCCTCTCCCATTCCTTTCATCCTATAGTTCTTACTGAAAACTGGCTTCCTTCTGATGACATGGCCTCCCTGGCCACTCTTTCCAGCATTGGTTGTACCTTCACTCATTCTCAGCTGATTGGTCAGGGAGGGGGTATTGGAGTACTCCTTGTTCCCCATTGCCCCTTCCAGGCTCTCCCCCTTCTTCCATCATTAAGTAACCCCGCTTCTTTTGAGCTTCATGTTGGTCATATCTACCACCCAGTCTAAATCCAGGTGGCTATTGTCTGCAGATCTCCAGGTCACCCTTCTTTCTTCCTCTATGAATTGATACCTGGCTTGCAATTTTTCTCTCCTCCCCAACTCCTGCCCTCATACTAGGGGACTTAAGCATACATACATATTGATTCTCCCTCAAATACCCCAACTACTCAGTTACAAAATCTACTCACCTCCCATGAGCTACGCCTCCACCCTATCTCAGACACACACAGAGATGATCATATCTTTCATATTGCTCTCTTCCACATTGTACAACTTCTATGCCCAAGAATTCTGAAATCTCCTTGTTTGACCATAATCTGTTGACTTTTTACATCTCACCTTGCCTTCCTTTAACTGACCCTGCTCTTTATCCACACTGAGACTCCTCGTCCCTTGATCCTCAGTTCTCTTCCAGGCCTTCTCCCCTGCACTAACCATCCTCTCTTTATCCCATCTTGAATCCTTTGGTTAACTGATTTAACTCTATACTGCCCTTTTCTTGAATCCCTAGCTCCCTTATTATATTCCTGATTATTATTTTTTGTTTTTTTGCTTTTTGTAGGGCAATTGGGGTTAAGTGACTTGCCCAAGGTCACACAGCTAGTTTTTTGTGTGTTCAATGTCTGAGGCTGTATTTGAACTCGGGTCTTCCTGACTCCAGGGCCGGTGCTCTATTCACTGTATTCTTGATTATGCCCAGCCAAGCCTCAGTCTTGTATCACTCCTACTGTTAGTCACTCTCTGTCACTCCTACATATATGCTGCTGAATGCAGGTGGAGGGGATCACCCAATTTTTCGAGGTTTACTACAAATTTGTTACATAACCACAACTGAACCCTCACTGTTCCTAGGTAATCCTACTATACATATATATCTCTTATCAGTTCATTAGTCCATCTCCACATGGGCTTTTCCAAACGTCTTTGTCCCTTCTCAAACCTCCCTTGCCTACTACCCTTCCTCCCACTCTCTCAGCTGAGAATCTTACCTCATATTTTACAGCAGAAATTGAGACCATTTGGTATGAACTCCCTCTTCCTCATCTCCTTTCAGGTGCCATCTACTCTCTCCTCCTTTAGCGCTGTCTCACATTCCTCCTTCGCAATACTAACCCCTTGAGTTGTTTGACCAATTTCATTCCATCCTATCTCCTCTAACAGATTGCTCCTTCTGTCATCCCCACTCTTTCACTTATTTTTAATCTCTCCCTCTCTACTAACTCATTTCCTACTGGCTATAAAAATGCTTCTGTCTCCATTATCCAGCAAAAACAACACAAACTTCATTTGATCCTTACATCCCATTTAACTATAGTCTTATATCTCTTCTGTCCTTTGCAGCAAAACTTCTTGAAAAGGCCACTTGTAATTGGTTCCTCCACTGTGTCTCCATTCACTTCTTAACGGCTGTCCCTCAAATACCCTATCCACTCAGTTGCGAAACCTACTCTCTTCCCATGAGCTACTCCCCATAATCTTTGACCTCTCTGCAGCTTTCGACACCGCTGATTACTTTTTCCTCTTTGATACTCTCTTCTATCTAGGTTTTCAGGACACTGTTCTCTCTGGGTTTTCCTTCTATTTATCTGACAGCTCCTTCTTTGGCTCCTTTGCTGGATCCTCCTCCAGATCATTCCCCTTAACTTAGATGTTCCTCAGGGTTCTGTCCTAGGTCTTCTCTTCTTCCTTCATATTGCTTCACATTGGTTCCCATCTATTTAATTTCCATCTCTATGCTGATGATTCTTAAATCTACCTTTCCTGCCCCATTCTTTCTGCTGATCTCCAGTCTCATATCTCCAACTGACTTTCAGATACCTCAAACTGAATGTCCCATAGACATCTTATATTCAGTATATCCAAGATAAAACTCATTATCTTTCTATCTAAACCCCTCCTGCTCCTACCTTCCCTATTACTGTAGAGGGCAGTACCATTTTCCTGGGTCCCCTAGGTTTGCAAATCTAGCAATCATCCTGGATTCTTCATTATTTCTTATTCCCCATAGCTGATCTATTGTCAAAGACTTGCCATTTTCACCTATGCAGAATTTCTTGTGTACATGCCCTTCCCTCCCCTGACACTGCCACTCCTCTGGTGCAGGCTCTCATCATCTCATGCCTGCCTGCCTGCCTCAAGTCTTTTCTCACTCCAATCCATTCTTCATTCAGTCATTAAATTGATTTTCCTAGCATGCAGGTCAGATCATATTATTCTTGCCACCTCCATTAATAAATTCCATTGGTTTCCTGTTGCCTCCAGGGTCAGAAACAGAATGGTGTTTGGCATAACATAGTCCCTTCTGTCTTTCTGACCATCTTATACCTTAGTTCCCAACATGTACTTTTCCATTCAATGATACTAGTCTCCTGGCTGTCCCAGAACAAGATACTCCATTTTTTGGTGCTGGGCATTTTCTCTGACTGCCCCTCAAACACTCTCCCTCTCCAACTCCAACTCATTACCTCCCTCGCTTTCTTTAAGTCCCAGCTAAAATATCATCTTCTACAGAAAGTCTTTTCTAACCCCTCATAATTCTGGTGCTTTGTTCTGTTAATTATTTCTTCTTTATCCTATATTTAGCTCATTTTGTGTTTGCATGTGGTCTCCCCTTTAGTTTGTAAGCTCCTTGGGGGCAGGGATTGTCTTTAGTCTCTTTTGGTATCCCCAGCATTTAGATTAAGTTTCCCTTAATCTAAGTTAAAGGGAGTGATCAGGAAGTCAAAGGAGTCAGAGAAGGAGCTGTCAGATAAATAGGAGGAAAACCCACAGTGAACAGTGTCCTGAAAACCTAGATGGAAGAGAGTATCAAAGAGGAGAGAGTAATCAGCGGTGTCGAAAGCTGCAGAGAGGTCAGGGATTATGGGGTTTCGCAACTGAGGGGCTAGGGTATTTGAGGGACAGCCGTTAAGAAGTGAATGGAGACACAGTAGAGGAACCAATTACAGGTGGCCTTTTCAAGAAGTTTTGCCATAAAGGACAGAAGAGATATAAGACTATAGTTAAACAGGATGTAAGGGTAGTCATATAGTCACATGCCTGATACATATGTAATTGATTAATAAATGCTTGCTGACTTGACCATCTCCAAAACTTATAAAGTGCTAGAAGCTCTAAGAGCTTGAGTGGCTCGCCCTGAGGCAGTATATGTCAGAGGTAGAATTTGAAGCCAGGTCTTCCTGACTTTGAAAACAGATTTCTATCCACTATTGCCATGTGCCTTTCAGAATGTGGGTGTTTGTGTATACATATGTACATAGATATGTGTACAGATACGTATATGCATGTTCTAATACTCTGTGCAGCATAATTATAAAATGATCTTGACAAATAATATTAATTATGGTTGGTTCTTTAGCAAGTTTACAGTTTCATAAATGATGAGAAAAGAAACATTGATGGCAAGGATATGGTTGTTTTAGACTATTATGTGAGTGATGGTTTAGTTATAAACAAAATGATGATTTATTTGGAGTAACTCAGGAAAGGGAGTGATGGTCTTTCTTCACTTAACAACCTTAACATGGTATTTGGACTGGTATTCTATATTAGAGATCCATTTGACAAAATTCCTTTTTTTCCCCACAGACTTAGCTATTGAAGATATTTCAGGAGATAATTGAGGCTGGTGTTTTGATCTAGGCAGGTTGACATCTACTTTGTTCCAGACAGATTGTTTAATCTCATTTTAAATGTGTTCAAGAATGCAGATTTTTTTTTAACATTTATGATTTAGTTTTTTTCAGATCCACAAACATTTAGGAAATATCTAATACCATGTGTGAAGTGCCTTGTGCCAGGCAGGCTCTGGAGATCCTAAAAGAAAACTAGCTAAGGTTTCTACTCTCCAGGAACAACTCCTCTCTGAGTTTGTTTCTTCATCTGTAAAATGGTGATAATTATACACATACTCTTCCTAACAGGATTGAGTCTTAAATGAGATAACATGTAATGGGCTTTACAGACATTTTAAAGTGCTGTACAAGTGCTCGTTCATTGTTACCCATATTTACTTTTAAACTATGGTGATCTTTTTTCCAAGTGAAAAATACAGAATTCTAAAAATTCAAATGTCATCTATATTGTTTGAGATAAAAATGAATAATTTTTGTTTAATTTGTAAAAAAGCAGATCATAAAACTACTCAGTTGTACTATATACGACTGCTGTATTTTTTGTAAAACATTTTGCATGTCTATAAAGTAATTTTATATGGTCAACATGAAATATTACACAAAAGAAACATTTGCTTTATTATTCATCATATAACATTAGAATAATAACTTGTATTAGGGCAAAAGTCCTGTAAGTTTTGAGAGAACTTCTGGTTTAATTATTTTGATAGAAAATAGCCATGCATGAAAGATTGCTCTGTTCCAGAAAATAGTAAAACACATGCATTTATGTTTTATTTATGTGTGTATATATAGGTACATCTGTATGAATATATACACTCAAGATATTAGAAGAGAAATAAAGCCAACTTCAGTGGTTTCCAGAGGTGCTTTATTCCTAACATGACTCCTTTCAGCAAGGTTAAAGCATAAATTGGGAAGGCTGTTCTAAAAGTATAGTTTGATGTTTTTCTTCTTTTTTCTCTACCCAAGAGAGTGGCCTTCACCTTGGAAATAACAGGACAGAACTAGCTGAATGGAGTTGGTAGCCAAGATAAACAGAGAAATAATAAGGGGATACCTAGATGCTCTTGGTGAATTCAGGGAACACAGCCCTGTTCAGCTCTGGGCACTGAAAGAACTAGCAGACGTGATTGCTGAGCCACTGCCAGTAATAGCTGAAAGAACCGTGGAAGAGAGAAGAACGACGTCAAGCTTGTGTAAAGCCACAGATGGCATGCTCATCACATGTGCATATGATGCAGTTGGCAGAAAGACTCACACACTGGATGACAGAATCTGGATCCAGAGAAGGTCTTGATAGACTTGAGCACTGTGCTGAATGTAAGAAAATGAAATTCAGTGGGGATAAATGTCAAGTTTTACACTTGCATTTAAACAGTCAACAACTTTACAAGGGCAAGATGGCTGAAGCATGTTTAGAGAACAGTTTGGTTGTAAAAGGGCTAGGGCTTTTAGTGGACTGCAGACTCAATTAGTCATTGTGGCAATCAATAAAAACTAATACCATTTTAGGCTAAATTAAGAGGCATATGTTTTAGTCATAAGGAGGTCCTAGACCTGTATTCTGCCTTGGTCAGACCACATCTGGAGAACTGTGTTCAGTTATAGTCACTCTGGTTTTAGAACGACCTTGATAAATCAGATAGTGTTCAGAAGAGGGCAGCTAGGATGGTGAAGTGCCTTGGGTCCATATACTATGAGGATAGCTGAAAGAATCAGGGTGATATCATTTGTTTTCAAGTATTTGAAGGCCCTCATATGAAAGAGGGATTAGCCTTGTTCTGTCTGGCCACAGAAGCTAGGAGTGATGGGGCAAAGAAAGTAAACGTAGGCTTGATGCCAGGAAAACCTAACAATTTAGAGCTATCCAAAAAGTATCTACAAAAGTAGAATAGGCTGCCTGGAAAGGTGGTGAGTTTCCCCTTACTGGAGGACTTCAAAAAAGTTGGATGATGACTTGTTTTATTATGATGGGTCTTTTCTTTTTTAATGGTTTGGACCAGGTCAGCAAAATCTCTTCCCTAAAAGTGTCTAATTCTTTGATTTTTATGTAGGTTCAGTCAGATTTGTGAACAAGTTTCCTATCTTGAGAGAGTCTTTGAAGCTATTTCCATTTTGTTAGAACATATAAACAGGTTTGGTTACCAAGTGTTGAATTCACTGGGTTTTACATGATTGCCCCATAAGTTTTGAGACTCTCCAGGGAATGATGAAGGCCTTGCCAGAGGCAGAAATTCCTGAAGGTGGTTTGGCATGTCTGAATGCTCTATCCACTGCCATAGTCTAGCATGCTGCTTCTCCACCCAGGCAAGTTTTCTGATTGGGCAAGAAATACTGTAACTCTTCTTCTGTCCATTAATTGCTAGGCAGCAGAAATTCCAGCTCTGTAATGAGAAAAGTATCATAGCAAAAAAGTAGAAAGCCCACACTTAAGATACTGCTTTGTTGTGACTTGTCTGTTAATGTTTCATGAACTAAGTAAGTATGGAAATGTCTGTGTAGTATCTCAGAAATAATGAAGCTCTGTCTGAAACTCTGTTTTTATTTTGTATGGCTTCTTCCTTTTATGCAAATTCAAGGGAATCCAAGAGAACATGGTTGCTAAAGTAAAAAATTTCTACTATTTCATTACAGAAATGTTTCTGTATTATATAAATATTGTGCTGTTTCCATTTTAATTCATCTCTATCAGTGGGGCAAAAAATATTTATTAAAGCATTTACTGTATGCGAAACACTGTAGCATTAAGGAAACAAAGACAAAAACAGTATCTGCCCTAAAGGAGTATGCAACATAATGGGAGAGACACCATATGAATAACTGGGTACATGCAAGATATATGAACAATAAATAGGTCAAAGATAATATGGCAGAAGAAGGCACCAGCAGCCAGGGATTGGAGTTATGACTGGGAATGCCCTTCTGTAGAAGAAAGGACTTAAGCTGAATCTTGAAGGAAGACTCAGAGATGGGAGGAAATCAAGAGGCAGAGATGGAAGGTGAAGGAGGGAGGAGTATTTCAGGTATGGGGGACAGACAAGGAGAGGCAAAGAGATGGAGCTGCAAGTAGGCCAGTATAAGTGGAATGTAGCATCTAAGATAGAAAGTGTGCAGATTATAGAGCTTTAAGTGCCAAGACACAGGTGTTTATATTAGATCCTGGAGGCAACAGGGAGCCATTGGAGCTCAATAGGATCCCCTGGAGGTAGGAGGAAGCATGACAATGTGATCAGACTTAAATTTTTGAAGATAACCTTGACATCCAAATGGCATCTAGGCTGGAGTGGAGAGAGCTTTGAGGCAGGGAGATCAGCTAGAAGACCACTGTGAATTCATTTCCCACCTGGATGCTTGCTTAGACTTAATGATTTCCAGAAACTCATTATTCTGCAAGATAAAATCAACTCTGAAACTCATGTATCCTCAGCATCCCCTGCCCCAAGACACCTTCTTCCTTCTGATTGGAGAGGGTGGATGGTGAACATTGGAGACCTCTTCCCTGATCCTCTGTCATTCAAGGAGGGCTCTCAGGAAATTTACTGTACTGTCAGTTCCCACCTTGCCTTCCTGAACTTAATCTCCAAGAAATCAACATTCTACAAGATGAAATTAGTTCTGAAACTCTGGTACTGCCCCCCCCCTAATTTTCCTCCTCTCTGTAGTACTTCATCATCCTTCCCTTTCCCCAGCCTCTCTGCTTTTCAGCTTCCTTTTATGTGTT
Organism: Petaurus breviceps papuanus; assembly: GCF_028583685.1. Lineage (NCBI taxonomy): Eukaryota > Metazoa > Chordata > Mammalia > Diprotodontia > Petauridae > Petaurus > Petaurus breviceps. Next base: position 19,478,341 of record NW_027186304.1, read on the forward strand.
GTCTTCCCTCATCAGATTGTGAGCTCCTTGAGGAAAATGACTCCTTCCTTTCATTGTATCCCCAGAATTTAGCACGGGCCCTACCGCATAGTAGGCTCTTAACAAGTGTTTATTCATTTTGACTCTGACCCTGAGCAAGTCACTTAACTTTTGTCTCCCTCAGTTTCAAAATGGAGATAATAATAGCACTTACCTCCCAGGATTGTTTTGGGGATAAATGAGACAGGATTTGTAAAGTGTTTTGCAGACTTTAAAGCCCTGTGTATATATCTTAATCGCTGCTATTATTATTATTATTGTTATTGTTATTATTAGATGTGATCAGGGCCTGAACTAGAGTTGTTTGTATATAAATGGAAAGAGACATGTGAGAAAAAAGATGTGAATGAGAGAAAAGAGGAATGAAACAATAAGATCTGGCAGTGGGTTGGATAAGGGAAAATGAAGAGCAGAGGGTGACACTGAGGTTGCCATCCTAAGCAGGATGGTTATTCTATTGAAAACAGCAAAATTTGTAAGAGGGGAAGTTTTTTTTTTTTTTTGTGGAGAAAGATAATGAGTTCTGTTTTGAGTTTGAGAAATCTAGGACATTGACCTTGACATGTATAAGAAAGTAATGGTACAAGAGAGAGACTGGGGCTGGATATGTAGATCTGGGGAAATAATAATTGAACCTATGGGAGTGGATGAGATCAAGTAACATCTATTCCCTTTATCTTCAAGTATTTCATTTCAGTTATCAAAGTAATTCTTTTGACAAAGATGATTTGAGTGAGTAATGATTTGTCCAAGAACTCCAGTTCACTAGACGTAGAGTAATAATACTAAGTATTTTGTATGTGATAATTTTGAAAATATTTTATACCTTGCATATTACTTTGAACTTTTCATGCAGATATGTTTTGTTTTCTCTTATTTATGTACTAGTTTTTAAGCTATGACTTATTTATCTTTGTGTTTTCATGAATACCTCTTTGCACATAGGGTTGGATTTCTTTTGATTGAACTTTTTGCTTTATAAGTAGCATGAATCCTAAGACTTTTGGTCAGAGACATATAATGACAATAATGAATATTTTGGTATCTCAGAATTGGAAAGGACTTCAGAATCTACCTAGTCTGATTTGGAGTTCTAAATCCCCTCTATATAATTCCTGACAAGTGGGAATCCAGTTTCAGTCTGAATATCTCCAGGAAAAGAAAAGAATATGCTCAAAAGCATGAAAGCAAGCACAGGAGCCCTGCTTCACTTTGTGACTGGGAAAGCTCAAGAGCATTGTCCATTATCCAGAACCTGTGTAAGTGTGCCATCAAGAAACTGGTGTACAGTACTGATGAACTTTTTTGGGAAGGCAGTAGTCTTCCACAAGCTCTCACTACTGACAGTATCAAGGAAATGGGGAAGTGAAGGGAATAAACATTACATCGTTTCTACTATGTGCCAGACCCTGTCCTAAACGGGAGGTTAATGGTATTATTATCTTCATTTTACTGTAGCAGTGTATTGAGAGCCTATATACCGTGGCCTCAAGGTTTTGCCTCTTGATGCATTGATTTTGTGACCCTGGGCAAGTCCCCTTAGCCTCTCAGTGCGCCCAAGCTTTAAATTTCAGAGAAACTACTGACTTGTACTAGTGGAAGAAATTCCTCCCCTGCAGTACTTTATACCAGGATCAGACATAGGTTGAGTTATAAAACATTATTTCACTAACCAAGAACTTTTATTTTATACTGTAGCTTTAAGTAACTCTTTAATGGGCAATATGCTAGCACTTGAAAAATGTATTTTTTTTTTTTAAAGCAATCGGGGTTAAGTAACTTGCTCAAGGTTACACAGCCAGGTGTTTCTGGGTGGGTAATAAGTGTCTGAGCCCGGATTCGATCCAGATGTCATCCCGACACTGGAGCCCGTGCTCTTACTTGCTGTGCTACCTGGCCGCCCCTGAAAAATGTTTTTGACACAACTTAAATGGACTGTGAACTTTGATTTTATGTATCAAACAGTAAGGTTCTTTTTTTTGTCTGTGTGGTTATTGTTCTCCTGGTATGGCAACTTCCTCCACTATTGCAGATGGGCAGCTGTTCTGTAACTTGGAGTTTTTCTGGGTAAAGAGTTTAGTGATTCATCTATGTTCACATAGTATGTGTCAGAGGAAGGACTGGAGTTTGAAGTTTTTTTTTGGTTTTTGGGTTTTTTTTTTGCTTTTTGGGGAGGGGAGAAGTTGGGGCAATTGGGGTTGTGTCTGAGGCCGGATTTGAACTCAGGTACTCCTGACTCCAGGGCCAGTGCTCTTTCACTGCACTACCTAACTGCCCTGAGGAGTTTGAGTTTCTCTTATTCTCCAAGATTATTAGCCTTCTATCTGCTAAACCATGGAGCTTCTTTTTTAAGAAGGTAGAGATTTAAAAATATTTAATTTTTATTAATTAGCAAATGTTCATATTGAGCACATACCCATTTTAGTTCTGATGCTACTATATGGTTACAAATCTTGGTAATTATTCAGTCTCTTAAGAATTATTGTTTCTGATTACCCAAAGGACAATTGTGGGTTAGAATAGGCTGCAACCATATTGCCAATGAAGAATTACATAGGATATGTGCCATAAAGGATATCATCAGAGAAATAAATGGTACTAGAAAAGGGGATAAGCTGGTAAAATAGTGACAACAAGGGATAAGAACAAGTGATCTGCCCACATAGTACACTGGTATCCATATGTGTTTGAGAGATACAGAGAAAGACCTCAGTACATTGGGGTTATAGCCAAAGGAATCCCCATGTTGATAAGATCATTGGTAAAGATAATATTCTTTAAGAGAGCCATGTGCAGAGTAGCTTGACTTTTTGGCAGTGATGATTATATTTAAAATTTTGAAAATGACTAATCTTATTTTTATTCCAGGTACACTGGGATATTCACATTGTTCAGAAACAGAGGTAAGATAAATTTCCTCATTTAATCAGATGATCTCAGTTCATAACAAGCTTACCTATAATCAGAAAGTTGTGAAAGACAGTAACTGTGTGGTACTCTTTAGATTATGATGTTGGATATTTAGTACAGCATTTGATATTGAAACATTTCATACCTATTACGTGGTTTTTTAAAACATGCTTTGCAATATAATCTTACAATAAACTTAATATTTTTTTATCTTGAAAATAGGAGTAGATTGGTTTATTTTGCTAATTAAAATCAATAGATGTCAATTCTTTAAAATTTGATTTAATTTAATTATTCTAATGGAGATCTTTTGTAGTATGGGACTGAGTAGGAAAGATATATTGTTGGCATTTTAAACACCGTGTAGAACTATTTAGGTGTTCTGGTGGGAAAACATTTGATGTTTCATCTATGCTTTTCTTTCAGTAGACACAAAATCACTTGAATTTGAGAATTGAGCCTGGAAGCAGATAGCAGTATATACATATTTAATTTTTTTCTCTCTCTTTTTTATTTTTTAATTTACATCATTCATTTCCACAAGGTTTTGAGGTACAAATTTTCTCCCCATTTCCCCCCTACTCACCACCCCAAAACAGCAATCCTATTGAATATCCCCTCCCCCAATCTGCTCTCTCCCATATTTTCCCCCATACCCCTCCAACTTTCCAGTAGGGCACAGTGGATCTCTATGCCCCAGTGCCTGTATATCTTATTTCCCAGTTACATATAAAACAACAATTTTATACATATATATGTATATATATTTTATACATTTGATTTCAAAACTTTGAATTCCAGATTCTTTCCCTTCCTCCCTCATCACCCACCCTTACTGGGAAGATAAGCAATTCAATATAGGTTGTACATGTGTAGCTATGCAAAACATTTCCATAGTGGATATATTGTAAAAGACTTGACTATATTTCCCTCCATCCTATCCCACCTCCCACTTGTTCCGTTCTTTGCTGTGATCCTGTCCCTTTTCAAAAGTGGGTGCTTCCAACTTCCCTTGCCCCCAGCCTGCCCTCCCTACCATCATCCCCCTCTCATCCCCTTCCCCCCTACTCTCCTGTAGGGTGAGATACCCTATTTAGTGTGTATATCATTCCCTTCCTAAGCCAAATTCAATGAGAATAAGTATGACCCATTCCCTTTTGCCTTCCTGTTCTTCCCCTCCATCGTAACAGTTTTCCCTTGCCTCTGCTATATGAGATAGTTTACCCCATTCTCTCTCTCCCCATCTCCTCTCATTATATTCTCTCTCACCTCTTAATTTAAACTTTTAAGTATCATCCCTTCCTATTCGATTGGTCCTGTGCCCTCTGTCTATGTATATACCTGTACACATATATACACACACTCACATATGTATTCATACGCCCATATACCCTCCTATATAGACACACACACACACACATTTCTATTCCCTTCAACTATTCTCATACTGAGAAAAGTTTCATCAGTTACAATTATTGTTTTTCCATGTAGGAATGTTAATAGTTCAACTTTGATAAGTTCCTTATGGTTTCTTTTCCCTGTTTACCTTCTCATGCTTCTCTTACTTCTTGCATCTGAATGTCAAATTTTCTGTTCAACTCTGGTTTTTTTTATCAAGAATGCTTGAAAGTCCTCTATTTCACTGAATGACCATATTTTCCCCTGAAACATGATACTCAGTTTTGCTGGGTAGGTGACTCTTGGTTTTAATCCCAGCTCCCTTGACCTCCGGAATATCACATTCCAGGCCCTTCGATCCCTCAGTGTAGAAGCTGCCAGATCCTATGTTATCCTGATTGTGTTTCCACAATATTCAAATTATTTCTTCCTGGCTGCTTGTAATATTTTCTCCTTAATCTGGGAATTCCAGAACCAGGCTATAATATTCCTAGGAGTTTTCTTTTGGGGATATTTTTCAGGAGGTGATTGGTGGATTCGTTCAACCTCTGTTTTGCCCTCTGGTTCTAAAACATCAGGGCAAATTTCCTTGAAAATTTCTTGAAGGATGATTTCTAGGTTCTTTCTTTGATCATGGCTTTCAGGTAGTCCAATAATTTTTAAATTATCTCTCCTGGATCTATTTTTCAGGTCAGTGGTTTTTCCAATGAGATGTTTCACATTGCCTTCTATTCTTTCATTTGTTTGGATCTGTTTAATAGTATCTTGATTTCTCATAAAGTCACTAGTTTCCATTTGCTCCAATCTAATTCTGAAGGAATAATTCCCTTCAGTGAGCTTTTGAGATTCTTTTTCATCTGGCAAATTCGGCTTTTTAAGGCATTCTTCTCCTCATTGCCTTTTTGAGCCTCTTTTGCCATTTGAGTTAGTCTATTTTTAAGGTGTTATTTTATTTAGTCTGGTTATTGACTCTCATTTCATAATTTTCTTGCATCATTCTCATTTCTCTTCCCAATTTTTCCTCCCCTTCTCTAACTTGGTTTTCAGAATCCTTCTTAAGGTCCTCTGTGGCCTGTAACCAGTTCATATTTTTCTTGGAAGCTTTTGGTGCAGTAGTTTTGACTTCATTGTCTTCCTCCTGTTCCATGCTTTGATCCTTTTTGTCCCCAAAATAGGAGTGTAAAGTTGGATATCTCTGCTTGCTTTGCTTCCTTTGCTTGCTCATGTTGCCTCTCAATTACTTGACTTTTGAGCTTTTCGCCACAGTAGAACTCTGCTACCAGAGAGGGGAGCTTTGTCCCAAATCACTGGGGTTTTCACAGCTGCTGGAACTATTAGTTGGGTGCCCTCTCTGAATCCTCCACAAGCGCTGGCAAACTGGTCACACACCCTATGACCTCCACCGTAGATGGTGATCCAGATCCAAGCAGGTTAAAGCAAGAGTGATTACCCCTCAGACTGCTTGGTTGGTTCCCCCTCTACAGTCTGCAAGCCAGGAGCCCTGAAGCAGCCATGTGGCAGTGGCTGCACGGCTGCCATGCCTCAGCTGCTTCTCCCTCCAGGGGGCAAAGGCTGGACCGTACTCTCGAACTCCCTGTTCCCAAAGTCCACACTGCACTGACCTCTCACTTTGTCCTTAGCATCTATGGGTTGATAATTCTGGAAACCACCATAGCTGCTGGTGATCTGAAGTCCATCCAGCCAGTGGCTGGTTGTGGCCACCCTGAGGCTAAAACCTCAGCTCCCAGGGCACTGTGCTGGCCCCTTTGCCAGACTGTCTTCAGTGGGAAGTTAGCTTTTCTCCGTCATTTTGTGGGTTCTGTAGCTTCAAAGCTTGTTTAGAGTCTTTTTTTACATGAATTGTAGGAGGTGGATGCAGGATCCACGCGGAAGTCCTGTTTCTACTCTGCCATCTTGACTCTGCCCCCCCCCCCCAGTTTTATATTTATACTGACAAATATTGTGAAACTTTTTTCTTTACGGGAGATCTATTTCTTCTTTATGGCCTAAATTACCAGGATAAAAACTAAACTAGGAAAAAACAACATTGAAATACATGTTATTTTCTTTTCTTTTTTTTTTTTAATGCTTTATTAACTTCTGATTTACATCATTCCTTTCTGGCACATTTTGAGTTACAAATTTTCTCCCTGTTTTACCCCTACCCACAGACCCAAAATAGCAGTCCCACAGGATATCCCCTCTTCCAATCTGCTCTCTCCCATATTTTCTCCCATACCCCTTTTGACCTTTCCAGTGGATCTCTATGCCTCAGTGCCTGTATATCTTATTTCCCAATTACATGTAAGAGGATATTAATAATAGTATGTATACACACACATATACATATATATATATATATATATATA
>NW_027186304.1:19485156-19534499 GCF_028583685.1 Petaurus breviceps papuanus
TGAATATTTGATTTAAAAACTTTCAATTCCAGATTCATTCCCTTCCTTCCTTGTCACCCACCCTTACTGGGAAGATAAGCAGTTCAGTATAGGTTGTACATGCGTGGCTAATGCAAAACAATAACATAGTAGATATATTGTAAAAGACTGACTATATTTCCCTCCCTCCTATCCCACCTCCCACTTGTTCTATTCTCTACTTTGATCCCGGCACTTTTCAAAAGTGGGTGCTTCCAACTTCCCTCCCCGCCAGCCTGCCCTCCCTTCCATCATCCCCGCTCTCATCCCCTTCCCCCTTATTCTCTTGGAGGGTGAGATCCCCTGTTTAGTGTGTATTTCACTCCCTCCTCAAGCCAGATTCAATGGGAATAGGGTTGACCCATTCCCTTTTGCCTTCCTATTCTTCTCCTCCATTGTAACCATTTTCCCTTGCCTCTTCTGTATGAGATAGTTTACCCCAATCTGTCTCTCCCCATCTCCTCTCATTATATTCCTCTCACCTCTTAATTTCACCTTTTAAGTATCATCCCTTCCTTTTAAATTGGTCCTGTGCCCTCTATCTATGTATTATACCTGTAAACATATATACACACAATCACATATGTATTCATATGCCCATATACCCTCATATATAGACATATATATCTCTTTCTAATCCCTTCAACTACTGAGAAAAGTTTCATAAGTTACAATTATTGTTTTTCCATGTAGGAATGTTAATAGTTCAACTTGATAAGTTCCTTATGATTTCTTTTCCCTGTTTACCTTCTCATCCTTCTCTTGCTTCTTGTATCTGAATGTCAGATTTTCTATTCAACTCTGGTTTTTTCAGCAAGAATGCTTGAAAGTCCTCTATTTCACTGAATGACCATATTTTCCCCCGAAATATGATACTCAGTTTTGCTGGGTAGGTGACTCTTGGTTTTAATCCCAGCTCCTTTGCCCTCTGGAATATCATATTCCAAGCCCTTCGATACCTCAGTGTAGAAGCTGCCAGATCCTGCGTTATCCTGATTGTGTTTCCACAATATTCAAAATGTTTCTTCCTGGCTGCTTGTAATACTCTCTTCTTAATCTGGGAATTCCAGAACCTGGCTATAATATTCCTAGGAGTTTTCTTTTTGGGATCTTTTTCAGGAGGTGATTGGTGGATTCTTTTAACCTTTATTTTGCCCTCTGATTCTAAAACATCAGGGCAGTTTTCTTTGAGAACTTCCTGGAGGATGATTTCTAGATTCTTACTTTGGTCATGGCTTTCAGGTAGTCCAATAATTTTTAAATGATCTCTCTTGGATCTATTTTCTGGTCAGTGGTTTTTCCCATGAGATATTTCAGATTGCCTTCTATTCTTTCATTTGTTTGGATCTGTTTAACAGCATCTTGATTTCTCATAAAGTCATTAGCTTCCATTTGCTCCAATCTAATTCTGAAGCAATGATTCTCCTCATTGAGCTTTTGAGATTCTTTTTCCATCTGGCAAATTTGGCTTTTTAAGGCATTCTTCTCCTCATTGCCTTTTTGGGCCTCCTTTGCCATTTGAGTCAGTCTGTTTTTTAAGGTATTATTTTCCTCAGTCAGTCTGTTGACTCTCATTTCATAATTTTCTTGCATTGTTCTCATTTCTCTTCCCAATTTTTCCTCCATTTCTCTTATCTGCTTCTTAAGGTCCTCTATACCCTGTAACCAACTTATATTTTCCTTTGAAGCTTTTGGTGCAGGAGTTCTGACTTCACTGTTTTCTTCCTGTTCCATGCTTTGCTCCTTTTTGTCCCCAAAATAGGAGTGTAATGTTGGAATCGTCTGTTTGCTTTGTTTCCTTTGCCTGCTCATTTTGCCATTCAATTACTTGACTTTTGGGCTTTTTGCCACAGTAGGACTCTGCCACCAGACAGGGGAGCTTTCGTCCCAAACGCTGGGGTTTTCTCAGCTGCCAGAGATATTAGATGGGTGCCCTCTCTGAGGTCTCCACACGCTCTGGCAAGCTGGATACACACCCTAGGACCTCCACCCTAGACTACAATCCAGATCCAAGAAGGTTAAAGCAAGAGTGAATACCTCTCACACTGGTGCTTGGTCCCCCTACTCTCTGCTGGCCAGGAGCTGAAGCCGCCACATGGCATTGGCTGGCTGTGCCGGCATCTCAGCAGCTTCTCCCCCCTGGGGGTAAAAGTCACGCACTCCCACTTACTGGTCCCAAAGTCCAGACTGCACTGACCTCTCACTTTGTCATTTGCATGTATGTGTTGATAAATCTGGAAATGGCTACAGCTGCTGCTGATCTGGAGTGGCGACTGGTCAGACCCTCCTGGGGCTAAAGCCTGGCGTGGGGCTGGGCTCGGCTCCCAGAGCACTGCACAGGCCACTTTCTGTAGGCCTTCCGGGCTGTTCTCAGCGGGAGGTTAGCTTCTCTGTGTCATTTTGTGGGTTCTGCAGCTCCAAAGTTTGTTTAGAGTCCCCTTTTTACATGGATTGGGGAAGGTGGAAGCTGGAGCCGTGGGAAGGTCGTGCTTCTACTCCGCCATCTTGGCTCCATGTTATTTTCTTTGTTATAGGAGTTGTATGTGTCTCAAAATTCCAGAGTGGTACCTAGAACTGTTATTAATGTTGTCGCTTAAAGTTTTGTAGATAGGACTGAATGGTCTTTAACTATTTCCCCTCTATTTTAAGTTTTGAAGGTAAAACAACTTTTTACTTTTAAAATAGTTCTTTCTGACAGTAGAAAATATTTTTTTTGATTTTCTTTTTCAAGGTAGCTGGTAGCTTCAGAAATCAGGAATTAACTGGAAAAGTAAGGCAGGCTTATTTAGCAAGTCTTGTTCACAGTTGAAGATTTTATGCGTTTTGGGAAGTTGCCAGTTTTTTGATAGCCTCAGTGTTTGCTGAAATATACAGGGCACATGTTTAGCCTGGTTTTTTACTCTTAATGTAGGTGAATTTTGTTTTGTTCTTTTTTTTGTTTAAAGACTCATTATGTATCTTCCCCAGGACAGTCTTCTTAATCTCCTTCTTCAATAAGTCCAGTACATGGCTCACAGTCTTTCTCTCTTCCCCAGCTCCTGCTGCTGTACTAAGGAATTTAGATACACACATAAACATACAAACATACACATATACATACATACATATATATATTTACATGTGCTTCCCTACATACCCTAACTTCCCACTTTTTCAGTTTGCTCAAGTCACTCAATATACTCTTTCAGTCTCTACCTTATCCATGAATACAGAGGGTTCAATCTGTGATGTTGCTGTCAACAAGTGTTCCAATTCCTTGTTCATAATCTCTGATATTCTTTCATCTGATCATAATCTTTTATCATATAATATTTCTCTTTGCCTTATGCCCATTAACCTAGTTCTTGGTCCTCACTGTAACTTTGATTCCTCCAACTTTTCAGATCATTCCCAGGCCATCATCTCCATACTGGTTACACTCTTCTCTCTTCCATATATTTACCCCTTGGCTAACCATTTGTACTTTATTCTCTATGCCAGGGGTAGAGAACCTGTGGCCTTGAGGCCGCACGTGGCCCTCTAGCTCTTCAAGTGTGGCCCTTTGACTTAATCCAAAATTCACAGAACAAATCCCCTTGATAAAAGGATTTGTTCTCTAAGACTTGGACTCAGTCAAAAGGCTGCACCCAAGGACCTAGAAGGCCACAGGTTCCCCATCCGTGCTGTGCCTTTAAATCCTTCATCATCTTGTCCTGTAGCCAATGACGTCTTGCCAGATCTGCCCCTGTATTACTGTATCTGTCTTCCCTAATTCTGTTCATGTACTGCTGAATGGAACCAAAGGAAACAGTGAAACTGGATTCATTCTTAACTGGACCCTCACTACTTCAGGGCAAACATTTTATCCCTCCCTAATAAGTTTGCTATCCCATTCTTCTATCATTTTATATCTCTCTTCCCTTCTGTAGCTAAATTACTTGAGAAATCTGTTTATATTAGTTCATTCTTCTTTCTCTCACTATTCTAAACTTTCTGTAATCTAGGTTATGACCTCATTATGCAACTGAAATCGCCATCTCCAAAGTTACCAATGATCTCTTAATTACTAAGTTTTGTGGCTTTTTTATAGTCCTCATTCTTTTTAACTATTTTTTTTTAAAGCAGCTGGGGTTAAGTAACTTGCCTCAAGGTTACACGGCCAGTTTGTGTGTGTGTGTGGGTGTGAAGTATCTGAGGCCTGAACTGACCCCAGGTCTCCCGACTCTGGGGCCAGCGCTCTTACTCACTGTGCCACCTGGCTGCCCCTCTTTTTGACTTCTTGTGGCATTTGATCCTATTAATCATCTTCAGCTTCTGCATTCTTGGGGTTTTCATGGCACTTCTTCCCTGCTTCTCCTTCTGTCTGTTTTACTCTCCTTTGCTGGTTCTTTGTCCACGTCATGTTGACTCACTGTAGGTAGGTATCCTTCAAGGCTTTGTCTTGTTTTGTTCTCTTTTTTCCCATACTCTATTCATTCAGTAAAACTCCAATTATCTGAGACTTTTAAAGTCAAATTTTTTTTCTGAACATTCCATTTAAAGGAGAGGAAAATCATAAGAAAATTATCTCACAGTCATAGATTTAAATAAAAAAAATTGTTTAGGGTATGTTTTATGGGAGGTACAGAGAAACCTGAACCTCTCTGACTGTTTCCTTATCTATAAAATAGAACTAACATTTGTATTATCTGTCTTACAGAGTTGTTGTGAGAAAAGTGCTTTGAAGTTGAAATTCATTTTATATATGTCAGTTAATTACTTAGCCCAATCTCCTTTATTGTGCCCCATAGTGAAAATTTATATTTAGAGTGATGACCTTGAGGAATTGTATAGTCTTGAGTTATCAACAGAAGATTTAATTGTGCTTACTGTTTTTTTGCTAATGCAGAAAGACTGGTAATTTTTAGAAAATTTTTGACAACAGGGTTTGAAACAAGGAATTTTTATTTAACCCAAAATCATAACCAGAAAACATTGTTCCAGTCCCTCCATTCTAGTCAGTTGAGATTTGCAATGATGGTTTTTTTCTAAGTAGCTTGTATAGATGTGGAAATACATTTCTGCATCTCCATATATTTACAGAGAAGTGAAATAACATGCACTGTTACCTTAAATTTACTCCAAAACTTTGGCTAAGTCATGGCAATGATCAGCAAATGTGCTTAAATGCCTAAGCAGCATTTTTCCTCTTAGTCTAGTGACTTTAAAAATTTAACTGTTCTTAGTTTGATATCCCAAGGATACCAAACTCAGCTAACTTTCTGGAAAACTCTAAAATACCTTAAAGAATTTATCACGTGGGGTGGCCAGGTGACACAGTGAATAGAGCACCGGCCCTGGAGTCAGGAGGACCTGAGTTCAAATGTGGCCTCAGACACTTGTGTGACCTTGGGCAAGTCACTTAATCCCAGTTGCACTCCAAAAAGCAAAAAAAAAAAAAAAGAATTTGTCACATGTAAATATGCAAAGCCTAATTTGATAGGCTAACAGTACAACTTTAAGTAAAAGTACAACTTTAAATTAAGTAAATGATAGCTGGTTGGTGGTTTTCAGACAATATAACTCTAAAGCCAGCCTCTCCTATGTTTGTTTTTTAAAAAATCAGTTGAAGAGCCTCAGTATACCACCTTTGGTGTGTTATATTGAGTAAAACTGAAAACAAAACAAGTCTAAAGGAATTTTTGTGTGTGTAAATAGCAAGTTATATGCCTGTAAATTTAGGTGAAATTAAAAATTTCCTTTAACAAGGCTTATTAATAAAAAAAAAGGAAAACATCTTGAAAATTGGAACATTTAGGTTTGATTGCATGTGGTATCCTGAGGAAAGAGGCACATTATACAATAGTGGAAAAAATGCCTGACTAAGAGTCAGGAGCTGTAGGGTCTAGTCTTGGCTTTGATATTACTGGTCACATGATCCTGGTCTAAGCATCATTTTCCTAATTTGTAAGGAACCTTGTTTATCTCACAGGGTTATCATGAGGATAAGATGAGGTAAGATGTGAAAGTATTTTGAAAGCTGTAAAATACTTCTAAATGACAGGTGGTATTATTTTTATTACAAGGTAGATAGACCTCTTATTATTTAATGATAATGTTAGTTGCTTTTTGGGAGAAGGGCAGAAGTTCTGTGGAAGTATATGTTGGTGTTATGGTGTTGTGTTTCCTGTATGTGTTCATATGTTTGTCTAGATTCAAGTTCAGAGGATAGGGATCTCATTGTATTAAAGTTTTTGAAGCTTTTGTTTATTTGAACCAGTGAGAGAAGTATTAAAATATTAAGGCACTTTTTCTCTGAGTTTTTGTGACATTATTCTCTTTTGACTTGCCTCCCACTGTCTTTCTTAGTTTTCTCTGTTAGCTCACATTCCCTGATTGTGGGTGTTCCCTAAGGTTCTGTCCTTTTCTTCCTTTATCTTCTTTCTTGGTAACCTCCTTATCTCTCATGGACCCTTCTGAGATCTCATATCATCTCTATACAGATAGCTTCTAGGTCTATATGTCTTGCCCCAGTCTTTCCCTTGAGTTTCAGTGCCATATCCCCAGTTGCCTATTAGTCATTTCAAGTTGGATGTACTAGAAATATTTCAAACTCAGCACATCCAAAACTGAACTCATTGTCTTTCTCCCAAATCCACCCTTTTCCCACATGTCTTTAATTTATTCAAAGGCACTACCATCCATCCAGTAGTACTCTCACTCTGTGTATGCACTCAGTTGTCTAATCTTCCTGTTTCTACATTCACAATATCTCTTATCCCAGAACCCTTGTCTTCATTCACACAGCTGCCACTTAGGTTCAAGCCCTTATCAGTTCTTGCCTAGATTGTCTCAGTGACCTTTGGGTTGATCTCCTTTCTTCAAGTCTTTCTTCACTGTAGTCCATCTTATTCACTGCCGACAAAATGCAGATCTGACCACATCAGTTTCCCTACCCAACCAAGTTCAGTGGCTTCCTATTGCTGGTAGACTATTAAAATACAGATTCTTCTGTTTAATTTTTAAAGCCTTATTTTTGATTTAAAAAAATTTTTTTAATTTAAATTTTTAAAGCCTTACATGACCTTGCTTGTCCCTTCCATTCTCATCAGGCATTACTTCCCTTTCTGCACTCAGCAATCCAACCAAACTGACCTTTTTTTTCACTTCTTTGTACACAATAAATATTCTTGCTCAAACTCGTATGCTTTTCACAATGGCTCTCTCCCATGCCTGGAGTGCATTTCTTCCTTACTTCTGTCTCATAGAGTCCTTTTAAGAACTTAGCAACTTGCATAGAATCTTTTGTATTCAGACTCTCTGCATTCCTCCAACCACCAGAGCCCTTCTTCCAAATCTTCTTGCATTTTTGTACCTGTTTGTATTTATTCACTTTATGTCTGTACTCTGTGTGTGTATAGAATTGTTTGTATATATGTTGTCTCCCCATTATTATAAGTTCCTCATGAGTTGGGAATGTTTCACTCTTTGTGCTTATAACCCTATCTGCTCGAATTTTGCCTAGTACATAGTAGGTACTTAGTAAACACTTGTGATTGATTAGAAACAAAAATCTAGAGGTTTAAATTTAAATTATTTAAGAATTTAAGTTATTCACAACTTCTTAGAATGATAATGTTTGTTAAAGGACTATTTAATTGTTAAAGGAGAAATGATTGTTTATATCTTTTGTTTTTATTATTTTCACAATTCCCAATATATTCTTCCATCTCACCTCCAAGAAAATAATTTTTTCTACAACAAAAATAAAAAAAACCCAACTTCAGCAAAACTAATAAAAAAATCAATTGCTTTATATACAAAGTTCCACACCAGTTGTTCCCTTCCTGCAAATGAAGGAAGAAGGCACATTCTCATAACTCTTCTTTGTGGCCAAATTTGGTCATAATAGTTTCATAGCATTCAGTTTAATTTGTTATTCTTTATATTTATATTGTTTTTATTGTTTAACTTGTTCTATTTATTGCACTTGGCATAATTTCATATTTTCCCATACTTTTATATTCATTATGATCATTTCTTACAGTATAGTGATATTCCATTACATTTGTATACCACAACTTTTTAGCCTTTCCTCAAATAAGAACTGCCTTCATTGTTTAGTTTGAATATTTTTAAGCCACAAACTTAACTTTCTTTTGCCATTTATAGCCATATAGGTTTTAATGATAGCAAAACTTATAAAGACAAACATTTATAAAATCCAAATTTTGTTCCCCAAAATAAAAGCAGAAGAATCTAAAACTTTATAAGCTCAACTTACACATATATTGATTTGGATAGTGTTTAAATCACTGGAAGACTTTTAAAGTAGAAAATTGTGTCCCTGAATCTTTGTGTAAATTGAAAGATCAAACATACAGGCTTGTTTTAAGGATGACTGTAATTTGTTTCATCAGTGAATCAGTTTCACCTGAGATAAATTTATCCAGTTTCTCTCTTGGTGCATTGTCATTATTTGCAGTCTTGTCACACTCTATCAGATTTTGATATTAGAAATCACTACCAGTTACTGAACTTAATAAAACCAGTAGAAAAACTCTGTGATGCTGGTGATGATCTGGACCTAGGTTGAATTTCAGCTCCAAAGTTGTCAGCAGACCTGACTGAGAGGGCCAGAGACATGAACTTCTATTCTATACTCTTACTTCTTAAGTAAGGGCCTAGACTCATGGGTGCTTTCCTGGGGACATCCTTTTTCTGATTTCTGAAGTTTTGGAGTGATAATGTATATGTACATGTTTAGTTTCTTCTTTCAAAACTTTGCTGTTGTTTCATGCTCTTAAGTTTTTTTTAACGATGGACATTTATATTAGTGCATCATGTAGAAATTGTGAAACAATGAAGAATTGTCATGTGGTTTTATTTGTTAAAAAGCAAGTTTTATTTTACTCAGCAGCCAGATAAAATGATGAATTTAGGAAAACCAAGTATAACCAACTGATGACTAAGACAGGAAGCTTGAGGGTATGAGGCATGAAGTCAAATTCCTGTTACTTTTCCTATCTCAGATTAAGCTCAGAGGAACCGAACCTAAAATTTTTAGTTGCTATTTATGGAAATTTAAAAATATTGTTAAGATATGGTGTCTGCTAACATTGGAATATCTTTTGAAATTCTTTAAAATTATTCCTTTTAAGGATCCATGAGTTTATACATTGTCTTTCTCTTACACATTTTTTGGGTGTGGCTCAGGGTTCAGACTTGTTTATATATGCTCTAGAATGAGTAATCTATATTTGTGGGTATAAGACATAAATTTTGAACCGTAATTTTAGTGAGTCTTGTCCCAGTTTGCATAATTACCTTTTTTTTTTTTGCACAAGAAGTATGTAAATAATATGTGCTGTGACATCTGGGAAGAAGTTAAAAAAAAATCCAAATAGAACAGACTTAAAATTTGCCCTTACTTTGCTGAGGTTTCCTTTTGTGGGGTTTTCTTTTCAGGACTCCAGATTTCATTCTATTCCTGTGTTCTATTAACCACCACTAATTATGTTGTACTCTGGGGCCCTAGTCCTTTAGCAGTAAGGAAGGTTAAATAAATAAGTAGGACAACCCTGCTGCTCCCCTGGCTTGAACTGCTGTAGTTTGAGTGGAATAGGTTAAAGTTTTAAATAAAGTTAAATTAACTTTATCAACTTTAATGTTATTAGTATTAAGTGGTAGAAATGGGAACTCTAGCAACATTAAACTTCCCTGAAGGGGGAAATTTTTTCAGAACACTCAAGTTCACTTCAGAAGGTCATTTAAAGTTTTTCAGTACTTACTATAAAATGTGTATAACTTGTAAATGCATATGCTTTCCTGCCTTTCATTTGTCATCCGGCCCTCATATCAAAATAGTTGTCCTCAATTTTACTATCCTTTCTATATTTATCCACAGCAATAATTACTTACAAACAACCAGAATGTCCCATTGTCATGATTAGGACCATTTGTGAGATATCCTTTCTGGATTTTTAAATTGTGTAGAGGCAAAGGAAGAGCCTGAAAGTAACATTAGACAACAGCATTTTGACTTCCTCACTTAGACTTTTCAATGTGTGTGGAGTGGGAGTTGGACAGTGGGGGTGGGGAACAGAGTAAGAGAAAAGACAGCCACTTCTGGAGAGGGCTCATAAAGGACAGCTGGGAATGTAAGATAGAGTGTCATCAGAGGAGAGCCACATCTCCCACAGGGCCTCCCTAACCCATGGAAAGAGAGTGAGAGGAAGAGGCAGCGCTGTTCACTATTGAGAGGGAATTTCTGAGGGCACAGAGGAAGGGGTGGACCAAGCTGTCGGACACAGACAGGGATTCAAAGGGATGAGGATGAGGGAGCGTATAAGGAAGGGGCAGGGACCATTTTTTCTAAATTGTTGCTGATTTGTAACTACAGGGATAGGAAAATCCATAGGGGCGATAACAGTGTGTGACAGACAAAGAGAGCAGTGATGGAGAGAGAGCGAGGGGGAAGCTGAATCCACTCCTTCTCACGGGAGTCTGAGCAGTGCAGGGGGCGGGGCTTGGCATTGGAAATGCTAGGAAGCAGTAGTGGCCTTCCATCCCTCTCTCCCCCAGCTCCACGAACAGGGGCCTAGTCCTAGATCTGGGTTTGACTTGAGTCAGGTAGCCCTGTTTGCCTTTTCCAGGATGGCTAGTGGAAACTAAAAGAGAAGAAAGAAATATTACAGAGCGATAAAACTTTTTTTTTTACTATAAGTAGGAAAATGTAAATAATATATGAGTATTGACATCATGATTGTACAGATGTATTTAGATATAAACAACCATTTTTGTGAGATATAAATTGGGTCATACATAGTGACTTTAATATATATCAAGTTATGATGGCCTAATGAAGTGATTTAAAACATTTTTTTCTTCTGGGTATTTGTGATTCTTTCCTCCCTTTAGTCACTTTCTTCTCTCTCTCTCTCTCTGCATATTAGAGTTAATGAGTAAGATTACTATTCTACCCTTTATACAAAATTCATTATTTTGTCAGGATATATTGACTCATTTGATATTTTTCTTAGAAAAAATTCCTTTTTTTTCTGATTTTTATTACAGACTTACTGAATTTTAAATCAACATTTTTTTTGTTTTCTGAATATAGTTTTTGTTCACATTTGCAAGTCTTTATATTCTACAAATATAAAAAACTTGTGGTTTGCTTTGGTATTTTAGTTTTGAAATAAAAGTTAAAATGAACATTACATAAAGAAACAGTTAAGCCTGTTGTCAGTTTTTAAGAGAGTCATGATGTTTTAAGTAAATGCTTTTCAGTATGCTTATATATATATTTTAAGAAGTTCATATTATAAAAGAAAAACTCTGAAAGATTTAGTGTCCAGGTACCCTTAATCTACCAAAGAATAAAGGTACTGAGGATGGTTTCTGAAATAACCAAAATTACCTTAGAAGGAAATATTTTAGCTTTGTTTTTAAGTTAAACACAAGTATTTGCTGAATAGACAAAATAGACTGGACATTACCATATTAGGATAGAATGCTAGTTCCTTGATAATTTGACATAGCCTCCTAGGTGGTGGTGGTAGATCAGGGATTATCATTTAACCTTAATGAAAAATCTAAGAGAGATATCTTCCCCCCAGAAATGAAATTTTGTTTCTTTTAAGTCCCCAGAATCAGCCTGCCAATAATCTTATCTACTCTTAGCTTATCGAAAAAAAGATCTTTCAAGGGCTTAATAGGAATAATTTATGAATTTGACAGCATATTAACTATTCCTGTGCAAATAAGGGTGTACATTTAGAAAAAGAAGGGACCTTAGAGGTCTCATTCAACTCTTTCATTTTACAGATGAGAAAACTCAGCCCTGAGGGAAGTTGATTTGTTCAAAGTCATAAGTAGCAGAAGTGGCATTTGAACTGAAATTTTATGATTATAAATTGAGTACATTTTCCATTATACTAAACTCCTTAATAATAAAATTTTTCTTTTTCTTTGTTATTGGTCTATCATAAAGATTCTTAAGCTTTTTTTGTGTCATGGACCCCCTTGACAGAATAATATTTTTAAATCTATAAAATAAAACTCTTAGAATTGCAAAGGAAAACAATTATATTGAGATACAATTATCTGATTTTAGAAAAGAAATGTAGCTGTAAATGAAATGAAAGAAATGAAACAATGAAAGAAATCCGTGGGCCTGATGGGTTTATGGGAGAATTCTATCAAACTTTTAAAGGATGGTTAATACTCATACTTCACAAATTATTCTCAAAAAATGAAAAAGAACCCTACCAGAGGTGGGTGTGTCCCTAGTGAGCACCATGCTCGCTTTCTTGCTGGAAGCGTAATAAACACCTTCCCCTACACCCCAAAAATAAACAAATAAAATAAACCTACCAGAATCTTTTGATAAGACAAATATAGTTTTAATATCTAAACCAGAAAAATATAAAACATAGAAAGAAAAACTATGGGCTAATATCATTAATTAACATTGACTCAAAAATTTTAAGTAAAATTCTTTCAGTTTAGAGCAGTTTATCCAAGGATTCATTCATTATAATCAAGTGGGATTTATACCATCCTTCCTCCCTATAACAAATATGCATAATTAAGCAAAGAAAATGTCCACATTTGTCCTTGTCTAAAAATGTATGTCTTATTCTATGTCATTAGTCCCTCACCTCTCTCTCAGGAAGTACCATGCTATTTTCATACTTTTGGATTAGGAGTTTACTACTGTATCAATCAGGGATCTCAAGTCTTTCAAATTTTTGATTTGCTTATTTATAGTGTTATTGTATAGATTCTTCTAGTGGTTTTGTGTGGAAACTGTCCAATTTGTCATTTCTTTTGGCACAATAATATTCTATTACATTTATCTATCATAATTTGGTTATTTTCCAAAATGTGGGCATTCCTTAGATTTCAATTTTTTGCTACTAAAAAAAAGAACTGCTCTAAATATCTTTGTGTATGTGGGTTCTTTCCTTCTTTCTCCCTTTATACCATTTCATTTGTTGATCTTATCATTTCCCATAGATAAAATTATCATCTCTGTAGATGATTCTCAGATCTCTTTATCCAACCATAGGACTCTCTCCTGATCTCTGGAGTCTTATCTGTTAGGCATCTCGAAAAAGATGTGTCCAAAATGACCTCATCATCTTTCCCCCCAAATCCTCCCTTCTTTCCAGTTTTCCTGATGCTTTTAAAGCTTCCACTTTCTTTGCTGTCACCCAGGCTCTCTATTTAGCTGTCATCTATACTCTGTACTCTCTTTCATGCCCCAAATCCAATCTGTTGCCAAGTCCTATGGATTTTACCATCTAAACATATCTTGTGCAATATGCCTTTTCTCTCCTGACGCTTCTGTCGTCCTGGAGCAGGCCTTAGTCACCTTATACCTGTGCTAGAATAGCCTTCTAGTGGATCTTCCTGCCTCTTCTTTCCCTGCTCTAGTCTGTTCTGCTATCAGAGTGAGCTTCCAAGGGATTAGGTCTGACCATGTCTCATCTCCTATTCAGTAAACCCTAATGGCCCCCTTTTACCTCTGAAATAAATATACAATCCTCTGTTTGACCTTAATAGTTCTTTATAACTGACTCCCCACCTGTCTGTTTTGGTCCTAGGCCATATTCCCCTCCAGATTCTCAGCAGTACAGTGAGTAGACCTCCTTGCTGTTCCTCACACAAGACACCCCGTTTCCCAGCATGGGGCATTTTCACTGGCTATCCCCCATGCCTTCTTTGATTTCCTTCAAGTCTCAGCTAAAGTGCCGTCTTCTGCCATCATCCTTTCTCAGTCCCTGTTAATGACAGTGATTTACTTCCATCCATTGTCTCCATTTGATGCAGGATATTGCTTGTTTGTTGTTTGCATGTTGTTTCACCTGCTAGAAGGTGAGCTCCTTGACAGCACATGATAACACTAGCACATTGTAAGACTTCCTCCATCTCTCTTTAAAGGAGAGGAAGTGGAGGTACTGAGTTTAGGTGGATTTTCTAAGGAGTTTAGCTATGAAAGGGAGGAGAGATAAAGGACAGTATCTAACAAGGAAGATAGGATCTAGTTACAGTTTTAAGGATGCATTTAAGACATGCACATTTTTACAGGTAGTAGAGCTGGAAGTTGTGGATAAGGAGATACAGAGAGGGGATGATAATGGGCTCAATCTATCAGGGAAGATATGAGGACATGAATTAAGCTTGCATGCAGAAGGTTTAGCCTTGGCAAGGAGAAAGGCCACCTCTACTAGAGCTTGGAGTGAAGGCTAAAGAGTAGGGGATGATGTCAGGGGGATGTGAGAAGAGGGAACTCGGTAAATAACTTTCAGAGCAGTGAAGTCTTCACCTGAGAGAATAGGGACAGGGTATGTTATGGGAAGCTTTAGGAGAGAAGAATAGAACAACTTCTGAGGTGAGAGGTACAGAAAGATGATTAATAGAGAGATTGCTTTGCTGCAGATAGGACCCAATTGAGGTTGGATGATAAAAATTTATATTAGACCTAAAAGAGTTTCCTGATCTCCTCTACTTCTGTTCAGGAGCATATGAATAAGAAGGAGGGAAGCAGATGGTGGGAATAATCCAGAGTTGTAGTCTGGCAAACCGTGAAGACAAAGGATTCAAGAGTAGAGAACATCAAACAAGTAGATTGGGAAGGGAAGATAGTATAGTCAGAGCAGGGGTGGTGGCCTAGGAAAATACTGAGGGATATAGAGTTTGGAGGTTACAGGGAGGATGAAGAGTAGGATTAGATGTATTAAGGCATAGGGAGATGGAATGATAAATGATAGATAAGGACTTTATAAATAAAGACAACTCTTTAAGACTCTTAAGTTGGAGAGTATTTGCATATCTGCCTTGGTAGAGGATGTTTCCTTCCTGAGAGTTCCCTAGATCAATGAAATCACAGATCTGGTAAAAGAAAAAATCCTTGGGGCGGCCAGGTAGCACAGTAAGAGCACCGGCTCCAGTGTTGGGACAACCTGGGGATCGAATCCAGGCTCAGACACTTAGCACCCACCCAGAAACACCTGGCTGTGTAACCTTGAGCAAGTTACTTAACCCCAGTTGCTTAGGGGTGGCCAGGTGGCTCAGCGAGTAAGAGCACCGGCTCCATTAACCCCGATTGCTTTTATAAAAAAAAATCCTGTTGAGGAAGAACAAAATTACTTTCTTGAAGGAGAGGTAGAGTCATATAGTGGGGGGAAATCCCCCCCCCCCCCACTGGTTTAGAGTCAAGTGTTCAAGGCTTGGCTCTACCACTTATAACCTGTGACTTTTATATTATGTCTCAGCCTCTGAGTCTCTTGTCTATAAAATAAGAATAAAAAAACATATATTGCCTACCTTAAAAGTTGTTGTGAGATTCAGATGACAAAAATATATCTTAGAACTTTATACACATAAAATTCCATATGAAGGTAAGTTTTTTTTTTACCTTGTAGTTTCTTACAGTTGCAAACTTAAAGGATTGTAATCAATGTGTGCTATTGATGTGTGCTTCCTTGTTTTACCAGAGGAAGCAGATAAAGGAAATCACAATGGTAGCAAATGCTACTACCACTAGTTTTACATAGATGGGCATGGTTTTCTCATCATGTACCTGAGTAATGGGCTTGGTTTATGAAATCCATTGGCTAGTTTGTGGCAGGAGAGGGACTTGAACTTGCCACATACTTAGAGTTTGCTTTGTAGATGGGATGTATATTTATCAACAGAAAAAAATTACAAGTACAAAGAAATAAGCAAAGAATACTATATTTTTAAAGTGTTTCCAAGTATGAAGAACCTGATTGAATTTTTATTAAATTGTGCTTGGATTTGGTTTGAAAGACATTTTTTATAGTAAAAGTAGAGAAATTTTCTTGTGAGAAAGTATACTCTTACTTATGAAGCAAAAGGAGATTGAAAGTCTAGTTTTCTTTATGCATTTTCAATCTGAGATGGTAAGCATTTAAAAATTAATTTATTAAGATTTATGGTTGTCCATTTATTTCAGTCATGTCCAATTCTTCATGACCCCATTTGGGGCCTTCTTGGCAAAGATACTGTCGTGGTTTGCCACTTCCTTTTCCAGCTCATTTTACAGAAGAGGAAACAGGCAAACAGGGTTAAATACCAACAGTATTTTTAAAACAATTACAATCTCAATGCAAATAAACATCTTTTCCCCTAGAATGGATACTTTAAAAGCTCAGTAAATGTGGCCTCCACTGTCCTTCTGGAACAGGCTGAAGTAGCTGTTTGATTTTGGCACTCTACCTCAAGGGGCATAATTACACATGCAGACTGGACTAAGAGATAAAGATAATGGAACAGAGTACCACATGGCTACATAATTTGATGTGTGGGCCCATCTCCTACCCCACCCATATCTATTCTATGTGGCTGAAAGAATTCGAGGGATAGAAGCTGAATAAGACAGCTGAGATAGTAACTGTAATAGTCAAATGGTACACATGCACAGGCGGAGGAGCATTCACATGTTTTACGTTTTCCTGCGTGAGTCTACTTTGAGTCTTCCAACTAAAGGGTAAATAACAGTTTCTTCTACAATTTGTACATTTAAAAAATCACAGTATTTTATGTTTAAATTATCTAAAATATTTATTTTTAAAGTTTCTTCAGAATTAACATTTTTAAAGCTATTGCACCCATGTGACATTAGCTTCCCTAATTCAACAGACTTTTAAAATTTCCTGAAACTAAATGGTGATGATTAAAAATATAATCTAAGGGGCGGCCAGGTAGCACCGTGAGTAAGAGCACCGGCTCCAGTGTCGGGATGACTTGGGGATCAAATCCAGGCTCGGGCACTTAGCACCCACCCAGAAACACCTGGCCGTGTAACCTTGAGCAAGTTACTTAACCCCAATTGATTTAAAAAAATATATATATATAAAATCTAAAATGTATACACAAATATCAAAATAAATAGACAAAGAGAACAAAAGGGGAAGAGTGCATAATGATTAAGTTGTTACAAGTGCTGTGACTTTAGACAGGTAATTTAACTTCCCTGGGTCTCAGTTTCCTAATTTGCAAAATGAAGAGCCTGAACTAGCCCTCCCCTCATGCCCAGATCTAAATCTATAAACTATGCTATTCTATATGCTGAAATTGCATATTCTTCTTACTCATTTGTTAACTGATAGCCAGGTATTGGTTTCTGAGTAGCCTGACGTGCATGTCTGAGTCTTGGGTCTACTTTGAGAATTACTGGGACCATCCTGTAAGTTTCAGGGTTTCTTTCTCTAAGTAAACTGAGGGAACTGCAGTGTCCCTTGTATACTATGGGGAATTATCAAGGAGAGTTAATTCCAAACCCATCTTACCACCATCCCAATTTCCTTTACTTTCTTCATGTTTCCTTCAGGAAGAACCTATGCCTTTTTTAAACCTTAATTTCTTCATGGTCTCAGTGGATTGGGTTCATTTTGCTACCTGCAATTCTGGACTCTATTTCAGTACTATGGCCTGCCACTTAGGAAGAGAATGATGAGTGCAGAAGTCACCAGGAACAGGTTATTTGGAATGGTAGAAGGCCAAGAATTGAGTTACATTTATAAAATGGGCTCTTGTGAAAATACTGCATAGTAAACTTTATAGTACTCTATAAATGTGAGTTGTTATTTTTTATAGAAATGAGAGGAAGAGGTTTTGGGGAGGAAGGTGTCAATGGAAGTGGGGAGATTTGGGGTAGAAATCTCAGGGAAGAAGAAGCATGCTAGTGTAATGTAGCATGGAATTTTGAATCTGGAAGGAGGTGGCCTGGCATGTCCTGGAAACAGAGTGTCCCAATTTCGGTACTTGGTAAGGTTTAGTTTCCTTACCTGTAAATTAGGGATAAGAATACTTAAGATGCCTATTTCACAGGAGTGTTACGAGGATCAAATGAGGATTTTTCATTATTTTGTAAATAAATGTGAATCTAAGCTATGCTGGCAGTAAGCAAGTCAAACATGCAGTTTTTACATTAGATATGCCGCTTTAAAATGCTACTAATTGAATTCAGTGTTCATTAAATGCACAAGACTTCACTCATACTTCAGGGAATGTAACATGTATATAGGTAAGTATGGTAAAAGGCAATTTGAGAAGGAGATAGAACACTCAACTATATATTTGTCCCAGAGGCACTAGGGATCCATTGTAACTTTTTGAGTGGAGAAGTAATGTGGTTACTCCTACATGTCAGATAATTTTCTTGACTCTGGGGGGATGAATTATAGACTTTGAGAGTTAGAAAGAACCTCAGAAGTCATATAGTCTAATAACCCCATCATTTTAAAGATGAACTTAAGTGACTTGCCCAATGTCATAAAGATAGTTAATACCCAAATCAGGATTTGAACCCAGATTCTCCCATTCCAGACTTTGGTTAACAACTTAGAAACAGGGACACCATTGAGGAAGCTTCTAAAATAGTCCAGGTGAAATGTGAGGAGGCCTTAGAATAAGGTGATATCATGAAGCAATGGCAAGTCAAGTGAAAGTTTTAAGACAGGAAAATGGGGAGACCTGGGCATGGTTGTAAGCAGCAGGTAAGGAGCCTCCCTCAGTTTCCAGTATTCTGCCACCAGGAAAAGGGCTGCTATACATAATTTTTCACATGTAGGTCCTCTTCCGTTTTTTTGATCTCTTTGGGATACAGACCTAGTAGTGGTGTTGCTGGATCAAAGGGGATGCACAGTTTTATAGCCCTTTGGGCATAGTTCCAAATTGCTCTCCAGAATGGTTAGATCAGTTCACAACTCCACCAACAGCGCATTAGTGTCCTGATTTTCCCATATCCCCTCCAATATCCAACATTTTCCTTTTTTGTAATATTAGACAATGTGATAGGTGTGACATGGTACTTCAGAGTTGTTTTAATTTAAATTTCTTTAATCAAAAGTGATTTTAGAGCATTTCTTCATATGCTTATAGATAGCTTTGATTGCCTTCATCTGAAAACTACTTGTTCATATCCTTTGACCATTTATCGTTTGGAGAATGACTTATACTCTTACAAATTTGATTCAGCTCTCTACATATTTTAGAAATGAGACCTTTATCAAAGACACTTGTTGTAAAGATTGTTTACCAGCTTCTTGCTTTCCTTCTAATCTTGGTTGCATTGGTTTTGTATGTGCAGAAGCTTCTTAATTTAATATAATCAAAATTATCTATTTTACATTTTGTAATGCTCTCTAATTCTTGTTTGGTCGTGAATTTTTCCATTCTCCATAGATCTGACAGGTAGACGATTATTTGCTTCTCTGATTTGCTTATGGTGTCGCCCTTTATGTCTAAATCATGTACCTAAAAAAGTGGAGGCCTTGGGAGGATTTCAGGGTTGTAAAAAGAGGCTGGCATGGTGGAGGTATATTCTAGGGTGAAAGGGCTTCAGGAGTGGATGCAAGTTCTAAATTGAGGAGGTTCCAGGAACTAAGGGAATTTCCAGTGTGAAGTGGCATGGTGTTGAAATCTAGAAAGTCAGAAACAAAACTGGAAGGAGTAAACTCTTCCATATTTGAATTCCAGCAGCACTCTGTAGCTTTATGACCCTTATAACTTTCCATCTTTTATAATAATAATTTTTTAAAATTAAAATTATTTACATTTAAATAATTTAAGTTTAATTTAAATGTTTCAATTTAATCTCTTTTTAATATCACCATAATTTCCCCCAGTATCTCACTCTTTCCCCCTTCCAGAGAGCTTTCATATATAGCAAATAATATATAAGTATATGTATATATGTGCATATATATAAAATAAATATAGACAAAGAAAGACAAAGAAAAAGGGGAAAAAATCAACATATGTTTATATAAGTCTCTCCAGGTTGTTATGAAGTCCTCTGCCTCCTCATTTCTTACAGCACAATAGTATTCCATTACATTCATTTACCACAACTTGTTCAGTCATTCCCCAATTGATGAACATCTTGATTTACAATTCTTTGCCATAACAAAAAGAGCCGCTATAAATATTTTTGTGCATATGGGTCCTCCTCCCACTTCTCTGATCTCTTTGGGATATAACCCTAGAAGTGATATTGCTGGGTCAAAGGGTATGCACTTATTTATAGCCCTTTGAGCATAGTTCCAGATTGCACTCCAGAATGGCTGGATTAGTTCACAACTCCACCAACAATGCATTAGTGTTCCAATTTTTCCACATCCTCTCCATCAATTCTAATTTTTAAGGAATTATTTCCTTCAATGAGCTTTTGTACTTCCTTTTCCTTTTGGTCAATTCTGTTTTTCAGGGGATAATTTTCCTCAGTAAGTTTCTGCATAACCTTTCCCATGCTACTATTTTTTCATAATTCTCTTGTATTGCTTTTCTTTTACATTATTGAAATTTACATTACATTTCTTTTCCCAGTTCTTCTTCTACTTCTCTAATTTGCTTTTTTTAATCCTTTTTTTCTAGGAATTCTTTTTGTGCCTGAAGACTAAATTACATTTTTCTTTGATGCTTCACATGTAGCATTTTGACAATATTGTTCTCTTCTAAGTTTATGACTTAATCTTCCCTATCACCATAGTACTATATATAGTCAACTTCTTTTTTTGTTGTTGTCTATTGCTCCTTTTTCTGCTTTTTTGAAACTTGGCATTTTTCTGTGAGAGTTGGGCTCTGGTCCTGCATTGTCCCAAGCTTTCTGTGCTGGGCCTCAAAGTCTTATTGCTGACTTTCACTGGGCTTAAGGGTTTAGCTGCCTGTTTTCACTAGAGGATAAGTTGTCCTTCTGGTTTGTTCTGGGGGGTTCAGCCTCCCTGTTGGCCTTCCTTGGGTTTAGCTCGGGTCTGCCCCAGGGTTCAGGCTTCTCTGCTGCATTGCTAAATCTAATACAATCTTTCTGGTGCCTGACCCTGCAGGAGAGCTCTGGTTGCTGGCTCAGGGGTGAGGTCCTGCTCTGGGTTGCTATGGAAATAGGGCCTCACCACTAACTGGCCCCAGAGGAGTAATCTTGTTGCTGGTCTGCCTCTGGGGCTCTGCTACACAGGCTCTCTCTGCTAGCAGGACTCAGGGAGGGGTCTCAATGTTGGCCAGCCCTGGGGTGGGGCTTCATTACTGATCAGAAATGGGGTCAAAGAACTAAAAAAAGAAGAAAATGTGAAATTTCTCATTGGAAAAACAAGTGACCTAGAAAATAGATCCAGAAGAGATAATAAAAGAGTCATTGAACTACCTGAAAGCCATGATTTTTTTAAAAAAATGGAGCTTACTATAAAATATGTAATATTTATCTAAAGCCATCAGCAAGCATTATCTATAATGGGGATAAGCTAGAAGTCTTACCAGTACAATCAGGAGTGAAGCAAGGATGTCTGTTATCACCTCTATTATTTAATATTGTACTAGAAATGTTAGCTATAGCAATAAGAGGAGAAAAATTAAAGGAATTAAAATAGGCAGTGGGGAAATAAAACTATCACTCTTTGCACATGATATGATGTTATACTTGGAGAATCCTAGAGAGTCAACTAAAAAATGATTTGAAATGATTACTTTAGCCAAGTTTCAGGTTATAAAACAAACTGACATAAATCATCAGCATTTCTATATAGTCCCAACAAAGTCCAGCAGCAAGAGATAGAGAAATTCCGTTTAAAATAACTATAGACAGTATAAAAGACTTGGGAGTCTGCCGACCAAGACAGACCCAGGGAATCTATGAACATAACTATAAAACTTTTTTCACACAAAGTCAGATCTAAACAACTGGAAAAAAAATATTAATTGCTTGTGGGTAGGCCGAGCCAATATAATAAAAATGACGTTTCTACCTAACTTAATTTATTCAGTGCCATACCAATAAAACTATCAAAAATTATAGAGATAGAAAAAATAATGAAATTCATCTGGAAGAACAAAAATTCAAGGATATCAATGAAAAAACTGCAAAAGAAGGTGGTCTAGCTGTACCAGATCTCAAACTGTACTATAAAGTGGTAATTATCAAAATGATCTGGTACTGACTGAGGAGTGGTGGATCAGTGGAATAGATTAAATACAGATTTCATTATAGCAAATTACTATGGTATTTTAGTATATGATAAACCCAAAGATTCAAGCTTTTGGAGCAAAAAACCCATTATTTGACAAACCTGCTAGGAAAACTGGAAAACAGTATGGCGGAAACTAGGTATAGACCAACATCTCATGCCATATACCAAGATCAGGTCAAAAAGGGTACATAATTGACTCATAAAAGGTGATACCATAAGCACATTAAGTATCTATTAGATTTATGGATGAGGGAAGAATTTAGGACCAAAGAAGATATAGAGAGCATTACAAAATGTAAAATAGATAATTTTCATTTTATAAAATTAATAAGTTTTTGTAGAAACAAAACCAATACAACCAAAATTATAAGGAATCCAGAAAATTGTGAAATTTTTTTTGTAACAAGTATCTCTGATAAAAGCTGCATTTCTGAAATATATAGAGAACTGAGTCAACTTTATAAAAATACAAGTCATATCCCAATTTATAAATGATCAAAGGATATGAACAGGCAGTTTTCAGAAAAGAAATCAAAACTATCTATAATCATATGAAAAATGCTCTAAATCACTATTGATTAGAGAAATCCAAATTAGGATAGTTCTGAGGTACCATATCATACCTATCAGATTGTCTAATATCACAAAAAAGGAAAATGGTGAATATTGGAGGGGATGTGGGAAAACTGGGCACTAATGCAATGTTGGTGGAGTTGTGAATTTATCCAACCATTCCGGAGAGCAATTTGGAACTAAGCTTCCAAAAGGCCATAAAATTCTGCATACCCTTTGATACATCAGTAGCACTGCTGAATGTATATCCCACAGACTCAAAAAAAGGGGAAAGGACCTATTTGTACAAAAATACTTATAGTTGCTCTTTTAGTGGTGGCTAAGATTTGGAAATCAAAGAGGTGCCCATCAGTTGGGGAATGGCTAAACAAGGTGTGGTATATGATTGTAATGGAGTTTTATTGTGCTATAAGAAATTGCAAGCAAGATGATTTCAGAAAAACCTGGAAAGACTTGCATGAGCTGATGCCTAGCGAAGTGAACAGAACCAGGGGAACATTGTACACAGTAGCAGCACTTTTGTTTGATAAACTGTGAATAACTTAGCTATTCTCAGCAGTACAGTGATCCAAGACAATTCCAAAGGACCCTGGAAGCATAGTATTTGCCTTTAGAGAAAGAACTACTATTGTTTGAATACATATTGAAACATACTATTTTTCACTTTCATTTTTTTCTTTTTGAGTCTTCTTGTACAAAATTACTAACATGGAAATGTTTTACATAATTACACATGTATAACTTTTATCTGATTGTTTACTTTCTTTGGGAGGGAAGAAGAGAGGGAGGGAGGGATAGAATTTGGAACTCAAAACTTCAAATTAAAATGTTAAAAAAATTAAAAAATAAAATGCTAGAGTACATTTGATCAACATGTTGAAAAAATCACATGGAACAAGGGGTAAGATGGGGCATCTTATATCTCTTCTGCGTCATGCTTGTTCTTTATCATTTTGCAGCATTCACCTTTTTTGGGTTGTTCTTTACATTTGCACTGTTGTAATCATGTATATTGCTTTTTTGGGGATTCTGCTTCCGCCTGCATCAATTCATATAGATACTTTCATCCTTCTCCGTTTTCATCACTTGTCATTTCTTACAGCTCTATAATATGCCATTATATTCATGTACCACATTTTGTTTAGCTATTTCCCAGTTGATAAAAATCTACGTCTGTTTCCTATTTTTTTTACTATCAGAAAAAAAGTTGCTCCAAATATTCAGATGAATATGGGGATTTTCTTCTTAACAATGACCTCCTTAAGGTGGAAGACTACAAATGGAATCTCTGGTTCTAAGGGTGTTGGTATTTTAAAAACTTTATTTGTATAATTCCAGATTGCTTTCCAGAATGCTTGTACTGTTCCTGCCTCCACCAACAATGCATTAATGAGCCTATTTTCCCCACAACACTTTCAACATTGACTATCCTCATCTTTCCCAGTTTGCAGGGTAATAATAATAAAAAGTAATGATAATAATCTGTGCATATATAATCCACGCTACTGGAATCTAAATGCTTTTAGGGGAGGAGTCATGTTTTTACATCCTCTACTGTACTTAATACAATGCTTTGTGTATAGTAGTAATTAAATGCGGATGTAATGAATGAATGAATGAATTCATTGTTGGACTGAAGTATTTCTTTAAAAATTTTTTTTTTTAGTTTTCAACATTGAAGTATTTCTTATATTCCCTTTTTTGTTGTTTTTTATGGTATTTGGAGGAAAACTTGAAAGTTGTATAATAGCAAACTATGTAGAAGTACATGTTGCAAAAATTTAATAAGCAAAATAAGCATAGGAGATAGGGACAGTAATTCCAAAAGTTAGAGAAAATAAAGAGCAAAATGGAAGAAGGAATAATTGCTTTGGTAGTTGCAACTGCCACATGAAAAGGTAGTAAAAGACTTTCTGAAATAGGTTTCCATCTTTCTGTGTGACAGACTTGTAAGATTTATTTGACAGACCAGAATGAAATAAGAACCCCACCAAAGGGCTGAATAGGTGCCCTGTTTGGTAAATGGGGGACAAATGCCAGGAGGTTTTAGTCTTCTTTTTTTTACCTCTTTTTCTTTTGTTCATTTTTGTCTTTCACTCTAGGAAATAGCAAATATTGAGGATTCCTCTTTCCATGTTACTTAGCTTTACCTGAAAACTGGCAGTTTGTTTTATAATCAACCCTGATTACATATCTGACCTTGACAGCCTAGATTCTAAAATAACAGGTGTAGACCATCTGATATTATATCTGTTCGTCTTGGTCATTGTGAAGTAACCACAATTGGTTACTTGTAAAGCAGGTTTGGCACATCAATACCACATTGTAAATGTTTGTATGAATAGCATAGTCTTAACTTTTTGTTTTGTTTCCCTAGCAAATAGGTCAAGGTGGTATAGGATAAATGTGACTTAGTGGAATATTACCTAGAATAGAGCTTTAAAAGAGTAGTCTTTTTGGTAACTCGAAAGTGTTGTAGGCTTATGGCTGAACTGTGGCCCGATGTTTGGTACTTTTTTTTTTTCCAGAATATAGCCCTTTTTATTTATGGGAACAGCTCCTGTTCAGTTCTTATAGTGCTCCCACAATGTTGGGGGGTGGGGCAGATGGGGGAATGAGAGAATAAAACAACCATAACCTCCTTTCGTTTCATCTAAACCAGACAATAGTGTGTCTCTGACTTTACTTTTCCTCTCTACCAAAGTGATTTCCCTGCCTTCTCTTCAGTTTTCCCCTCCCCATATGACATTATTTATGAGGGAATATGAATTTTAGTCCAAAAAAATAATAATTTGATTTTTCTTTCTTTCCTCATGATTCTTTTATCCCCCTTAGGTCTTTTGACCTTAGATTCTTTAGCCCTTTGATTTTTTTTCTTTGTCTTTTAATTAACTTTCAACCTATGTAAGAATTTTGGTGATCCTTTCTTATTGTAACAAATAACTTTGTATAGCTCTAAAATAGCCTGAGAGCATTGATTTAATTATTTAGTCTTTTCTTATCTGTACTTATTTTCTTATGTTTCTCTTTTCTGAAACTATAAGTAAAATGTAACACTCTTGGTTTCTTTTGCTGAAAGTCATTTGTCTTCTTTGTTCATTAGCCTGAACTTTCCAGAGCACTTTTTTTTTTGGTTTAGACCAATCTCCTTTGATTTTTAGGAATACCATACTGTGATCTATTCCTTGATTTCTCCTAAACAAGCCATGATCTTGAATGATTTGAGTTGATTTAATTTAATACTCATTCATCCAGTAAATAATGACAATAATAACTTTTACGTAGTACTTATTATGTACTGCACCCTGTACTAAGCATTTTACAATTATTATCTCTCTTGATCCTCACAACAACCCTGGGGGATAGATGTTCTTATTATCCCCTTTTACAGATGGGGATGCTGAGGCAAGCTATAGTTAAGTAACTTGCCCAGCATCACAAACTAGTGAGTGTCTGAGGCCATATTTGTACTTAAATCTTCCAGACTCCAGGCCTGACACTAAATCCAGTGGCCCAGCTAGCTGCCAATAAACAATTATTGAGAGCCTCCACTATGCTAAGCACTTGGGATACAAATATAGAAAAAGGAAGACAGTTCTTGCTATCAAGGAGCTTACTATCTAATAGAACTTTGAAGGGAAAGTTACTTGATGAGGGGGGCATGGTGGAGAAGGAAGAAAAGTCCCAGAGTAGTGCAGGCAGGTGAGAAATGAGATGTTCTGAACTGAGCTTGTATTCAAATGAAGATTTTGGAGAGTTTGTGGTAGTAAAACCATATGTAAGATGTTATTGATGAGGTCAAGTACCAACGCTGCTGGGATCTTGAGAAATGATGAAATTCTCCTAGTAATCAGCCTCCTGGGACATGGTGGAAAAGGCTGAGATATAGGTAAAAGCTTGTCCTTAGCTGTCTGCAGTATTTATTTTTTGATGGTTACATGCTAAAATTTGAGTTTGGTGTTTATTGCTACTTTAAACTTGGGGGCAGGGTGTTTACCAGCACTTTTGGACAATTTTTTGTATATTTTCTTAGTGTATATTGTTTGGACTTTTAATTCATAATTTAAAAAAAAATTATTTATTTTTGGTTTTCAACATTCATTTCCACAAGATTTTGAGTTACAAATTTTCTATTTTCCAGGTCAGTGGTTTTTCAATGAAATATTTGACATTGCCTTCTATTTTTTCATTTGTTTGGATCTGTTTTATAGTATCTTGATTTCTCATAAAGTCATTAACTTCCATTTGCTCCAATCTAATTTTGAAATAATTATTCTCTTCAGTGAGTTTTTGACATTCCTTTTCCATCTGGGCAGTTTGGCTTTTTAAGGCATTCTTCTTCTCATTGACTTTTTGGGCCTCTTTTGCCCTTTGAGTTAGTCTACTTTTTAAGGCATTATTTTCTTCAGTATTTTTGGGGTCTCCTTTAGCAAGCTGTTGACTCACTTTTCATGATTTTCTTGCATCATTCTCATTTCTCTTCCCAATTTTTCCTCCACTTTTCTTACTTGATTTTCAAAATCCTTCTTGAACTCCTCCATGGCCTGTAACCAACCAGTTCATGTTTTTCTTGGAAGCTCTTGATGCAGGAGTTTTGACT
Source organism: Petaurus breviceps papuanus (assembly GCF_028583685.1). Lineage (NCBI taxonomy): Eukaryota > Metazoa > Chordata > Mammalia > Diprotodontia > Petauridae > Petaurus > Petaurus breviceps. Next base: position 19,512,301 of record NW_027186304.1, read on the forward strand.
TTGATCTCTTCTTCTGGTTCCATGCTGTGATACTTTTGTTCCACAAAAAAGCATTCCGTGGTCTGATTGCCTTCCTCTGCTTGCTCATCTTGCCAGCCAATTGTTTGACTTTTGAGCTCTTTGCCACAGTAGAACTCTGCTGCCAGAGTGGAGAGAGCTGTGTCCCAGATTGCTGGGGGTTTTACAAATGTCAGATGAATGAGGAGGGTACCCTCCCTATAGTCACCACAAGCTCTGGCACATTGATGTTCCTCACCCCAGGAACACCACCTAAGACTGTGACTTAGATACAGGCAGGTCAAAACAAGAGCGATTACCCTCTGAATTGTCGCTTGGTCCCCCCACGATCTGCAAGCCAGGAGCTCCTAAGGCAGCCATGTGGCAGCAGCTGCAGCCACTGTGCCTCTGCTACCTTTCACCCCGGGGGCAGGGGCCAGACCTCGCTCTTCTGTCACCCAGTTCCAACAGAGCTCCCTACTGAGCTTTTACTTTGTCTTTGGTGTTTATGGGTTGAGAAGTCTGGAAACTGCCACAGCTGCTGGTGACTCACTCTCCTGAAGTCTGCTCTGGCCAGTCTGTGCCGCTGGTCGGGGCCGCCCCTGGTCTGGGCCAGAGCGACTCACACAGGTCTGCTCTTGGCCCCCTACTCTGTGCAATAGACCCTTCCTCTCAGCCTGCCAGGCTGGTTCAGTGGGGGATTTGTTTCTCTCTTTCACTTTGTAGGTTCTGTAGCTCTAAAATTTGTTTGGAGTCATATTTTACAGGTATTGGAGGTCATTGGTGTGGGAGCTTAAGCAAGTTCCACTTTTTATTCCACTATCTTGGCTCCACCCTAATTCATAATTTAAAAAAATGGAAACCTGTAATCTTTAGTTCATCTCGGTACATTCTGTCTTTAAGATTAAATTCCTTGAATTAGCAAAGTATAGAACTCATATTTTTTCCCAGTATTGTCTTTTTATTTTTCTCAGGCTTTCTTCCATCTTTATATTTTTGCGTTCCAAATTCTCATTCTCTTTTTCAGAGCCTATGTTGTTTGGGAGGGATTTGCTACTTTCTGTTATTTGTATTTTTAATATCTTCTTTGAGATTTCTACCTAATTTCTACTCATATATCTTCTTGCAGTTCTTGTATATTCCTCTATCTATATGTATATCTTCTTTAATATTCTTGTAATTCCTGTATTTTAAAAAATCATTCTGGAGTTTCCTGCTATTGTTACGAAAGTCCATTCCTTTCTGCACTAGATCATATTGAGAGAGACTCTGTTCTTGTGCACCCCCATTCATATTGGCTGCTTTCTGTTGTTCAGATGGTTAGGGCTAAGAAAACTCAGTGATCAAGTCCTCACCTCTCATTAAGAGTTGTGGTGAGTGAAGAAAGAGTCCAACAACTTTACTACCAAGAAGAAACTTTTGAGGGGATTGCATATATACTACTGTAGCAAAACTTAAAGTGGTCTCATTGAAACTCATAATGGGATATACGGGGTATTAGTAATGGCAGTCTTCTTCTTTTTTTTTTTTTTTTCAGCTAAAGAGAAACAAAGTTTATTAAAGATTTGCCACCTTGGGTAGACTCTTAAGGAGCCTAAGCATTTGTGATGCTTATATTGACAAGAGGGCCAGATTGCATCTCAGCTAGCTTGAATCTGAGCACCTTCATGAAGGCAAGATGGATCTTATATGCAGAAAGACTATAGGAGGGATGGCCAAGTAGGCTGGGGTGACTATGGGAAGGGTTTAGGAGAGTCTTGAGGAATCCAAGGAGGATCTTGATGGGATTGCGGTGACTAGAGGTCAGACTCCAGCAATCAAGAGAATGATATTTTGATGGGATCAATGGTGGGAAGCAGCTGGAGGTAATCCAGGGGTACTGTTTTTGGAGAGGTGCCTTTCTCTCCTTGTTCCCATCCTCCCTTCCTGCCCTGAGACCTTTTTATCTTATGGTGTCGCTGTGGTTTCACCTTTCTGTTCTCACAGGCCTGGGGTAAGCCATCCTCTTTTGGTTTGACCAAAACCCCTCTCAGACCTGTAGGGTGCTCCAACCATTAGAATGATGCTTAAATGGTCAGTTTTCTCACTCTGACTTATGCACAGGGTCTCCTGGTTGCCGCAGATGTCTCTTACTATTTTACCCACATTCCTAGGTTCACAGTGATTCCAAAAAGAATCCCGGGGAGTTAGCAGTCTGAAGAGGGGACAACTCCCATAGATATTTGGACTGTTGGAAACGAACAGGGTGCCTCCCATTCTCTGTAGTGGGGTTCCCCTTTTCTGATACTAGATCCCTGTGATGAGCCCCCAGATTGTGAGAAGCATGCTCACTCTAAACAGAGAACAATAGTCATGATGCCGGGAAAGTTCTTATTTTATTTTAGCTAATTATTCTACATTCCCAGTGAATGGGTCCCTCCAGAATGGAGAACACTTGTTTTTTAATAGTATTTATTTAGTGGGAAGAATTTCCTTTCTCTCCTTTTTAAAAATGCCTTTATTTGATGATGATTATTTATTTAGCTATTCTTTGCCACCACAAAAAGATCTGCTAATAAACAATTTTTTCCCAATACTGCTGGGTCAGATGATACATACAGTTTCATTGCATTTGGGGTATACTTTCAAATTGTTTTTCAGAATGGCTGGATCAGTTCATAGTTTTCTCAGTAGTGCATTAATAATAATGATGATGATGATGATAATGATGATTTACACAGTGCTTACTGTATGCCGGGCACTTTGTGCTAAGTGCTTTACAATTATTATCTCTTCTGATCTTCATGATAACCCTGGGAGGTAGGTGCTATTATTATCCTAATTTTACACATAAGGAAACAGACAAGTAGAGATCAAGTGACTTCCTCATGGTCATACAACTAATAAGTTTCTGAGACTGGATTTGAACTCATATCTTCCTGTGTACAGACCTGGTGTTCTATCCACCACATCACCTAGTTGCCCACACAATATATCCTAGCTGCTCACATGATTATATACCCTTTTCTCAGCCTCTTAAACATTTGTCATTTTCCCTCTTTGTTATTTTTGACAATTTTTGACAAGGAGGTGAGATGGTACCTCAGAGTTGTTTTAATTTTCATTCTCTAATTATTAGTGATTTAGAGCATTTTCCCCCTAAATAACTTGAATTTCTTCTTCTTAAAACTACTTTTTTATATCCCTTGACTGTTTATCAATTGGAGAATGGTCATTTAGACCTATTGATAGTTTTAATAATAGTTGACAGTTATTTATAACTTGCCAAGTTGCCTTCCATTTTAGTTATATTGTGTGTATAAATAATTTTTTTTTGTGGGCTAATGTCTGAACCTCGCTGTCATTTATAACATTTCTTCCTCAGGGAAAATATATTCTAAACAAATGACTTGGAAATGAATTTTGAAACTTTAAAGTAATTTACAAACGGAGTGGAATGGGGTGAAGGGGGGGAGTAGGAAATTTAGGTAGAGGCTCCCTGAAGCTTAGAGAAAATAAAAACCATGATTGTTATTATTTAGGGAAAATATCACTAATGGGAGGAATTAAAAAAAAAAGCATCATTTCTGTAGCTACCCTACAAGGATTATACTTTATTTATTTATTTTTGCTTTTTGGAAGGCAATTGGGGTTAAGTGACTTGCCCAAGGTCACAAGGCTAGTTTTTGTGTTAAGTGTCTGAGGCCGGATTTGAACTCAAGATCTCCTGACTCCAGGGCCAGTGCTCTATTCACTGTGCCTCCTAGCCACCCCAGGATTATACTTTATTAAAGAAAATTAGATATTATAATATAAACTCTGAAGCTACCCTCCCAAACACCAACACCACTTCCCTCCACTGGAAATTTGGGTCTTTGAAGCACAGCTGCTACATTTCTGCTTTCAGTTCTAGGGTTAAAACCCCGAAAAATTGATTGATATCTTTCTTATGATGTAGTTCGGGAGCGCCCACTGATATGCTTCTTATAAGTACCAGTTAATAGTAATTAATCAGTTAAACTTAATTAGCTTTCAGAAAGGGGTATTTCCTGAGGTTGTACAATAAAGAGCAGTCAGTATAAAGCATTCCAAACACTTTCCCAACCCCAACTCCAGTGTGTCATATGCTGCTCTCAGAGTCCAAGGGAAAATGGGCTCAAGTTTAGAGAGTATCTGGCAAAAGAGGAGCTCATAGTTCCTGGAAGTCCATTTGTTGGAGTTCTTAAGATATTCCCCTTAGGTATGGTGCAGTTTTGCTGCTGGATTCCTTATAGATCCTTGAATCTGCCTTGCCTTATGACATCCACTCTATCCTCAGCTCTTCAACCAAATAATGTCATTAGCTGTTTCTGTCTCAGGAGCACTGCTAGATGCCAGTGAAGACTTTGGTCTTCCAGAGTTCACAAGGTCCTACTGTAGTCAAGAAGGGGAGTGGGGAATCACCAAGGTTGAGACCCTCTCTCCTCCTCAGGAGCTTGGCTGGAGAAGCTTCTGCCACTAAGCTACTAGACTCTTGAATCCCCAGGTCCAAATTATGTGAATAGTTTCATGCAAACCTCACAGGATGTGACAAAGTCTCTCAACTACTTGGAATAGACTTTCTGGTATTCTTAGTTGAAAACTCCAGTTGAATAATTGATTCTTTGCTTTAGTAGAGATATATCCATGCCTGTTCCCACATAGTTCCAGACGAAGGCAATTACTTTTAAGTAGGATGGGGTAATCACTGGATACACAATCTTGTATCATCTTGTTATATTAATTTGGCTAACTTGTTCCTTGTTTTTAGCTCTTTTAAGTTTAGTAAACATTTGTTTGAAAAAGTATTTCTTGAGTGCCTTTCTACTTCCTTGTTGTGTTCTAAATGGGATTAACAGGTATTTAGGTGGTGGTCAGAACTAGATTGGATCCAGGAAGAATGGGAAGCTTTTCAGTGCTGTCCTTGTAATAACTTTTTTCCCTTTTTTGATTGATATAGCAGCTGCTTTTACCTCAACAATTGCCATGAAGGATTTTCTTAAAGTAAAATAAAAGCTACTTTTGGGGCAGTCAGAAAGGTAGCTGATTTTTTAAAAGTGTTTTTTTCTTTCCTAATTTGTGTCCTTAAAACAAGGTCTACAGGCATTGCCTGATTCCCATTTTGAAAACCCTTGAATGAGAGGTTTATTACTTTTAATATATTACTTCCTTCAGTAATTACTAGGTTATTTTTTTGCTCTTTAAAAGTCTTATATAAACTGGACTCTTCTCAGCAATGCAGTGATATGTCAATCCCAAAAGACTCATGATGGAGAGAGATGTCTACAATCAGAGAAAGAACTAGGAAGAACTGAGTTTGTATCCAGATTGAAGCAAACTTGCTGATCTTTTTCCTTTTCTTGTTTTGTTTTATTTCCTCTTTACCATTTTTCATTCCATCTGATACAATCCGTCTTTATAACCTGACTAATGTCTACTGTGAAAGTATTTACAGACCCTATACTTGACTGTATGCTGCCATGGCAGGGAGGAAAGGAAGGGGGACAGAGTGTGAAACTCAAGGAATTGTGGAATTGAATCTTGTAAACTAAAAGTAAACAAACAAATTAATTTTAAAAAAGGGAAAAAATAAAATAAAATAGTCTTATATAAGAGCTGACTCTTTATAGTATTTTTTATGTAACTATTTCTTCCTCCTGTATTTATGACCCTGGTTGATAACTATTGCTTAAATAATATCTGTAAAGTATTTTGCAAATTTTCAGCTGCTATAAAATGTCGATTATTACCAGTACTCTTTATTATCCCTGAAAATATCTCTGGCTAGAGGCAGGTAGATTATATTTTGGTGTACTAGTCAGCTTAATTATTTAGAAAAAAAGTTGCAAGATGGTAGAAGAAACTGTGATGCAAGCAAGGATAAACTTTTAAGATGAAAACAGAAGAAAGAAAATTCTCAAGTGAAAAGAGATACAGGAAAACCATTCTAAGCTTACAGAACTTTAGAACAAAAGTTCTCACAAAAGCAGCAACAAAGTTGTCTGTAGGGACAGTTAGTAGGTCAGCACTAGACAAGTAAAGAAGTGAGTAAAAAAGAAAAAAAAAAGGGTGGTGAAGTAGGTTGGAACAAGTCCATGGAGGGTTTTGAAAAGCAACGAGGACAATTGTGCATGGGATCCTGAAATAAAAGTGAAGTCAGTAATTTTCCATGTAGCTACAGCCTTCTGCAGTTGAAAGGCCAAGTTTTAACCAGTGATCTTTTGGAGAAACAGCACTTGTCTGGAGAGTTATGAAGTTTTAGCAGTGCAAATATGTGATCAAAACCATATTTATAATATGTAGATCTTTAATGCCATTTAGTTATACCTAGTGCTGGTTTTAATTGATACCACTTCTAATTGATACCATACTTCAATAGGGCAATAAGGTTTTATGTTGATAAAATATAGAATATTTTATTGTATGCCTGTGGATAATTGTTTATATAATACTGAATTTGCCTTTTTCCCCCTGTAAAATTAATAATCACTTTTAAAATTGGACATTTCTACTGGGTCACAGTAGAGAGATTTGAGAAATCACAATAGAAAGCATATGCTATTTATCCTGAACCAAATGCTTCCTTGTTCTTAATTTGGAAACAGCAGCCCCTGCCATGCAGACCAAATGGAGGCAAGCTAAATTCAACCAGTTAGTTTCTGCTTGGCTATTGGTCGAGATTGCTATTTAAATATTCCTACCCCATAGCAATTCCTCCCTGTTGCCCTGCACTTTTAAATATTTTCGTGCATTATTCTCTATTTGTCCTTAATGTTGAGAAGCATAGTTGGGATGCATGCCTTAAGTGCATGGCATAGCATCTAAATTCTTAAAGGAAAGGTTAAATGAGTTACAGAGAAAAAGAGACAGTAAAACTTTTAGTGGGGGAACTCAGTTTATTCTTCTCAGTCCTAGATTTATCTAACCTACTTTAAAGAAGAAAAGATTTCTACAAAGTATATTATCAGATATTAAGAGGAAAACATAATTACCTTAACTTAGAAATTTCAAAACTAATAGATGCAGTGGGTTCTTGGTTTCCAGGGACTATGATCTATAAAGGTAAATACTCCCTTTTACTCCTTGAGTCTTTGCTTCTCCTCCTCTCCCCTTCATGTTCCTACCATGTCTTCTTTCCTTACCTCCTGCCAAATGTTTGGTCCACCCATTCCCACCCCATGAGAAGGATCCTAGAGTACCCATTTTGTTATTATCTTCTAGTCTTTCCAACAGTAGCAGGCCAAAGACCCTCAAACTCTCAGGCTCAGGCTGCAGGCACAATATAATTGTTTGGAATGGGTCCAGGCCATAGTGAGCCACTTATTTTCTATTTTTGTTGGCTAATATCTAAGTTGGCAAAAAATTAATTAGGGAAATGTATTCATTTTTGAAATGCTAAATGGTACCTCAAGAACACTTTGTCTCTATCATAGAGCAATTGACAACTTTTTTTTCACTTTATCATTCCAGGTTGAAGTAGCATTTTAGAGAAGTTAATGTGTATGCTTAGCTACTCCAAACTTAAGTCACTGCTGTTCACCACTTTAGGAGTTCACTTATGGCTTGTTCAATTTCCTTTTCAAAGAGAGAGAGGGCTTAACTTTATTTCCTGTTCCATTAATCTGGGCAATTTTTAATTTTGTAAATTCATTTCATTTAGATTGCCAGTTTTATTGGCATAGTTGAGCAAAATAGTTCCTAATAATTTCATGTTTCTGTCTGGTTGTAAATTCATCTTTTTCATTTTTGATACCAGTAATTTGACTTTTTTTCTTTCCAAAAATCAGATTAGCTAATAGTTTATTTTTTTTTGTTTGATTTTTTTAAACCCAACTCCTAATTTTGTTTATTCAGTATTATTTTTTCTTCCAGTTTTGTTAGTCTTGTCTTTGATTTTCAGGATTTCTATTTTGATGTTTAATTGGGGTTTTAAATTTGTTGGTTTTCTAGTTTCTTGCATGCCCAGTTCACTGATCTGCTCTTTCTCTCTTTTATTGATGAAAGTGTTTAGAGGTATGAATCTTTCCTTAAGTACTGCTTTGGACTGCATCCCCCAAATTTTGGTATCTTGTTTCATTGTTGTCATTGTCTTTAATGAAATTACTTGATTGTTTCCATGATTTGATCTTTGACCATCCATTCTTTTGGATTTATTTACTTTCTAATTAATTTTTAATCTTTGCTTTCAAGGTCCTTTATTGAATTTAATTTTTATTGCCCAAAGTTATACAGCTAATATATGTCAAAGGAAGACTGTGAACCTAGGACTTCATGAGGCCATGTCCACTATTTTACACTGATATGTATGATTGGAAAAGGAAATGGATTAGTCAGGTAATAAGAAAGAGGGATATACCAGTTTGAATGCTGCATTTGTATCCATGAAGTATTAAAAGATTCATAAGAAGTCTTCTAACAAAATGGTTATTTCCTCTTTTGATTTATGGTAGAATATAGCCAAGAATTGCACAGAGAAGACATAACGCTCTATGCAAAATAACCAACCAATTTTTGTTTTATCATTATATTGTCCAAGCTCCTGGATCAGCTAAGGTATAAGTGGACAGATCAACTTTGTCAAGGAAGAAGGACATTTCATCATATGAGCCTGGAGTAAAAGATGGTTGAAGAGAGAGGTTTTGTGATATGGAGAATGGGAGATAAGTTATGAAAGGAGATAAATTCTGCAGTGAGACATTTGTAGATTGGGGCTTGGTTAGGTATGTCAGCTTAGAGCATGTAGATTGGTTAATAGAGAAAAAAAGTAAAAGGTATAAACAAAACCGTGTATTTAAAAAATTCACTTCCTTAAGTGATACAAGAAATGAAATATTGAGGCAAATCCTGATCCAGTAAGATGAAGAGAATTAGGGATGAGCATTGAGTTGATCTGGTTACTTTGAATTTACTGCAAGGGTATAGGATTTCTTTAGCAAATGAATTGTTGATGCAGCAAATGGAAGAGAAAGTTGAGGACTGCAAGTGCAAAAATGGTTGGATTTGGGAGCAGTTCATGCCTACTAACCATTGGTTGAGGAATCCTTTTACTAATTTGTTATTTTCACTTAATTTCACCTTCCAAATCAATAGAAGATCACTGGGTATAGATAGGATATCAGGCAGTGCTTTGTGTATTATATATAAATGAAGAGAAGTGACAAGGAAAACATGGCTATTTTTTAAAAATATGAAAATACTGAATAATTACGAATCTGAGGAGTCACATTTCAGCCTATGTGAATAGTATGTATTACAAACTAAATGTAAAACTGGCTGTTCTTGGCCTTTAGGGCAGCTAGGTGGTACAGTGGATAGAGCTATGGGCTTGGAAGCAGGAAGATTCACCTTCATGAGTTTAAATCTAGCCTCAGACACTTTACTAGCTGTGTGAGTGTGGGCAAGTCACTTACCCCCCTGTTTGTCTCAGTTCTTCATCTGTAAAATGAGCTGTGGAAGGAAATGGCAAACTAGTATTTCTGCCAAGAAAACCCCAAAATGGGGTCACAGAAAGTCAGACATGAGTGAACAATCTTAGCCTTAGAATGATTAACTAAGGCTTAAAACTTTTGGAGAAATAGATCTTGTTTGACCTCTAACCCACTAATATCCTAACTTAGAAGACTGACATTGGACTTTAAAAAAATATGATTAAGGTAATCTCAACATCATTTGTGGTTTATTTATCCAGATAGTTGCTAATGAAACCCATGATTGAAAAAGCAGTTAATCAAGTTCCATGTTACTTGTATTTATCAAACTAAACATTTAGAAGATTACTTTCTTTTTTCTCTTGATAACGATAGATATTGTCTCAGTAGATTTGCAAGAGAGGAGAAGACAGAAGAAATATATTCTGGAGCAGAATTAGGATACAGTAACAAAAATATTTCCAATTATATTGCTAGTTTAATCATCTAGTTCATATCATTAAACCTCCAAACTTCTCAGCTTTCCTATCTCCAAAATGCAAATTATATGTACTTTGTAGCAATGTTGATCTTTAATTAATGGTTATAAAATGCTTTGAGCTATTTGGATGAAAGTCATTTTAGTTTGAAGTGCTGTGTTAGCAATCATTCTAAATAAGTACTTTGAGGGTTTTCACTGGATATGACTAATATAGAATTATTGATTTAGAGGTTATTGTTGTTTGTGTGTTCTTGTGGTAGAATAGGACTACAGAACTCTAGCAAAGAGGTTTTCCCTCCTATTTTCTCTTGGATGAATGGGGACTTCGAGAGACTTCTTTCCTCCCAGTAGCTATGTTTATGAATCCCAGGCCTTTCCTCACCCTCTTTGACTTCTTTATTGGTACGCCTTTTCTGCTTCCTAGTGCCCTGTCGTTGAGCACATAAAATTCATATAGAAAACTTGATTTTAATAGCTTGTGAGAACATTTTATATAGCGACGAGATATCCCAGAGGTGCAGTTGCATATTTGTTTAATTCAACAGAAACTTGTTGAATACCTGCTAGCACAAGGCAGTGGTTGAGGTCTTATATAGAGTACAGAAGTGAATATTTCGCGATCCCTGTGCTCCAGGAATTTATAATCTGTCAGGGAGAATGAAACAAGAATTCAAATAAATATGGTACAAGAAGGAACAGTAGGCCCTTAATAAATGCTTGTTGACTGACTATTAAGTAGGACAAGAATGGTTTAAAAGTACTAAAAGGAGTCAAAGGAAGGAAAACTTAAATCCCACTGGGGACTAATGGAAGCTTTGTAGAAGAAGTTATATTTAGAGTGAGGTCAGAGAGTGTTGAAAGGATTTTTATTGGCAGAGATGTGGAAAAGAGGGCAGTAAAGGGATAGGGGAAAGGTATGGGGAATACTGAGGAAACAATGAGTTTGCTCAGGTTTTATATACTTAATTCTAGTATAGCCACTGCAGGAGAATGCATACTTATTAAAAGAAATCAATCACTATTCCTTCTAAACACTATGTTTATTTTTATTTAGTATAATTAAAGCCCTTCTGGATGGCCTAGTCTTCCTCTATAAAGAAGACAAAGGAAAAGTGTTTTGGACTGAAAAGTCAGACATAGTGAGTGGAACTATAGGATAGTTGACTGATATGACCTTTTCTAGGTATGGTTTTGTTGATTTGATAAACTTATTACTTTCAAATGACTCTATTTGTATCCTTATTTTTAAGATTTGTTCTTTTGTATTTGTATTTTTAATTTGCACTTTCTTGAGATTTGACCATTATTTTCTTGGGCCTCTCTTCCATCCTCTACTCTCCCTACCCAAGAGGAGTTCTTCATTGCTATTCTGACACCTATACTTTTGGTTTATTAATGAGAAAATGAGATTTTTTTTCTCCCTTGAAATGAGTTCACCTCTAACTTCTATTCAAGTAGTTGTTCAATGGCATGGCTCTTTTCTTCAAATGTTCTTTTTCCTACTTTGGTCAACTTTTATCAGTCTTTATCCTTTACTTTGCTGATTGTTCAGAGGTTTCTTCCTAGCCCTTGCTATTTTTTTTGTTCCCTCAGAACTCTGGTTTAGTGGAAAACTGTGGTCTCTGGCCACATTGTCCTCATTAGAATATGAGCTTCTTGAGGATGGAGACTGTCTTTTTCCTCTATTTGTATTCTCAGTGCTTAGCACAGTGTCTGGCACATAGAAGGTGCTTAATAAATGCTTATTGATTGATTGGTTGATGGGGAGACTCTTAGAAGCTACTTTAGTTTTACTTATTCTCACTTTTCCAAGTTCTGCTACTCTAGGTTTCACTCCCCTCTCCGAGTCTGACTTTCTTCAATTCCTGGACTAATTCTGAGTGGATCTCAAAAAGGGTTTGGGAGCAGGACTAAAGAGAAGCTTTGTTAAGTGTTTGCGTTTGGATCTCTTCTCCTTCTTTCTCTCCCTCCTTTGTTGGCTCTATTTGTCTCTCTGCAATACAGCACTAACCTAGTGGTCAGTTTTCTTCCCTGAAATTCCTCTACTATTTGCCTCTCCTTCCCTCCTTGCTTTGCCCCTCCACTCTCACTTTTGGACATTTTGAGTTTGCAGTGTTTACAGGACTTCTAGCTTAAGGTGCCTAATGTGCAATTGGAGATGCAGGACTGTTGGGAAAGAGAGAAGTTAGGCCTGGAAGAATTGATCAGAGAATCATCTGCATAGAGATGACAAGAGATGACAGATGAGTGCATCAGAGCTGACTGAGATGACCAAGTGAAATCGTAAAGAGGTAGAGGAGTGCCCAGGACAGAACTCTCTGGGGCATCCACAGTGGGCATATCCTGGATGAAGATTCGACAAAGGAGAGTGAGAAGTAGTCAGACAGGTAGCAAGAAAACCAGGAGACAGTGGTGTCACAAGAGGAGAGAATAACCAGGAAGTGTGGTCAACAGACAGTTGGAAGGAACAAGAAGACAGTATGATGCTGCAGAGAGGTTGAAAAGGAAAAGTGAGAAAAGACCTTCAGATACGGCAGTTAAATATTTTTGAGAGAGCAGTTTCAGTTGAATGATGAGGCTTCCTGGAGGCCCAATTGCAAAAGGTTGAGGAGTGAGTGAGAGCAGAGGAAGTAGAGACATTGAATGCAGACTATTTTTTGAAGGCATTTGACTGAGAAAGAGAAGGAAGGATGTAGGGCAGTAGCTGGAGGGAGACTTGGGGATGTTGGAATGAAGCAGTAGAGGGGGAAAGGTTAAAGATGAGAGGCAGAGAGAGAGAGAGAGAGAGAAAGAGAGAGAGAGAGAGAGAGAGAGAGAGAGACAGGGAGAGACAGAGACACAGAGGATAATTCATGTTGATTGAGGTTACAACTATTAAAGAAAGCAGAGGAGGAATAGGACCAAGTGCACATATTGTAGAGGTGTTTGCCTTGTCAAGAAGGACCACTTCATTGTCAGACACATGAGCTAGAGTGAGCTCAGGTTGAATGGCTTTAATTCCTTTAGTAAAGTAAGGTAGAAGGTCCTCAGCTGAGAGGAAGGGGGAGATATGGGAGGCTTGAGGAGAGAGGAAAAGAAAGATTAGAATAGTTTTTGTGTGTGGTGAGATAGGTAACCAGTTAGGAAGGAATAAAAGTACTGCCTTCCTACAATGAGGAAATTGAATAATGTGGATTATAATCTGCAGCACAGTTGCATGATATCATCTAGCTCCATTCAGCAACCCATGAAGAAGCAGATGGTAGGAGTAATCCAGGACTGAAGCTTAGCAAGAGTTGAATGGCGATAGGACTAGGGGTGGGACTCTACAAGTTCAGCACGCATCCCTTAAGTGTCTGCTATGTACCAGGCACCATGCTAAGTGCTAGGGCTTCAAAGAAAGGCAAAAAAAGTTCCTGGTTTCAAGAAACTCACTCTAAAAGAGTGAGACATCATATAAACATTCAGCGATAGAGGATGGTGTAAAATTGAAGTGGCTAACTATAGGATCAAGATTGGAAAAGGTGGCAAGTAGAGTAAGAGTAAACTAATGGCCTGAAAAAGTCCTGGGAGGTAGAGGGATTGGAGGTCTCAGTAAAGGTAAATGAATAGAGATACTGGAGGTTCCAGTGAGGGCCAAGAATAGGTTTAGGAGGGGCAAGCTAGAGGGATAGATCATCCATAGATCTAGAGCTGGAAGAGATCTTGGAGGGCATCCAATACAAACCTCTCCTTTTATGGATGCAGATTATAGTTAGGGGAATGTTAGCATTTTCAATTAAGAGCTAGGGCACATGTATAATGGTGAGATCCAGAGTGTGATCATCCCTATATTAACTGAGGAGGAGTGAAAGAGTAGGTCATGAGTTGAGGAGGTTGAAGAGCTAGCCATATCTCATGTTGAGAGATACAGCCTAGATTCTACTTTTTGACTGTATAATTTTTCAGTCACCCTTTCAAGAACATAGATAAAAGTTAAGTAAAAGTCCAAGTAATAACTACATTATTAAGTATTAGGATATCTGTTTACAATTAGGACTATACTTATTAAAGACATAAAGAGGACATTTTAAATTTGACAACAAATTTTTCTTTGGAACCATATTTAAGTGCTTAACTTCTTTAAATTAATAAGTTACATGACCTTATTGACTAGAATGTGTATACCCTGGTCTTATCCATTGGTCCCTATATACTTCTAAGAGCCGGTGAGACTTGATTTTGGGCGCTGGTAGCCTGTTTCTTTTTTAATAAGGAGATTTAAGAAAGATTTAAATATGTCAGCTTTAGATTGGGTGAAGTGATTTCTCTGAGAAGTTAAAGCCAGGGCACCGTACTCTCACAACGAGGGCTTTCCTTGAATTGTGAGGGTAGAACAGCTTGCTTTTTGAGATGGAGTCTCAGGTTATCCAGTCATGTCATAGGCAGTCAGTATTTATGCAACATACCATATATAGAAAAATTGGGCACTATTGGGTTCCAAAGAAATAGACAGAATAATTCCTGCCCTTAGGGAGCTTGTAATGTAGCTGGCAAAATAGAATTTAGACAGATTAAACAAATTACATTTTTCCTATAGTATTTAATTTGCAAACAAAATAGCATTCATTACATATATCACTTCCACCAGAGTTTTACATCAGTGCCTCCTTGTGGTGTGGAGATGACTCAGAATTCTTTAAGGATGCTACCAGCAGAATACAAGCTCTGGAAAATCCTACTAAACCTGAAAGATCTTCACCCAAACAGCCCAGCAAGGTTGGGAGAGCACCTTCACCACTTGCTAACGAGTTCTTTGGCCACAGCAATTTATGAATTTAATATACTTAACATGTGGGAGAATTTTAGCCAAGATGACAGAGTGGGAGGAGGCAGTACTCAGCTCCTCCCACAACTACCCTAACACTGATCTCAGAAGAATGTGGGCCAGGTAGTGATTGGGAAATAAAATGAGAAACTTCAGTGGGTCATCTTTCCAGCCCGATATCACAGATTAATCTATAAGTGATCAAGACAGGAACTGTGTTCTAGGCCAGGGTCATGGATTCAGTGCCCAGAGCTCTTATGTAGGCCAGCATTTTGGGAGATTCCCAGAGCTAATCACAGATTTAGCTCAAGGCCCAGGCTAACAGGTTAGGGTTCCCTAAGAGGGGCCTGAAGTTTATACTCAGTACCCAGAGCTCTTGAGTTAGGTCAGCAGCGTAGGAGCACCCAGAGCTAGTAATAGCCCAAGCCAAAAGTGGACCCCCAGAGAGGCAGGGAATGTGTGCTAAGTGCTCAGTTCCCTAGGGTGGTATCATCCAGATCCTGAGCAGATGGTGAATTGTGACCCAGAATAGCAGATCAGGAGGGTTTCCCAGAAGGACCAGAATCAGACACAGCTGTGAAGGAGCTTGCAGTTAGGCCAACAAATGCCCAGAGCAAATTGCTGGCAGAATGACTAAACAAAAAAAAATTTTAAGAGGGAAGATTTGGAAAGGAAATGGAAGCCATAGAGGAGAGAATAACAGCTTAGAACAAGAGGTACAAAACCTTACTCATCCAACAGACTCCCTGAAAATGAGAATGAACCAAAAAGAAGTTTTAAGATAAGAAGTAAAAACAGTGTTACAAGATTAGGCCTGGTGATCTTGAAACCATCATGACAGTTTCCCTTTAAGGGAAGGTATAAGGTTATAGAACATACTTATGGAAAAGTATTGATAATATTTTTCAAAGGTTGGTACAGATGTATCCTCAAAATAAGATTTTGTCTAATACCAGATTTGTTTTTCTTCCTCATATGCAAAACCCCCAAATAATATTTTGTCTAATACCAGCTTGTTTTCCCCCTGATAAACACCCTCCTCCATATAATGTTTTACCCTGACCCCTAACATGCAGATGGGCCATTTACTGTAGAGGCCATCCAAAATCAGAATATGAGACCCCTCTCTCAAAAAAAGTGCCTGCAGAAGGACGGTTTGGATCATACCCTCCCCTCCAGTGGGAGCACATTTTCCCACTGGAGCATTCCCTTTCTTACTGAATGAACCTGTGTCTCTGCTCCCCAATGCAGTGCTTCTCTCATGTGAGTTATATATTTGATGTTACTGTGTATGTATGCCTTGAATACATGAAAAAGACTTAGCCTAAAAGGGCCAGGGTCTCTCATTGCATCCTGGGTCATCTCCAGTCATCCTGATGAATATCTGGTCACTGGATCCAGATGGCTCTGGAGGAGAAAGTGAGGCTGGTGACATTGCACAGCACTCTCAAATGAAAATCAACTGCAAGTCATGTCATCATTTCCCTGATGCCATGGTCCTCTTCAAAAATGAAGGACAAACAAAGCTTGCAATAAAACTTTACATAGAACCGATTTCCATTGTTTTACACGCTATTCTCAGCATCTGAGTTAGTTCAAGAGTTATTTTTCCTGATGTCCTTGGCACCCCCCACCCCCAGGCATTTCCCTAGACCAGGGGTGGGGAACCTGTGGCCTCAAGGCCACATGTGTTCTTCTAGGTCCTTGGGTACAGCCTTTTGACTGACTCCTTTTATTAAGGGAATTTGTTCTGTGACATTTAGGTTTAGTCAAAAGGTTGCACTTGAGGACCTAGAGGATTACATGTGGCCTTGAGGCTTAAGGTTCCCCAACCCTGCCCAAGACATAAACTGGACACCTGGATAAGGACTTATCTTATCTATGGCTGCTCCTATACTGGGGAGTATGGCATTGTGAGACCAGTTGTAGAAAGCATAGATCAATATGGAAGTCCTGTATCCTCTTAGGGGGGATTCCTTTATATCAGAGAACTATCACAAAGCACAGTCAAATGATTGAAAAAAATTAGAAGAAAATATAAGATCTCTCATAACAAAAACAGTTGACCTGGAAAACAGTTGAGGAAAAAAAATTAAGAATCATCAGACTTGCTGAACTCTATTACGAAAATGAGAGCCTAGACATCATATTTCAAGAAATTCTAAAAGAAAATTGTCCAGGCTCTTAGAACCAAAGGGCAAAATAAAATTAGAAAGATTCCACAGGTGAACTCCTGAAAGAAATCCCCAAGATTAAAATTTCTAGGAATAGAATAACCAAAATCCAGAGTTTCTAGGTCAAAGCAAAAATACTGCAAGCAGTCAGAAATAAAGAATTCAAGTACCAAGTAGCCATTGTCAGGATCACACACATTTTTATTTTTTTAAGCAATCGGGGTTAAGTAACTTGCTCAAGGTTACATGGCCAGTTATTTCTGGGTGTGGTGCTGAGTGTCTGAGCCCGGGATTCTATCTCCAGGTCATCCCAACACTGGAGCCGGTGCTCTTACTTGCCGAGCCACCTGGCCGCCCCAGATCACACACAATTTAATAACTATTACTATCAAGGAATGAAGAGCTTGGAATATCATATTTCAGAAGGCAGATAATATGGTCTTATGGCAAATAAGGACTTGTCCAGCAAAACTAAATATAACCCTAAGGGGAGAAAATGGATTTTTAAAAATGAAATAGAAGACTTCTAAGCATCTCTGATGAAAAGACTGGACATAGGTAGAAATTTTGAAATACAAAGCCAGCAATAAAGGGAAACATAAAAAAGGTAAATACAAGAGTAATTGGGAAAACTTCATAAGGATGAAATATTTGTATTCTAATGAGAAAGAAAAATGATAACATGCAAACCCTAATGTAAGCATGGGTCATAGAGTCCAATGGGATAGGGGAGGCCTAGGAGAGATTTCTGTTTTGTTTTGATGCTCTTAAAAGAAGAACGGAAAGGCGAGTGGGGAGGGAGGAATGCGTGAGAGAAGGAAAAGGGGGGTATTTATTAGGTCACATAATGGCGGGTTCAAGTAGAAGTTTATATAAAGAAGGAAGGGGCCAGAGGAGAGAATATCATGTGAATTCACTTTGAAATGACATAGGTATAATGAGCATAACCAGAATAATTTATATTATAACAATGATATTGTAAAAATGCAGTGTTTCAAAAGACTTCAGACAGCTCTGATCAAATACAGTGATCAACCACAATTCCAGAGGACCTATGATTTAAAATGCTACCCATCTTCTGAGAGAGAGGTGATTTATATACTGATACTTGCATTTTTGGACATGGGCAATGTGTTTTGCTTTATGATATGTATTTGTTGGAGGGACTTTGTTTTTCTTTTATTTGGGGGGGCATAGGAAGCAAGGAAAGGAGGTGAGAATGAGACAGGACAGATGCTTGTTAATTTAAAAAATTCATTTAAAAGATGTGAAGGATTTGCAGCCTCTGTTGGGTGGGAGTATTCATGCCAAAGAATCAGTTTTTTTGTAGGTAAGTAGTGAATTATGACATAAGTATCTAAATATTAAAGGCAAGAAGAATGAAAGAGTGGCCAGTGGGGGTTAATCACCAGTTTTTTTGAAAGATGTAAACTTTGGGTTCTTCTATGAAGAAGGCAATGGAAATGAAATGATAGTATGGGTAAAATAAGTCTTCCTAGATAATAGAAACATGGAAATAAAAATTAGTGAGCTGGGGGGGGGCATGACAAATATAATTTGCTTGGAAAGAAGGGTTCCGTTAGAAAACTAAGGACAAATGAGGTTGGTGATATGTTGGGGATAAGGAAGTTGATAGTTTAGATTGAGAGCTAAATCTAAAAGTTTAGGTTTTCATAAAAGGGACGAGCTATAGTAGGTTTTTGAGCAGGAGAGAGACTTGTTGGAAGGAATTATTGAGCAATACAGTTTGAACAATTAAATATGAAATGGATCAAGAAGTTGAGATGCTAGAGGTCAGGAGGTCAGGCATGAGCTCATGAGCACCTTGGCTATGATGGTAGTTGTGAAAATGGCAAGATGGACATAAAAGTGAAAGAAAACAGAAAAAGAATTGGCAGGGTTTTGTAGTGATTTGGAAAGTGCTTTGTAAGTCATTAATATGCCATATAAATATGGTTTTTTGTTGTTCAGTCGTGTCCAACTCTTTGTGACCCCATTTGTAGTTTTCTTGGCAAAAATTCTGGAGTGGTTTGTCATTTCCTTCTCCAGATCATTTTATGAGGAGACTGAGGCAAATAGGGTTAAATGACTAACCAAGCGTCATACAGCTGGTCTGAGACCAAATTTGAACTCAGGAAGATGAGTCTCCCTGACTCCAATCTTGGTACTCTATCCACTGTACAACCTAGCTGCCCATAAATGTGGTTATTAGTCTTTGCTATTATTACATAATGTAGTAGTTGTAGTAGTAGTAGTAGTAGTAGTAGCTTATATGTTTCAGAGGTTTGGAGTTTGGAATATTGTAGTGTCATTGATAGCAATCAATAATGGAAAATTGGGAAATCGTTGACATTTTAGACAAGAGAGATAGTGAGCCCAGGCATGAGGCAAAGACTGTGGCATCAGCAACCCTGGACTACCACAGGAGACAGGCCATTTGGGCTGCAGTATCGAGTAATCTTCTCTTTGTACTTTCTAAGAGAACAATTTTTTTTAGTTTAAATAGTTATTCCTCCACCAAAGTCCTACATGTGAGCACAATTCTAGGTTTTCTATGCCCAAATATATCTCTTTGCCCAGTCTCTTGACTCTAAGCTCTAGCCTGCCCTACTATGCTACAAGGGCTTAAAATATGAGTCTGGTTATGGATTGTACATCTAGCATCTGAAGACAAGCCTAGATGAACTATCATTAGAAAGTTAACAGCTGATGATTTTGGTTTTGGCCACAGCAACTCATGAAGGCAGCATTTGTTGAAACATGGAGTAGGGTTGCAGACTGCATTAATATACTGCATCAATATAAGAGTAACCCATAAAAGCAAGTAAAACAGTTATTGATAGTATTTTATAGTTAGTATAATATTTGTGAAGTGCTTTATAAATTACAAAATATACATTTCAGCTATTATCATTGTCATTTATTGAAGGCAACTAGAAATATTTCACTAGAAAAAGAGGGTAAGACTTCAGAATTGGAGATGTATGCAAATAGTAAAGAAGACCCGGAGCCATGGCATGGAGGAAAGAGCAGTGCATTCTGAAGATGACATGCATCGAAGTCCTTGCTTGCATTCTTCCTACTGCCTGTCTCACCATAGAAAGTCATCGAATCATTCTGAGCCTCAGTGTTCTCATTTATAAAATAAGTGGCTCAGTGAGAGACTCTGATAGTTTGAGTTTGGGAATGATAGTGATGAAAAATAGTCTAGGGCCGTGGTTCTGTGAGTGGCGTAAGGAGTCCTTGAAATGAGAAAGCACAGTGTTGTAATTAGCGAAGGTCGAAAACAGTCTGTTCCAGGCGCTAGATGGTTCTACTTGGTCATGTAGTACAATTCAGGTGGGACTTTGCTTCTTTTCCTTCTGTATATGAGCTTAATTATAAAAATATCGTAGCAATCTTAGACTTCCTAAGGCATCTATGTGGTAGAAATTTTTGAGGTTTGAAGATGCTTTGCTTGGTTTTTGCCCCTCCTTAGGAATTCCTTATGGTTTAAAATTAACTGCTAGTTAAACAAAGTCACAGAGCCAACTAACGGAATTCATATGATAGTGGGCTGAGCTGCCAGGGGTGGTAAGGTATTGATCAAGTTTCTCACCTCCTTTGCTCTTATTCATGAAGTGAAGGTCACTCAGTACTGATGGACAGATGCCCAGTTGCCCTCTGTGGTAGTCCCGGCATGCTGACCTCACAGAACCTTAGCCACATGTCTTAAAATCAGGGGAATAGTCAATAAATGTTTGTTGGGTAAGTGAATACACACTTTCTTGCTTTTATTATTTTATGGACTCAGCCAATTTAATGTGTTTTCTTTTACAAACTTCCAGTTACGTGTTTTTTTTAGGGGGAAATGTTTTTTTTTTTTGACAGAGACCATGAGTGTTATCACTTTAGCTTCAGACAACTTATACCGATAAGTATAATTTATAATCATTTAAATATATTAAAATTTTTCTATTTTAATTTTTGAAGATATGGTAAGTTTTAAATACCTGTTCTAAGTTGACAAAAGAAATGACGGGACTCTCTTACCTTAAGGATGAAAAAGGTGGTGGTATTGCTTTTAGACCCAGGATCTATCTAGACCTGTTGCCTCCAAACTTTCTTGATCATATATAGCCCCTTAGTAAAAAAAAAAATTGTGTATGGACCCCTAGTATATATTCATTTATTTGCCTAACAAATTAATCCAAAACAAAAATGGAAGTGTCAGGTGGTGGTGGCTCTTATTCTTGGGTCACTACTCAAGAGTGCAGAGCCCATGCTCTGAGGCATGAGAAGGTGGTAGTATCTCCAAGTTAGGAAGGGGAGTTTTTCCAAAGGCACTGTGAAGCTAATGCTGTGGGTCATCCTGAGGAGATGATGGAAAGTATAGAAGGGAGAAGTTGAGAATTTATATAGCAGAAGGTAAGCAGGAGTCACGGAAGCATTGGGGGACAGTGGGTAAAGAGTGTTGTAATACTGAAGAGGAGATCTTTGATTTGCTATGTTAGGGATTATAGAATTTGATCCATCTTGCTATAAATTCATTGACCACAAGTCTCTTGGGGGGTCTATCATGGTTCCCTTCGGGTCAAGCCATGCCCTCTGTTTTGTAGACCACTGATTTAAATTATTAACCTAATCTCTAGAAAGAGTATTTAAGACTTTCAGAAGTAAGTCTTGAATTCTTAGTTTTGCCCCCACCTCTTCTGATCAGTTTAAATCTGCACAAGAAGCTTAAGTTACCTCTTTTGCTCAGATTCCAAATTGCCTCTGCTCTCCTTCCTTTTTTCTCAGCTTCCTTGTACTTAAAATAACTTTCTTTATAAACTGTAATAGGTTTGCATAATTTTGAACTGATAAATTAAACTTCTTTTATTATAAATAATAGCCGAATTTTGACAAACCACAAATGCTCTCAAATATAGATGTTTCTTTGATTTTCCTCTGAATCTCAGGATGCATTCCAGTTAACAGTTAAATAGCAATAATTACCTTCTTCTTTCCCATCCCTATATATCCATTCCTTCTTGTTGCCCCTTCCCCCATTTACCTTCCCTTTTCAAGTACATCTGAGTTCAAATGTGGCCTCAGATAATGACAAACTGTGTGATATTGATCAAGTTTTCTGCCTGCCTCAGTTCCCCCAACTACAAAATTAGGATAAGAGTACCTACCTCGTAGGATTGTTTTAAGGATCAAATGAGATAATGTTTATAAAATATTTAGCATAGTACCTAGAATCTAGTAAGTGCTTTAGAAAATTAGCATTCCTTCTTCCCTCCCTCCCTCCTTCTCTTCACTCCTTCCCTCCCTCCCTTCCTCCCTCCCTTCTTTCCTTCCTTCCTTCCTTC